>NC_141143.1:86074897-86388469 GCF_053477565.2 Lygodium microphyllum
TCCTATTTTGCAGTGTTTTTTTACAAGATAAAGCAATACTTGATGATCAAGAAAGAAAGTAAATGGTGTTGCTAGAAGGTAACGTTGAAATGTCTTAACAGCAAACACCATAGCTAGCCCTTCCTTTCAGTTGTTGTGGAGTAGTTCATTTCCGTGTCAACGAGTTGTTTGCTTGAAAATCTCACTGTATTATCTAAGTTATGTGACAAAACTACTCCTATGGCAAACTTTGATACATCAATGTGTATATGGAAGGTAATGGACTAATTTGGGGCTTGTAGAATAGGTGCAGTCATCAAAGCATTTTTTAATTCTTCGTAAGAAAATTGGAGCTTGTTGGGACCAAAATTTGGTTTGACATTAGCTCTCTAGCCGGACCCCTAAGACACACAAGACACCCCACATGACCTCGCAGCTAGGAGCATCTAAGGGATGCACTATATTAAACTCTAATATTGATCTCATGTTTGTAGTAGGACACATTCCAACATTTTCCTTTCCCTACTCCTCAGAGGGAGATCCCATACCCATTGGTATGATATACAACGTATCACATACATAGGAGGCAACTTCTCAGTTGAAACACTGCAGCCCCACTACTACATCTCTCCTACATCTCGGGGATTGGCTCCTTGATGCGCTGCTCCAACATAAAGAACAAACGTACAAGCTCTACTCTTTTGTATATGGAACGATCCAGGTGTTGATATTTCCTCACTAAACATACCCCAAGGAACCACTCATCTATTCTATAGCCTAGGAATCCTCACACACTCTACATTGGTAGTTTATTTAGCCAATCAAGTGCTATGCATCTAGGTAAATCTCTTTAAACTTAAATTTGTATCGGCCTATATGCTATGCATAAACCAAATGAATCAGAATTTGATGCATTTTCAGCAATCTCTCACTTTTACAATCTTTTTTCCCTAACCATTTAGGTTTTTCCAAGTTGCCTAGGTTCAAGGTTCATTTTTTGTGTCATTTTTCATATGGAAAGCAATAAAAATGCATTGAAACATTAAAAAATATTAAAATGGGCCTTAATCCTCATGCCTCAGTCTTGTTAAATATTCACAAACACTAATCATATTTTTTTTAAAATTTTTAAATCACAAATCCCATTTTTCTCTTATTTTTCCCTATTTATTTATTCATAAAAAATAGGGTATTTTTTTATCTATGATTCTTGACTGATTATGATAGCTGAAGGATAGTTGTTATTAGAATTTTATCCCATGTGAATTTTGTTTTCCCTCCCAAAACCAACAAAACCTTCATTTTCCCTCTAAAAATGCAATTTTCGGGTTGCAATTTAATTATTACGACTACATATCATTACGATTTTGAATTTATTTTATGTGCAGCCCTCAATCATGATGGAACCAAGATTCAAAAAAAAAATCATTCCATATGTATACCATTTCAACCATCAAACTTAAAAAAGAAGCAAATTTTCTTTATAAAAATGAAGCATATGGCTTATTCGCATGCCGCGGGTTTTTTGTCAATCATTAGGGACAGTGATCAGCAATCATTCTTCAGTGCTAAATACATTTTTCCAACCTCCTCTTGATCTTGGAGCAATCCGATCACCGTCGGGACAAGCGTCCTTCAGCCCCTCTTCTTCTTGATTTCCTTCATGTGAATCACCATTTGGAAGAGAGAGAGGGATGAGAGAGAAAGACTAGATTTCAATCTTCTAATGCGGGCAGCCATTGGATGGCTAGGTGAAGGAAGGCATTGGAGAGCGTAGAAGTTCTTCATCTCGATGGTGGCATTGATTGCTATGGGTATATAAACCCTGTGATATGGCTTATAGCCCCCCCCCCCCCCCCCCCTCCATTTTTCTGTCACCTGCATCCCCAACCTCTTCACTTTTTTTTGCCACACAAAAAAACACCCCCCCCCGCCCCCCCCAATCGTGTTTTAATTTGGAGAGGGGAGTCCCCAGGGGTCACCTACCTTCCCCTAAAGACCATTTACAACAACAAAAATTTTGTCCTCCACCTCAAGCACCGCTATTTCACTGACCGGCCTCTGATTAATGATCTAAAATTTTTTGCCTGATCATCTTGGGGTCTCCCATTTCTGTCCACTTCCAAAATTTTGCTTCAATACCCAAAAAAATTATGAAAATTTTGCAACCATCACTTGCTCTGTCTTCAAAGCACTTTTGCAACTCGTCTTTTGCTTGCCGCTTAAAATCGACCCAACTGCACCTGCCACCTTCGATCGGATTCAATTTTCTCTTGAAATGCAGTTTTTTTGGAAAAATTTAGGCACATTTTAGGGTCAAAAATCCACTGCTCATTGGCGACTACAGGATAGGGCGACTCAGCCTGTCAAATCCCATGAACAAATCTGCACATGACCACAACCACAAAGATCATCAACCTAATACAAAAAATATGCAACAAAACACATCACAACTTTCACCCTACCCCCTGTCAAAACCAAGGCATGAAATCCACGAGGAGTAGGCCTAGCATAATCTGACAGAAGCTCAAAGCTAGTCACTATCCGACTGCTCTAACACAACCAAGATAAAAAGAACTATCAAAGAGGTGATCCTAAGTGGTGGTTTGAACTGCCTACCTAACTAAGGACAACTCAACTAGGAGAGGACTCCTATAGCGCTTGATCAAAAAATATGGTCTTTTAGCACATTCTTCTTTTAGGCCTTTATTTTTCCATACTTGGGTGTATAAAAAGGAGGGAGTTGAGCGTTAAGCGTAGTGACCCAAGGAGAACAGGGCATCGGCCTTAGGTCCTTTCTCAATACCCAAGAACCTACCAAGTCCTCGTGAGGCAACACTTAATCCTTTTCTGACGCTCACTTTTATTTTCACTCCAACCTTCTTGTAGTTTTATTTGTTCAGATAGATGCCATCCCTAGGAAGGCAAGGCATCGGTTGAATTATCCCCAGGAACCTATCAGGCCTTCGCAAGGTGATGAACAACTACTCAACAATTTTTCTTTCTTTCCTTCGCTATTTTTGTAGTGGTTAAAACCCCTTTTTACACACCTTTGTATATTGTTATTCTTCAGCTATTCAGGATTTTGCTTGTTTGCATATATTTGTTCTGGCAGGCTTGACGAATTACTTCTCACAACTAACAAAAACTCCAAGAACGGCTGCCTAGTAGGTTAGCACAATAGGGTCATTAGGATTACCTTCTAAAACAGGTCTTTTAGTGCCTGATAATGCCTTTGCAGGAGACAACAACCACTCAGATATCCCATAGACATACCTAACCTAAACTTGGGACTTCATGCCTTGATTATTGGTCCCCAACAAGCAAAAAGAAATTTTCCCCTACATACACATATATCATTATTTGCTTAAGGGGAAAAAAAAACTCGACAAGGGGACAAAACCACCTGGAATGGCCACAAGAAGCTCCTCGCAGCAAAGGCTCCCTCCAGTGACTTCGGCAACCTATGTGATGCAATCACTAAAATAGAAAACCATTAAATGCACCTACACCAAACAAACATATGGTCCTCTTGGCCTAAGGACATAACACAGTTCACTCCTAACAAAAATGGCCCTCGTGGCCTAAAGAAATAAGTCATTTAAACCCGACAAAACTAGCCCTCTTGGCCTAATGGAAATCAAGCATTAAAACACTTAAAAGCAACTGGTCCTCTTGGACTAAGAAAATCAAGCAAACTAGATCATTTATATCCCCGCGTTGTAAAATCGTATTAATATACAACAAGATGCTCCATCCCAAGGAGGAAATAGGGCTCCTACCCTAAAGTAAATGCATCAAATTGTGACCCATACCTCTTTCATAAAAGCAAGAGGTGTACACATAACATGTTGTCTAACTAACCTATGGGTCCAAGATAACAATGAAAAATGGATCTCGGCCACTCTTTGCATTATCCATACTAACTATCGCCTACCATATAGGGCATGTTCTAATAGAAGCCCCCATAATCGACCGGGTCATATCTTATCTGTTGAGATGGCAAGCTCAACACATGCGGACATTGATGATGGACCGTCTAGCTAGATGAGTCCACACGTCTAGACTTAGCACGTTGGTGGTCATTATGATACTCACATGGCCACTGACTTATCCCTTATTATATTTAGTTTGTCACACCTACCTATAGCTAGCAAAGATATAATGCCAATCGATTAGTGTAGTCGGTTATGCATTGTTTGACTTAGAAGGCTACTTTCTTTTATGTTGTATCTTATCTATACTTACTTTGTGTACATTGTATAGTGTGTGGAAGAAGAAGAAAAATTAGCAAGAAAATGTTTTGGCCTCAATCTCTCTTCTTGTGTTCTTGAGTGAGCTTCCTCTTGTGTATACAATGTGTGTTTGGCGCAACAACTCAAGCAAATACCCCCATCATGCGATTCTTGAAATGGTATCAGAGCCGAGCCACTGAGAGAGACTGATTTTGAAGGCTGAAGTGAAGGAGAAGAAGCAAGGTTTGAGCAAGCAAGCAATGAGTAAGAAGCTCTTCCATTATTCCACTCTCTCTTGGATAGTGCGTGCAGAGGCACCGAAAGCAGGGTCGAGCAAAAATCTCAGATTGCTGTGAGATTTGGTGTGCAAGCAGAGCATTAAATATTTTGCAAACAAGCCCTTTAGGGCTTACTCGCAGTTAGTTTGGGTGTTTGAGGCCGTTTCAGGCCTCGTTTTAGAGCCGCAAGGTTGCGGACAACAGTTTCAGGATACACTGTGATTTCGGTTGTATTGACGGAAAGTGTGTGCACAGGTTACATATTGCAAATCTGTAATTTTTTAGGTATTTGCAGGAAGTAAACATAAGGTTTATCTGCAAACAAGTTGCAAATTACATGTATATTGAGCAATCAGTGAAAATGTTTGCTTGGTGTAGTGTTGTGCACGTGTTGTGAAAGATTGCAAAAGACTAGCTTGCTGTGTTGTACCCTTGTTTGTGATAATGGCAGAGAACAGTGGAAATCCCATTATTGAGAAGCTCGACAAGAACAACTATCCTTCATAGAAGTTCTATGTGACAAACTTCCTCATTGGAAAGGGCCTTTATGAGTTTATTTCAGGTGAAGAAAAGGAGCCAGAGCTGGGTATCCCTCTGACTGCAGATGAATTAAAAGCATGGAAAGAATGGAATGAGAAAGACAAAAAGGTGATGTACTAGTTATCTGCAGTCATTGATAATACGATGTTGGGACATATCAGGAATGTAGAAACTTCACATGTAGCTTGGACAATTTTTGAGAACATGTTTTCAGTAAATACAAAGGCACAAAAGATTCAACTCAAGCAAGAGTTGAATGCCTTGAAGAAAGGAAAAATGTCTATCAATGAGTATGTATTGAAGGTGAGGAGTAGTGCAGATGCTTTAGCAGCAATTGATGCAATGCGTGATGATGATGATTTGGTTTCATCCACTTTGAGTGGCCTTAACAATGAGAAGGCATGGAAATCATTTGTTACTTTAGTATATGTACAAAAGCCATTTCTAGATTTTGATGAGTTGATCTCTCTCACAATTACCAAAGAGATCAATATGTAGGGTGACTCATTTGAAAAAAATGGTGAACAGGTTCAAGCATTTTACTCAAGTTCAAAAAGAGGACATGGTAGATCCTCTCTGAGAGGCCGTGGTATGGGACGTGCTAGCGATAACTAGTAAAACAGGTTCAATCAGCAATTTGGTGAAATGCAGGTTTTAGGAGGCCGATGAAACTTTAGAGGCAGGGGGAGCTCTAGAGGAAGAGGTGGATGGCAGAATAGAGGTTCTGGAAATTCTGCTATTGTTTGCCATTATTGTGGCAAAATAGGCCATATTATAGCCCATTGCTATGCAAAGAAGGATGATATTTGTAGTGGCAAATTGCAGCAAGGAAACTAGGCACCGTCTTCACAAAAGAATGAAGACAAAAATGAGCGTCTGTTTGTTATGTAGCATATGATGAATGCAGTTACAGGAAAGGGGACACATGATGATGTATGGTACGTCAATTCAGGTGCATCTAATCATATGGCCAGTCACGTTGAATGTTTTGGAGAGATGCAAGACTTACAAAATGCAAGTTATGTGCAGATGAGTGATGATTCATGCCACCCAATTTCACACATTAGAAAGGATCCCTTGTCCTTGTATGATGGCCGGACAAAGAGTCTGATAGATGTATTATATGTGCCATCAATTACAAAGAATCTAGTGTTTGTGGGCCAAATGGTAGAGCAGGGGTTGCAGGTCCGATTCAATGCAAAAGGTTGTTTTGTAGAAGACTTTAATGATAAGTGCAAGTTTGTCGCAAAAGGAAGTAGAGTTGGCCAAATGTTCACTTTAGATGCTGGAATTCCTGCAACGGATGTTGCTATGTATGCTAAAGGAAAAGGAGTAGTTACAGATATTGAAATATGCCATAAACGTATTGGACATGAAAATGTGCAAAGGCTAAAATTAATGCAGTCCAAAGGATTAGTCACAGGGCTGCCTTCTTTTAGAGTTGCAGAATTGCATAAAGTCTGTGAAGCATGTCAGTTTGGTAAGTATGCAAGATAACCCTTCTCGCATGATAGAGAAGTGAGTAGAAAAATAATTGTTGTAGTGTATACAGATGTTTGGGGGCCTACACAGAATGTATCTCTTGGTGGTAGCAAATACTTTGTCACATTTATTGATGACTGTTCAAGGAAGTTATGGATATAGTTCATGAAGAAAAAGAGTGATGTATTTGAGCACTTCAAATATTTTAAGGTAGCTTTTGAAACATAAACATACTTAAAAGTGAAGTGCTTGAGATCAGATGGAGGGGGAGAGTACCTCTCTAATGAGTTTACTGGCTTCTTGAGGACTCATGGGATAAAGAGGCAATTTACTTGCAGGTATACCCCATAACAAAATGGGATTGCAGAAAGAAAAAATAGGCATATTGCAGAAGTCGCACGGGCATTAATGGCTGAAAAGAATATGCCCAAACATTTTTGGTTTGAGGCTGTCCATACTGCTGTCTACATTATGAACAAAACTCTTACAGCTACAGTTCATGGGATGACTCTTGAAGAGTGCTTTACTAGCAAGAAGCCCGATGTATCGCACTTGAAGGTATTTGGATGTGTTGCATATGTTCATGTGTCAGATGAGCTACGGAAGAAGCTTGATCCAAAGATTGAAAAATGTATTTTTATTGGGTACTCTTTAGAGTAGAAAGGGTATCAATGTTATAACCCTGTCATAGGTGAGTTCAGAGTGAGCAAGGATGTTATCTTTGATGAGATAGGCAGCTGTTATGCACCTGCTGGTGATGCATTAGATGATGATAATGATCATGAAAGTTATGTGCAGAAAGAAAAATAAGAATCACAAAGTCTTAGTGGACCAGAAACATCATCTCGTACTATATCTACAATGAGCCCTTGGTCTGGGAGAATAAGGAGTAGCCCCACATCGTCAGGTGGATCTATGTGTTGCAGGGAAGGACAAAGGAAAGAAGAAGTGCTAGATGGTAATGATGCATCTACTAGTCATTTGGGATTTGATGGAGATTCTAGTGGTTCAGAGAGTTTGGATGATGAGCTTGGTATTCCTTCAGTCAGGACACCAGGTGTACAGAGAGCTCATAGTAATGTAAAGGCTCCATTGAGTGATCCGATGGTACGCAGATCTAGCAAGGTCAGATATCCTGTTAAAAGATTTGGTTTTGAAGGTTATATAGCTCACCATTATGCTTATATGGTGAAACTAGTTGAGAATGTTGAGCCCACTTATTTTGAGAATGTTGTTGGTCATGCTCATTGGGATGTAGCAATGGACGAGGAGGTGGCTGCATTAGAAGCCAATAAGACTTGGGATTTGATACCCTTACCTAAGGGCAAGAAAGCTATTGGCTATAAGTGGGTTTACAAAGCCAAGAATAATGCAGATGGTTCAGTTAGCATGTATAAGGCTAGGCTGGTTGCAAAAGGCTATGCTCAAACATATGGCATAGATTATGAAGAGATATTCAGTCCAGTTGCTAGGATGGCAACTGTTAGGTGTGTGATTGCCTTGGCAGCAGCCAAAGGTTGGAGTTTGCAGCAAATGGATGTTAAGAATGCCTTCTTGCATGGTGAATTGCAAGAAGGAGTGTATATGGATTAGCCAGCAAGTTATGAGGATTTAGAGTATCCCACATATGTGTGCAGGTTAAAGAAGGTGCTCTATGGGCTGAAGCAAGCACCTAGAGCATGGTCTGACAATATTGGAGAGTATCTTGTCAATATTGGAATTTTTATTTCTGATGCTGATCACTCACTTTATATGAGAAAGGGAGATGCAGGTTTGGTCATCATAGTCATCTATGTGGATGATTTGATTATTATAGGTGATAGTGACAACGGGATTGCTAAAGTTAAGGACTTCTTGAAGAAGAAGTTTGAGATGAAAGATTTGGGTGAGCTGAGATACTTTCTTGGTATTGAGGTGATCAGATGTGATGATGGTATATGACTATTCCAAAGGCCGTATGGCTTGGATATGTTATCCAAGTATGGTATGACAACATGTAAGCCTCTTTCAATACCATTGAAGAAAAATGTGAAGTTGAGTGCTGATGTTGGGGATGAGATAGAAGACCCTACTATGTTCAGGAGGATAGTAGAGAGTTTGATTTACATGACTATCACAAGGCCAGACTTGAGCTATGTTGTTGGCCTTGTTAGTCAGTTTATGCAGATGCCTAGAAAGCCTCATTTGGATGCAGTTAGATGTATATTGAGGTATGTGAAGTCCACTTTACATTATGTAATTTTTTATAAGGAAGGTAAGGACATACATGTCTTTGGATACACAGGTGCAGATTGGGCTAGAAGCATGTCCAACAGAAGATCTACAAGTGGATTCATGTTTTCCCTTGGTAATGCAACAGTTACATGGAGCAGCAAAAAGCAACCTACAGTTGCTTTATCGAGTACAGAGGTGCTGCTATGGCAGCATGTGAGGTGGTATGGCTACAAAAGTTATTAGGTGATTTGAACATGCAGGGAGATGGTCCAGTTGTCATTCATTGTGACAACATGAGCAGCATACATGTAGCTAGGAATCCAATGTTCCATGCTAGGACAAAACACATTGAGGTGCACTACCACTTTGTGAGAGAGAAGGTACTTGCAAGAGAGATTGACTTGGTATATGTCAGCACATAGGATCAGATAGCTGACATTTTCACAAAGGCATTGGGTACAGATAAGCTTCGAAAGTTCCGAAGCTTACTTGGAGTTATAGAGATAGAATTGAGCTTGGGAATGTTGAGATGGCAAGCTCAACACGTTGTCAAAGAGATCGTGCAAGAGCTGCAGAACACGGGGTTCAAGGTACAGCAATGGAAGAGTCTAACAAGAAGAACTCAAATTTTTGATGCCAAAGATCACTATATTGCTTGTCATAAACGTAGAGTTACAACAAAGAAATGGAGCAATCCCATGTTCTTTATATGCTGTCATGAACAGTTTTGGTATTTCAACAAGTGATCCTCTCCTTGGTATCCAAAGATCCTTATATTTTATTTCAATTTCCACTCTTCCTTAGGTTTTAATACAGTTTAGGGTGATCTGTAAGCAAGCTCGACAGAATGATTTCACACTTGCATTCCTCATTTGATGGTACAATGCAATAGCTTCGTCATGAAGTCCTACTCTCCCATATGCTGAAATAATAGCAGTCCATGCAAACAGATTTGGCTCACCAAGTTTAAGAAAGACCTGATTTGCTTCATTTAAGTTGTCACATAAACTGTACATGCGGATCAGGCGGCTCCCCAAAACAGCATCAGCATCTAGTCCACTTTGAATAATTGAAAAGTGTGTTTCTTTACCTTGTGCCAAGTCTTTTTCAACAATGCATCTCTCTAGCATAGGAAGGAGATAACCAGAGCAAACGAAATCATCCTGACAGTTGGTATGCTCCTGGAGCTGACAATTTATAACTGATGATTCACGATTGCTTGATTGACTCAGAGCACCTTATAAGCTAGTGGCATTGCCCGCAGACTGAGCTGGTAATTGCTGCATGATGATACATGGTTCCCCAGTGGACAACGTTTATGGATCAGAAACACTGGCTCTACTTCACTAAGAGCAGAATTCCATGAAGTAGCACTATCACAAAGGAGCTGCATGCCTTCTGAAAATCTTAGAGCTTCCTGATTGTATTGATGCTTGAAACCAGAGGGATCAATATAATTGACTTGTTTCAGCAAAGTGGATGAGCCTCCAAGCACTTCCACCATATTTTGCACCGTAATACTTGCATCTCCATTCAGGTTGTTTAGCCCGTTGACCGCGGTCGGGCTGTTTGTATGACTGGGACATCTACGAGAGATTCCATGCTATAAGGGACACTGATGATGATTACCGGTTGAACTTATCATCCTGTATATAGAACACAAACATCGCAGTCCATGGTATGGAATGGAAAGGGATTCTCTCCCTGCTTGCGAAGATATTGGACGAACAACTCTTAGGGATGTAATCAAATGCATTGCAAGCCGTGGCACCCTCCAAGGCACAGTTTGGCACATCAAAGCATGAGAAGCCATGGCATTTAAAAAACTTGTGACATTTTTCCCCGACAGCCAGGACTTCGCACAACCGTCCTGCTCGGTATCCAGCTTAACAGCTGAACGGTCAGATTCCTGTGATGATGTGAAGCCATTGAAGCATCCATGCCAGACGCGGCTCTGATGGTAGAACCTTCGCAAGAATGGCAAACATGGTTGCAGCAAGCGTCGAGTCGATTCTTATCTGCTCGCTCATGTTTCTTGTTCTCCCTCAATTAGCATTGCCCCTTTCTTCCTTTTCCCTTGAACTTGATCAGTATGAACTGGAGGGGGGGGCCTTTTCCCTTCCTCTTCAGCAAGCACAGCCCAAGCTTCCCTCTCTAGCTTGCCTTGTTTCAAATTAAGCTTCAGCCTCGAATGGTGTGATCAAATACACCTACTGAATACACAATTCCACCATGCCGCAACTACGCACGATTCTGCTATGGAGTTGTTTGATGCTCCAGAAAAGTTCCATGCCAATTGTTGAGACAACATGGCTTCTTAAGTAGAAAACACCGATGCCAGATTTCTTCTCTGAATGCTCAGCCACTTCGTAAGACGAAAGGACGGTGATGGACCTCCTGCAAAGATGCTCTGTCTTCCCTTTGTTTTCCACTTCCTCCCGCTTTTTCTCTCCTTTTTCCCCCCCATTCGAATTCTCTCCCCAATTAGTCTCCTTTTCCCCTTCCTTTTCTCCTCTATCTTTAGTTTTTCTTTTTTCTTGTTCACATGTCAAAATTAGACAAGCGACCTTCCTCATTCCAGCACTTTTATAAAAGTCTGACATGAGCATAATTTTTGTCAAAGCCTTGCTGTGCTAGTAATATGTCTCCATGCCTTTTGCATTAATTCAACATTGACATCCAAGCAACCAAGATTATTTGCAAGAGGCATATCTTGCAGCAACTCTGATTCCTCCTTTAAATATCCTTCTTGTAGCATATCTCCAAAACACTTGCACCAAGGCTGTCATTACACAGAGCTAGTTCAAATAGCAGCAGAACAAAGATCCTTTGGCATCAGTTTTTCATATTTTTCTAATACACGCACATCATGCATCCAAACAAAATCATGCGCATGCACTAAGGGAATATATACATTGGATGCGGATTATTAAAATGCATCACACAAACAATGAATCACACGCAGAAATTAACACAAATGCACAACAAAAGAAATGGAGGTGTATACGACTCGGATGCGCAGCAACACGACAACGTGTGGACATTGATGATGGTCCGCTTGGCTAGATGAGTCCGCATGTCTACACTTAGCACGTTGGTGGTCATTATGATACTCACATGGCCACTGACTTACCACTTATTATATTTAATTTGTTACACCTACCTACGGCTAGCAAAGATATAACGCCAGTCGATTAGTGTAGTCAGTTATGCACTGTTAGGCCACTTTTCTTTATGTTGTATCTTATCTATACTTTGTGTACATTGTATAGTGTGTGGAAGAAGAAGAAAAATCAGCAAGAAAACGTTTTGTCCTCCATCTCTCTTCTTGTGTTCTTGGGTGAGCTTCCTCTTGTGTATACAATGTATGTTTGGTGCAACAGCTCAAGCGAATTCCCCCATCACACGATTCTTGACATCATCATCCATAGAGATATCCAAACTAGGACCGCAGTTAAAGAAAAGGTCTTATCCATAAGAAAAGTTTGCTAATGATTTTGCAAATTGATTCAAATACCATGGAACCAGTTGAAGAGACACTCTCTCAAACCCATCGAGCATGGTCATAACAATGCGATAATACATATAAAGAATGGGATTTCGTACTATGTAAGTTCCATTTAGTTGGTTCAATACCAATTGTGAATCCCCCGTTACTAACAATTGATGGATATCGCCTTTCTTAGCAATATTTAACCCCATGATCAAAGCTTTGTATTCCACCATGTTATTGGTAAATCCAACCCCAAGATAAATAACCAATTTCATCAGGAATCTACGTCAGGAGTCTTTAATAACTACCCCTATACTCCCTTTCTTGTTGGGTGGATACCCCATCAAAGTACATTGAGTACATCCACAATGGGTTCACACAACCCGCCATTGTCACCCCTACTTGTAATTATGCTAATCAAAATTTAGCATGTTTAGAGGATGTATTGAAAGCTCCATCCCACCTTCTTCATTGAATATAATAGGGATGCTTGCCAGAATTCATAAGCATTGATGACAGAAGACTTTTATTTTCTAGAAAAACGATCCGTCCTCTTGTTCAACCACCTTATATCCTTTACTCCACTAGATAAGCTTCCCCTGATGATATCACTGCTCCAAGTATGGGTGTTCCAAGTAAGGAATCAGCCGCCCCATCAACCTCTTTCATCTCTTGCAGGTTCTTGATTAGCCCAATATTGATCTACAAGGCATTTATTTCATTAGTGCATTTAGAGATAATAAGGTTTAATCTTATTAAGATTAACCTTATTTTTAAACTCCACTCGCCCAAGATCAACCAATAATGCCACCGACTTATTTTTCCCTATTCTTACAATCTTGTAGGGACCGCCCCATTTGGGCTCAAGTTTTCCTAGAAATAGTTCTCTACTTGCATCATAATATAGAACTAACTGTCCCTTCATAAAGGTATATTTCTTCACTTTTAGATTTTGCAGTTGCTTCATTCGCCACTTCCTGGTATAATTGACTCCGCAATTTGAACTCATCCAAGTGGGAAAGAGTCATAAAGTGCTCGAAGAGGGCATCCTCATCACCAAAAGAATGATTGATTGTGAATCTGATGGTCGACAACTCAATCTCTAAGGGAAAAACACACTCCTCCCCATAGACTAGCTTAAACGGGGTGTGGCTAGTGGATCTTTGAAATGTCATGTTATATGCCCACACTGCCACATATAATTTCTTATCCCAGTCTCACTTCTTTTCGGACACTATTTTTGATAGAATACCCACAAGATGCTTGTTAGTGCTTTCAACTTGCCCATTTGCCCTGTGGGTTATAAGGAGTCATTTTGTTTTGCTTAATTTGCCATGCTTCAGTCAAAATTTTAATCACTTTGTTTAGAAAATGTGTTCCTTCGATACTAATTCTTTTGACGGACAAAATCGGCATATAATGTGCTCTAGTAGGAAACTGGCAATCTCTTTTGCATCGTCCTTCCTCGTCACTCGTGCTTCTAACCACTTTGTAAAGTAGTCAGTCACCACGATAATATATCACTTTTGCACAGTGAATGACAGAGTAATAGGACCCACAAAGTTGATTCCCCACTTCTCAAATGGAAGTATAGCCATAATCAAAGTAAGTGGTCGCTTCCTATTCTCCCTATTGTCATGCCATCGACAAGTATCACACCTCTTAACATACTCAAATGCATCTTGGAAAATGGACATCCACCAATAACATTCTCTCAAAGCTTTTTGGGTTGTTAGTCATCCCGCAAAAAGTCCTCTGCAAGCGGAGTCATGGCACTCTTCCAAAATGAATGGAACCTTGTCATACATCACACATTGGTGATAGATATCATCAACTCCCTGCTGATATAGTGTTCCTACGATCAAAGAAAATTTCAAAGCATGCTATCTAATTTTCCTATTTTCTGACTTTGATAAACTAGATCTAGCCTCTGCTGTTGATAGGTATTGCGTAATAGCAGTGTACCAAGATCAAAGCTGTAATAATTTTAAACATTTCCTTGATATCACTTCCTTCAACTAAAGTCTCTTTTGGCTCCCCGAAATCGACAAGGCATTTCATAATACCCTGCAGCCTCGGTGGCTTACTTCTAATCTCATAATCAAATTCCTGCAAAGTGATTAACCACTTTGCTAAACGATTGGATGGCTGTCGCTTGTTCATCAACAATCTAAGCCCTTTCGCCTTCATATTAAATACAACCTTCTCATAGAGAATGTAGTGCTTGAATTTTTTTAGTCGCAAATATCATTGCAAGGCACAACTTCTCCATGTAGGTGTAGTTGATTTTTGATATGCCTAACTTTCGACTAGCAAAAGCAATCGGATGGTACCATTTCTCCTCCTAGATTTGAGATAAGCATCAATTGATACTATGCATGGTGGCTATTGAAAATATTTAGAATGCTTTGCCCCTTTTAGCTGCTTTTACTAGCTCCTATTTCACATCATTAAAAGCTACATTACAAGGGTCACTCCATTCAAATAGATATCTAAAGGATAATAGATTCGTTAGTAGCAACGTTCTTTCTGCTAGGGCATTTATGAACCTCCTGTAGTACCCTACATATGACATAAAGCTGTATACTTCTTTCAATGTGTGTGGCGGACTCATGGCGACAATGACCTTAATCTTTTTAGGGTTAGTTACAATCCCTAATGAACTGACCACATGGCCTAGGAATAGCCCATAAGGAACCCCAAAGACACACTTTCGTGGATTAAGAGCTATACAAAACTATCTGCAGCACTTAAAACACTTTTGTAAAATAATCAACAGTCTTTCTCTTATGGTGACTGCCCCTAGGTCATCAATAAATACTTTCAACTCCTTTGGGGAGATGTCACCAAAGGTCTTGTCTATTCTTTGTTGCCATGAACCAGGTGCATTGCATAAACCAAATGCCATCACATGGTACGCAAAGGTACCGAAGACAGTAATAAACATCATTTTAAGCTTGTCTTCTTCTGCGATTGTAATCTAGTTATATCCCACAAAGCAATCCATGAATGAATATATTTCCCTTCCTGCTAACTGATCCAAAATCTGATCAATAAAGGGCAACATGTAGTAGTCCTTAACTGTCTGCTTATTTAGCTCTTTAAAGTCTATACAAAGTTGGATTTGATTATTTTTCGTCTTCTTGATAACAACAGGTGAACACCTTTCAGTGTGCTGAACAAGGAAGATCAAACTAGCTTGTCGCAATTTTTCTAACTCTCTACCAAATATCAGTCGATCAGTGGGTATATCCACTTGATAGTTTGCTTGCAAGATCCAGGTGTAAAAATTACACGGCGTAGCAAACAAAATCAGAGAAAGAGATAGAGATAGAGAGTACACAATAGATAAGAGGAGAATTAGAAAATTTCTTTAGCTCCAAACAACTAATATAGAGATGGCTTTGTCCACTTGTGTGTTGAGATATCGAGCTCCACTCGTGATACGCCAGGGTGACCGTTGTGTATTTATGTCACCGACTTGTTAGTTGTAGACGCGATTGGTACACCGCCCATGAATAATAGCTACATGATAGCTATCCTTATCTACTCTAGTTCGTGGCTCAGTTAGTATGCCACCTTAGTTAGTTGAGTTTGGTTTGAGACCCATATATAGGGTTCTTCTATTTCTTTGTACTTGAGTTCTTTTTGGCTTACACAACTAAGAAGAGGAAAATTTTTTTCAGCCTCCACCTCTGTGTGTATTCCCCTATTGTGCAAGCAAGAAAGCTACAAGTGAGACTCCTTCCTTCTCTCCCACAATCTTGACATGGTATCAGAGCCTTGTTCGTGGTAAGGAGCTCAAGAAAGCAAGCCAAGCTCGCGGTGTTCTGGTAAGAGGAGTAGTGTTGCTTTCATTTTCTGTTTTGGGAGCAGATCTCTGCAGGTAGCACAGCCGGAAAGTGCAGGAGTGCATTGTCTCAGGTTGAGACGCCCTTCGCGGTGAAGCAAGAGGGCAGTATATGCTGCGGGATATAGGCTTTAGCCCTCGGCAACCTTGTTTTTTTGATTTGAGGCCATTTCGGGGCCTGTTTTGGAGGCGGAAGTTTTCTGCATGCACTCACGAAAAGGCCCAGTTTTATGCTGTGCAGCCACTGTTCTACAGGTCGGTGAAAAGTTATTGTAGAAATTGCATCGTATGCTTGTGCACAGAGACATTGGGAGTTACAGAATCATCCCTGTTGCCTGTTGATGCAAAATCGTCACTAGGAAGTGACTGTGTGGTCAAATACCACTTTCGTCAGTTTTGTAGATTTGCCTTTGTGAGGCTGAAGCTGTGTTGTTTGCAGTGACAGAATTTTTTGCAGTGTTCTGTAATGGCATCTGATTCTCTCTCACAGATTGTCACTGAAAAGCTTGACAAGAACAACTTCCAAGCATGGAAGTTTAGAATGATGAATTTCCTTATGGGAAAAGGATATTGGAAATTTGTTGCAGGAAATGAAGAAGAACCAGTTCTTCCTGATGTTCCCAATCAACAGCAAATGCAGGCATTTAAAGCATGGCATGAGAGAGCCAGGAAAGTTATGTACTGGCTGTCTATCAGCATTTCAAACTCTATGATTGTGCATATTCAAGATGCAAGTACGCCAAAGGAGGCATGGGATACTTTGTCAAAAATGTATAGCACAAATACGCAAGCCAGGAAAATGCAGCTCAAGCAAGAGTTGCACAATGTGCAAAGAGAAAGTATGAGCATCAATGACTACCACATGAAGGTGAAGAAGATTGCAGATGCACTTGCTTCCATTGGGTCGCCAATGGAAGATGATGATTTAGTCTCAATGACCTTGAATGGTCTAGGAAAGGATTATGCACAGTTCCAAACATCCATTTCCGTCCGTGAAAAATTTCCTGATTTTGAGGAGTTGATTGCTCTTCTAATTTCTGAGGAGTAGAGAAATGGTGGTGCATCTTCTTCAGGAGGAACTTCAAAAGAAGCTGTCTTCTACTCAAATGCTGGAAGAGGTAGAGGCAGAGGTAGAGGAGGCCGATATGGAGGCCATGGTAGAAATCAGAATATGCAGCAAACTCAAGAAAACCAGTCATATGGAGGAGGACGTGGTAACTCTAGAGGCAGGGGGAGCCAAAGAGGTCGTGGTGGATGGCAAAGAGGCCAAATGCAAACAGTAATGTTGAATGCTACTACTGTAGTAAAATGGGTCATATGGCTAAAGACTGCTATAAAAAGCAGAACGACATCATGAATGGAAAACTGCAACAAGGGAATTATGCATCTTCTAGTAGACAGGGTGATGACAGAAATGAGCATTTGTTTATGGTGCAGCACATGAACAATTCTGTGACAAGTGCAAAAGAAAGCAATGATGTATGGTATGTTGACTCAGGTACATCAAACCACATGACAGGTCATGCAGAATGGATGGAGGATGCAAGGAAAATGGAAAAACCAGGATTTGTGGAGACTGGTGATGATACTACACATCCTATTGTGCAGATTGGAAAAATTCCTTTGTCTATGCAGGATGTGAAAAAGAAATACCTGTCCAATGTATTTCATGTCCCGAATATCACCAAGAATCTGGTTTCTGTTGGTCAAATGGTTGAGCAGGGCTTGCAGGTTAGATTTAATGCTCATGGATGCTTTGTTGAGGATATGAAAAATAAAGGTCACTTGATAGCAAAAGGAAAGAAGAAGGGCAGAATGTTTACATTGGATGCAGACATGTTTGAATTGAGTGCAGCAATGTTTGCACATGGGACCGGTGTAGTTGCAGATATTGATATTTGGCATAAACGCATTGGTCATGTTAATGTACAGTGACTTAAATCAATGCAGGAAAAAAATATTGTTGCAGGATTGCCCAAATTCAAGGTTGCAGAAATGCATAAGGTATGTGAAGCCTGTCAGTTTGGAAAACAGGCAAGGAAACCATTTCCTAGACATGTTCAAGAGAGTGAGAAGCCATTGGAATTAATCCACTCTAATGTGTGGACTACTAAAGCTGCATCTCTTGGAGGCTGTCATTATTTTGTCACTTTTATTGATGACTATAGCAGAAAAGTTTGGGTGTATTTTATGAAAAAGAAAAGTGAAGTTTTTGGGCATTTCAAAACTCGTAAAGCTATGGTTGAAAAAGAAATAGGCCTGCAGATAAAATGCCTAAGGTCAGATGGAGGGGGAGAGTACCTCTCAAATGAGTTTGCAAGGTTCCTATAGGAGCATGGCATAAAGCAGCAATATTCATGCAGTCATACCCCACAACAAAATGGAATTGTAGAAAGGAAAAACAGGCATATTGGAGAGGTATTTCGTGCCATGCTCAATGAAAAAGACTTGCCAGATTTTTATTGGGCTGAAGCAGTTGCTACAACAGTCTACATAATGAACAGGACTCCCACTGCAGCAATACATGGAATGACTCCAGAGGAGAGGTATACTGGTAGGAAACCAGATATTTCTCATTTGAAAATTTTTGGTTGCATTGCCTATGTACATGTGCCAGATGAGTTGAGATCCAAGTTGGATCCAAAAGCTGAGAAGTGCATCTTTATTGGTTACTCTCTGCAGCAAAAAGGGTATAGATGCTATAACCCTTCTACTCGTAAGTTTACAGTGAGCAGAGATGTTGTTTTTTATGAGATGAGTAGCTGGTATAAACCAGTAAATGTGATTGATGATGTAGATGCACAAAATGGTAATGCTGCACAGACTTCACAGCAGCAGTCACAAAATATTAGTGGACCTGGAGCGTCCTCTAACAGTGGTTCACATTCTTCACCATGGACAGGAAGATTGAGATCAGGAGAATCTTCTCAAAGCAATGCAGATAGTGGTATGCAGGTATCACGAAAAGGAAAAGAGAAGGTTGATCAGCCCATGTTTGATGTGAATGCAGGTCACTCTTATGTGGATGGTGAATCCAGTGGCTCAGAACAGAGCATTGATGATGAGTTGGGTATTCCTTCTATTGTTACACCTGGAGTAAGGAAGACCAGGGATGTTTTGAGAGCACCTGGGAGTGAACCTACTTTGCGCAGGTCTACAAGAGCTAGGTATCTTGTGGATAGGCTGAAATATGATGGATTTACAGCCATTCACTATGCATATATGGTTAAAGTGATACAGGAACCAGAACCCACTTCCTTTGAGGAAGCCATGGGAAAAGAAAAATGGGAGAAAGCCATGGATGAAGAAATGGATGCCTTGGAAGCAAATGCTACATGGGAATTGGTACCTTTGCCTAAAGGTAAAAGTGTAATTGGTTGTAAGTGGGTTTATAAGGTGAAGTACAATGCAGATGGTTCTGTGAATAGATACAAGGTAAGATTAGTAGTCAAGGGGTATGCACAAACATATGGCATTGACTATGAAGAAACATTCAGTTCGGTTGCAAGGATGGCAACCGTAAGAGCAGTCATTACTATGGCTGCATCAAAGGGATGGTCTTTACATCAGATGGATGTAAAGAATGCCTTCTTGCATGGTGATTTGCAAGAAGAGATCTATATGGAGCAGCCACCAGGTTATGTGCATGCTGTTCATCCTGAGTTTGTTTGCAGGTTGAAGAAAGCCTTGTATGGCTTGAAGCAAGCACCTAGAGCATAGTCTGACAAGATAGGACAGTATCTTGTCACTATTGGCTTTTAGATTTCCAAGGCAGATTTCTCACTTTTTGTGAAAAAACAGAGAAAGGTATTATGCTACTTGTCATTTATGTTGATGATTTGATTATGACAGGTGACAGTGATGAAGACATCCTTCATGTGAAAATGCTATTGAAGCAGAAGTTTGAGATGAAGGATTTGGGAGAGCTGCGTTATTTCTTGGGCATTGAGGTGATTAGATCACCAAGTGGGATACAGCTCTTGCAGAGGCAGTATGGATTGGACATGTTGTCCAAATATGGGATGACAGGCTGTAAGCCTATTTTAGTTCCTTTGGAGCAGAATGTGAAGCTGAGCACAGATGCAGGTGAGCTTCTAGAAGACCCTACTATGTACAGACGCATAGTAGGAAGTTTGATTTATATGACTATTACCAGGCCAGATTTGAGCTATGCTGTTGGATTGGTAAGTCAGTTTATGCAGGCTCCAAGGAAACCACATTTGGATGCGGCTAGATGCATACTTAGGTATGTGAAGTCCACATTGCAGTATGGACTATTTTATGAGACTGGGGTTCAGATACAGTTGCATGGATACACTGATGCTGATTGGGCTGGTAGTTTTTCTGATAGACGATCTACCAGTGGATATGTGTTCTCTTTTGGGAGTGCTGCAGTCACTTGGAGCAGCAAGAAATAGCCTACAGTTGCCTTGTCGAGCATAGAGGCTGAGTACAGGGGTGCAGCAATGGCTGCATGTGAGGTAGCTTGGTTGCATAAGCTACTTTATGATATGCATCAGTCTACAGATGGGCTAGTTGTCATTTATTGTGACAACATGAGTAGTATACACTTGGCAAATAACCCAGTCTATCATGCTAGAACAAAGCACATTGAGGTACATTATCACTATGTGCGAGAGAGGGTTCTACTCGGTCTTATTGATGTAGTTTATGTCAGCACAGAGGATCAGGTAGCTGACATATTCACGAAGGCATTGGGCGCAGAGAAGCTGTGCAAGTTCAGAGACCTGCTTGGTGTGCAGGAATTGGGATTGAGCTCGAGGGGGAGTGTTGAGATATCGAGCTCCACTCATGATACGCCAGGGTGACCGTTGTGTATTTATGTCACTGACTTGTTAGTTGTAGACGTGGTTGGTACACCGCCCATGAATAATAGCTACATGATAGCTATCCTTATCTACTCTAGTTCGTGGCTCAGTTAGTATGCCACCTTAGTTAGTTGAGTTTGGTTTGAGACCCATATATAGGGTTCTTCTATTTCTTTGTACTTGAGTTCTTTTTGGCTTACACAACTAAGAAGAGGAAAACTGTTTTCAGCCTCCACCTCTGTGTGTATTCCCCCATTGTGCAAGCAAGAAAGCTACAAGTGAGACTCCTTCCTTCTCTCCCACAATCTTGACACTGTGCGCTTCCATAGTGAAGCTTAGATGGCGACCTAGATAGAAGATAGGTGAAGAGCTTAAGGTTAGTTGGAAAAACTCTAACTAGGTGAAAGATAGATGATCGATGGCTGTGAAGGGGTTTAGCTTTTATAGCCCATGAAGGCGGTTAGGTCGGCATGACCGATCTACCATATGAGCCTCCACTAGTCCCGAACCCCCGCCAGGGGGGCTACTGGCCCCCTTGGGACCCCCTAGCCAAGGGCCGCTTCCACGGCCCTGGAACCCCAAAATAGGAGATCCTTTTAACTCTCTTACCCTGCAACTTGATACAATGTGCCTCGAGTTGCTACCGGCTTAACTACTCAGTCCAACCCAAAGATTAGACTCACAATGGTCACCTTTTTGCCATCCGGTCACATAGACCTTATAAGATATACAAGTCAGGACTCAACCAATGTCCAAGCTCACATTTGGCTTCTCCTCATAATGGGGACCTTACAATTTTGAGCACCATGGATCATTGGTGGCACCTTATGAGGGTGGGGCATTGAGCATATCTAACACCCCCCTTCAATGTCCACCCATAGGTGAACTATCTCCTCGGCCCAATGCTGAGTCTCTGAAGATGAACTTGAAGTAGATCCTTCGTAAGTGCTTTGGTGAAGATATCTGCTCCATTCTCCGCTGTTGGATAGTAGACCAGTTGCGCTATCCCATTCTCTATCAAATCACGCACATAGTGATACTGGATCTCTATATGTTTGGTGCATGCATGAAACACTGGATTTTTGGCAATGGCAATGCAACTCTAATTGTCACATCTCAGCATAGTTAGTTCTTCATCGTGCACTCCCATATGCCATAGGATCCTTCTCAACCATACTGCTTCACATGCAGCAAAACAAGCTACCTTGTACTCTGCTTCGGTAGAAGACAATGCCATTGTTGGCTGCTTCTTACTAATCCAAGAGAAAATTCCTGAACCCAAAGAGAAACAATATCCAAAAATTGACTTCTTGGAATCACTGTCTCCTGCACAATCTGAATCGCAATTCCCCACAATAGAAGTTTTGGAATTGTATGTGATACCATAGTCAAGAGTTTCCTTCAAGTAACTGAGTACCCACATCCCAGCCTTCCAATGACTCTCATGAGGTTTGTTTGAGAACCTGCTCAAAAAACCAATAGAAAAACTGATATTTGGTCTGGTATTACACAAGTAGATCAAACTGCCGACCATCCTCCTATACCTCCCAATGTCTGCTAGTGCTGATGTATCCTCAATGCATAACTTTGCATTCACCTCCATAAGTGTAGCTATCTCCTTGCACTCAGTCATGCCAAATGCCTTCAAGATATCCCATGCATACTTCTTTTGAGAGATGAAGATCTTTCCTGGCTCTTGCCAAACTTCAATTCCCAAACAATAGTGCAGCAAGCCCAAGTCTGCCCTTTCAAACTCAGAACTCAAAGCCTTTCGAGTTTGGTTGATCATATCTTCATAGTCACCTGTAATTAGAAGGTCGTCCACATATAGGACAATCACTACAGACTTTTCACCATCCCTGTAAACATACAAGTTAGCATCTAAGGTACATCTTTTGAAGTTTAAGCTTAAAAAGAACTTATCTATCTCCACTGGTACCATGCTATGGGGGCTTGTTTCAACCCATACAATACCTTCTTCAGCTTACACACTTTGTTCTCAGAATGAAGGGTCTCAAACCCTGGTGGCTGAGCCACGTAAACCTCCTCCTTGAGGTCACCATTTAAGAACATTGACTTAACATCCATTTGGTAAACTGGCCACTGCTTGTGGGCGGCCACTGCAAGTACTGTGCAAATAGTGGCCATTCTGGAAGTTGGGGCAAATGAATCTTGAAAATCAAACCCTTCAACCTATGAAAAACCCTGTGCAACCAGTCTAGCTTTGTACTTTTCTAAAGTACCATTAGCCTTGTACTTTACCTTCCAGATCCACTTGGTGCTAATAACATTCTGCTTTGCTAGCCGATCCACTAGATCCCAAGTGTCATTCTTCATTATGCTGTCATACTCAACTTGCATGGCTGCCTTGATGGGACCTAAAATGGGCCAGCACCAGCTATGGCACTAGCCGGGGACCTCATGCATATGATAGATAACCCCACCACACAGCCTCGCGGGCTAGGAGTGTCTAAAACTCACTTTACTCTAAATGCTTATGAAGATTTTGCCTTTGTATCCAATATGTAGTCCAATGTTCATATTCCCTTCTCCTCAGAGAGAGATCCCATAACATATAGGCATAATGCCTCGTAATACACACATAGGGAAGCACCTCTTGGCGGATTGCTGTGGTTGCACTGCGACTCTCCTACACCTCGGAGATTGGCTCCAAGATGTGTCACTAACACATATGACATTTGCACAAACTCCACTCTTTCATAATTCAGTGTTCCAGGAGATTTTGATTTTCCGCACAAAACTTTCCCCAACGGAAGCATTCGTCTAAACTTACAGCTTGGGTTGCCTATCCTCTCAGCGTTGGTCAAAGTTTATCAAACAAGTGCAATGCATTCCAGGAGATACCACGTGGCATGCTTGATGCAAGGTATATGACAATTGTGCACAACCATTTTATGATTAAAAAACCAGCCATGTGAGGTGCGGAAAACAGCCCTTTCATGAATTTTAACTAAGCGTTATGTGTTGCGCTGCTTTAGGGACTAGCACCGGAACTTCCGTGCTACTAGTCGCCTATGTTTAATTATGGAACGATCCCTAAATGCTATGCACAAAAGGGGAAATCAGAATTTGTATCTTTTTAGCAATTAGATCGTCGCACAAACTTCCTCCCCCCTCACCGTTTAGGTGTTGCTGTGGTGTATAGGTGTAAATGGTTGTTTTGTATCATTTTTGTATGTAAAAAACCATAAAAACGTACTATAACACAAAGGACGATGCCAAAATGAGGCTTGACCTCATGCTTTAACCTTGCAAAACATTCACGCACATAAATCTTATTTTTCCATATTTTTTTAGCGCTTTCCTCTATTTTTGCTATTTTTCCTATTTATTATTCATGGAAAATAGGTATTTTTTGATTTATTTTTATTGGCTTATTATTTTTACTGAAACTTAACTCAATATCATATCTTCCAACTCAATATCGAAAAAACCACTAATTTCCATTAAAAATGACATTTTGCAGGCTTTAACAAATTAATAATGTGTAACGTGTCCACTAACATCCTCTAGGACACGTCTTAGCAGTCCATCGGAAAGGTTGTCTAGAAGACTCCACCCGGCACTCCCATGGAATGTTGCGGGTTTTGTAATCTAGGACTTTCCGCGTCTGCCCCGTAACAGAAGTGTCCTGGGCGCTTTCCACTTAGGATCGAACGGAATTGTTTGGTTGTTTGCTAACAGCGACTAGCGTCAGACCTGATCGAACTACTTTACGCAGAACGCCCGGTCTGAAGTGGATTCATGCTACACTTGGTTCAAGGAGAATGGGAAACGAGAGGGAAGCAAGGCTCGACCTCTCTGCCAAAAGGCATAGTCCCATTCCGTTCCCCTAAAACAGCCTGAATCGGGTAATCGGTACTTCCAAGTCATTGTTCTCCTTGCTTGTTTTGGTGATGATGATCATCCTCTGCCCATCGAAGATCTTGAGAAAAGTTCCCGGCTAACCGGGACCACCCATCCGTAGGACAGACCCATGGTCCATCCTCCGCACTTTCCTCGGTTTGTTTTAGTTATGTAATTACCTACCACATTAGTTTGACACATACAAACAGCTTCCTTGATTAACCCTGTTAAGCACTGGTTCCTTCACGTAATCTTATCACACGACATAAAGAAAACAATGCCAAACAGCTCCTTTATTATCATTTTATCCTTTTATCTTTGGAATACAAGGAGTTCCCGCCCGTAGGCGTATTCATAATCTGCCCGAAGGCTATCCAGTAATCCTTCCTGTGATTACTATCCCAAGTTTCCGCCCGTAGACTAGTATGCGGGCCTCGAGATCCAATCCCGAGTCACGTTAGTCTCTTGTGCAGGACCCGGAAGGCGAGGGATTTACAGCCAGAGCCCCCCCTGGCACCCAAGCATCCTCCTGCTCCAAGCAGAACTCAACGAAGAGACCTCTCACGGCGGGTTCGGTCCACATTCCCGGCGCGGTTCACAACCCCCTTGGTTAGGGTCAGGCAGGCAGTCGGGGGTAACTGAAGCTGCCTCTCAGGCACCAACCTGAAGCTTTAGATATATTTTCATCCTTTAGTTCATTGAGCAAACAATGCAAACAGTCCTTTCTAAACTGTTACAAGCACAATCAATTTCAATGGTCGTTTAGCTGGCAAACTGTTAAGGATTGACTCCTTATCTCCGAATGCAACCCGCATTCGATCCGGAATCAATTGCAACTTAGCAAGATTCCTATCATTCTTGGGTTAGGGTCATACCCTTCCAATACATTAGGTTTATTGTGGCAGGATCCAGCGACCATGTCGCTTTAGTTTATTGTCGGTCATTTGCTTCAAGGCAAATACTTAACTTTCCTAATTAATCAAGCCTATACTTTGTAGTCTATGCTCTCGAAACTTATGCATTGGCGAATCATACAATCTTTCCTTGGTGCACGATAATTTGGTTACTAACTTTTCCTAGGACCTCCTACTAGATCTTACATCAATAGTCGTACCTACAACCTTGTTGTTTATCCTTTTTCATCCTATGCTTTTACACCTAATTACTGCTCTTAATGATTGACCTTTTTCTCATGACAACTACGCAATTTCTAACATTCTCCTAGCCACGAAGTCGTTGGTGAAACACAAGCGAAACTAGTGTTATTCTATTCCATCTTATAACTATTTTGCAAGTCATACGTTCACTTTAGTACCCTATTAATTCTTTCCGAATGAAACCTTATGGCGCTTAACCTTTTCCTATGAAATCATTACGAGAGGTATGTTACCTAATGTGCAGTATACGCTTAATCTACCATATCTAGGATGACAAATAATGCACATATAAATTCCGTTTCCTTGCTTAGGATTAGATTCCTTACCTTGATAAGGTACCAACTACATGCATCTAACCCTCTAATCGTTCAATCTTTCATAATGTTCAAAAGATGCATTTCTTTCAATTTCCATATGCAAATTAAACGTAAAAGTGCAATTTCCTTTCTAAGCGCGCCTAATCATTTCCTTATGCGGAATTAACACGGAAGAACCTGGACTTGTGGAGTCGGGGTGATGTCCACTTGCACATTCGGAGTCGAGCCTCCCGCGGTCGCCTCTTGGGATCTTTTTGGAGCCATTGCACACGTAGGTTAGGTTTCTGAACTCGCTTTTGTCGCCTACGGATTGTTCTGCTTTGACACGCAACCTTCCAGCCTTTGCTTTCCTCGTAGGCGGAAGATCCTTTTACGGTAGGTCGCTTGCGGAGAAGGGCCTTAAAGGACTTCGCGGGACCCTTTTCGTCGGTCTAGTGGGATCCTTATAGACCCTCTTCAATTCCCGAAAAAAAAAAGGTGTTGATGGTCCTTCTTCGAAATTGTGGTGGGAAAGTGCCTTTGGAAATGGGTGGAAAAGGGTGGAAAAGGGGTCGTGGGAAGGGGGTTTAGTGAGGCCCCCTATGGAAGCTTCTAAGGAAGCTTCCAAAGAAGCTTCTGAGAGCACGTGGGGGCGATCAGTGTGGCGGACGGAATGGTGGCAGCTGCAGGAGACCGGCGGCCAGGGTGACAACAGAGACGGACTGGGCGGAGCTGGTGGCAGCACGGCGGGCTGGCGGCGGAGCTGGTGGCAGCACGGCGGGCTGGCGGCGATCAGCACGGCGGTGGCCTCCACGAGCTTCCTCCCTCTCTCACAGAACCTCCCCTTCTCTCCTCTTCCTTAAGCACACCCCCTTGATGGGGGTGTTTTTATAGCCTTGGGGGTGGGGAAGGGGGTCTCCACCCACGTGGGGAACTCCCCCATGCAAACCCCCACTTTGCCATCCTCCCCCCACACACTCCCTTTCCTCCAGCCATGCATCGGCTGGGGGAAGGGATTAAATTGCCCCTCCCAAGAGGGTGTTTCCGTGTGGCTTGCGGTTTTGAACACCCGGTTCGATTTACCATTCGCAGAGGACCCTATTTCCCGCGTGCGGCTCACACATTACGCGGCCAATAATTTAAATGCGAGAGATACCCTTTGCACAGGGTTTGCACGGCGTGCGGGAAGTAATATTTACGGTACGGTACATGGAAATATTACATAATGGCTCTAAATCATTACAGGTTCTATATTTCTGTAGTTACAGCCCTCAAACATGATGTAAATAAGGTTCAAATAAAATTTCATCACATATGAATAACATTTGGACCATGAAACAACAAAAACAAGCCTATTTCTTTGTAAAATTGGAGCATACCGTGTGTCTTGCGTGTTGCGGATTTTTTAGTAATTATTATGGGCAGCCCACAGACCAATTAGCAACCATTCTTCAGTGCTGAACCTCTTTCCTCAACCTCCTCTTCATCTTGAAGCAATCCGATCACAGGCGGGCAAGCATTCTTCAGCCCCTCCTCTTCTTCTTGATTTCTTGCACATGAATTGCCTCTATGCAGGAGAGGGAGGGAGGAGAGAGAAAGCCCGGTTTTTGTTCTCCACAACCAAGTAGCCAATTGAAGAGCGGAGACTGGCAATGGAGAGCGAATATAGGAAGAAGAATAGCCATGAGATCAGTTGGGGGGGTTGTTTGTAGGTGCCATAGCCCCCCTTCTCCACAAATAGAAGAATGGCACCCTCTCTCCAATAGGCGGCGAAAAAAACGGCCCCCCCTTGTATTCCCACTAAAATTTTGGGGGGATTCCCTCAAGGGATCCCCCAAAGGTCACAACCTTTGGCCTTCCTAAAGGCTATTCCCACTTGACTTTTTTGGCCTTTGGCCTTCCGGGCACTCCCTCTTTCTTGTCCAGTGTCCGATTCTTGGTCTGAAAAATCCAGGGCATCCATCTTGAAGTCTTCCACTTCTGAGCATCTCCCAAGGTCTTGTCTATCATGCCAAAAAATTATGAAAATTCTCCAACCGCCTTCTAGTGGCCCTTTTAAGCATTTCTGGGCATTGTCGCTTAAAATCGTACTGATTGCCACCGCCGACTTCGACGAAGTCTATTTTTCCCCTGATATTTGTCATTTTTGGCTATTTTTAAGCACTTCTTGGCATCAAAAATCATCTGTCATTGGCAACCATGGGATAGGGGGACTCAGCTCGTCGAATCTCACGAATAGATCTGCACATAAACAACAAAAAGGAGCATCAAGTTAATACAAAAAATACACAACACAACACATCACAACTCATACCCTACCCCCTGACAAAACCAAGGCATGAAATCTACGAGAAGTAGGCCTAGCATAATCTGATAGAAGATCTGAAGCCAATTGCTAACCAGCTGCTCCAACACAGCCAAGCTAAAAAGAACTATCAAAGAGGTCACCCTAAGTGGTGGTCTGAACTACCTACCGAACTAAGAACAACTCAACCAGGAGCTCCTACTAGGCGAGGACTCCTATAGCCTGATCAAAAAATATTTTCTTTTAGTACAGGTTTTCTTCTTTTAGGCTTTTATTTTTCTATACTTGGGCATGTAAAAAGGAGGGAGTTGAGTGTAATGACCCAAAGAGAACAGGGCATCGGTCTCATGTCCTGTCTCAGTACCCAAGAACCTACCAAGCCCTCGCAAGGCGACACTGAATCCTTTTCTAACGCTCACTTTTATTTTCGCTCCAACTGTCTTTTCTTTTCTTTGCTTTTCAGCTAGTTGCCACCCCTAGGGAGGGCAAGGCATCGGCCCCGGATCTTGTCTCATCCCCAGGAACCTACCAGGCCTTCACAAGGCGATAAACAACAACTCAAGGATTTTTCTTTCTTTCTGATTCTATTTTTATAGGGGGTTAAAACCCCTTTTTACACACCTTCGTATATTCATATATTGTCTTTCAAATATTTAGGGATTTGTCTCTTTCCATGATTATTTTAGTAGGTTTCTCTAACTGCCTCACAACTAACAGGGACTCTTGGAACGGCCGCACTAGCAGGTCCGCAGAACAGGGTCACTAGAACTCCCATCTGAAATAAGTCTTTTAATGCTTGACAATGCCTTGTAGGAGGCAATGACTACTGAGACCTCCCCTAGACATACCTAACCTAAACCTGAGACTTCATGCCTTGATTGCCGGTCCCTAAAAAAGGAAACCCTCACCCGCACATATATCATTAATTGCTCAGGGGGAAAACTCAAAAAGGGAATGAAACCACCTGGAATGGCCATAAGAAGCTTCTTCACAGCAAAGGCTCCCTCCAGCGACTTCGTCAACCTGTATGGTGCAATCACTAAAATAACAAATCATTAAACGCACCTGCACCAAACAGAGGTAGGGCCCTCTTGG
The DNA here is from genome assembly GCF_053477565.2 of Lygodium microphyllum. Taxonomy (NCBI): domain Eukaryota; kingdom Viridiplantae; phylum Streptophyta; class Polypodiopsida; order Schizaeales; family Lygodiaceae; genus Lygodium; species Lygodium microphyllum. The sequence goes on from NC_141143.1 coordinate 86,104,518, forward strand.
CCTAAAGAGATAGCAAATTTCATTGCAACCTAACTGGCCCTCTTGGCCTAAAGAGATAGATCATTAAAACTCGAAAACAACTGGCCCTCTTGGCCTAAAGAAAAAGCACATTTCATTGCAAACTAACTGGCCCTCTTGGCCTAAAGAGAGATAGATTATTAAAACCTGAAAACAACTGGCCCTCTTGGCCTAACGGAATCAAACAAAACAACTCATAGAGATCCCTCCTTGAAAGAAGGCAAATATATGCAAATACACTCCATTCCAAGGGGAAAAATAGGGCTCGCAGCCCTAAACTAAATGCATCAAATTATGGCCCATACCTCCTGCATATATAACAAGAGGCATACGCATAACATGTCGTTAGATCGACCTATCGGTCCAAGATAATAGTAGTAGATGGGTCTTGGCTATTCTTTGCATTACCCATATCAACCATCACTTGCCATATAGCGTTTGGTCTGATAACATCCCCCACAAGCGACCAGGTCCTGTCTTAGTATCAATAATGACGTCCGGACTAGGACCACAGTTGAAAAAGAGGTCCTCTTCATAAGAAAAATTAGCTAAGGAATCTGTAAACTGATTCCAATAACGTGGAATCAGCTGAAGAGATATGCTCTCAAATTCATCAAGTAGGGTTATAGTAGTTCGATGATACATACGAAGGAGAGGATTTCGGACTATATATGTCCCATTGAGTTGATTTAAGATCAGTTGGGAATCCCCTTTTATTAACAACTGCCTAATGCCACCTTTCTTGGCAATATTCAATCCCATAATCAAAGCTTTATACTCTGCCATGTTGTTAGTAAATCCTACCCCGAGATAAGGAGCTAATTTCATTGTAAATCTACGTTGGGGATTGCAGATAACTACTCCAAAACTTCCTTTTCTATTAGGGCCCCTGGAGGCTCCATCAGAATATAATGTATTTGTCCATAATGGGTTTACACAGCCAGCCATCAAGAACTCTCCTATTCGTAATTATGATAGTCAAAGTTCAACATATTTAGAGGATGAATTGACGGCTCCATCGCACCTTCTTCATTAAACTCAATAGGGATGCTTGTCAAGATTTGCAAATATTTATGGTAGAAAACTTTAATCTCCCACACAAAGGTATCATCTTCTTGCTCAATCACTTTATATCCCTTGCTCAACCAAATTATCCTCCCTTGATGATATCTTTGCTCGAGATATGGGTGCTCCAAATAAGGAATTAACCACCCCATCAACCAATTTAAGCTCTCCTGTAGGTCTCCACTCAACCCCAGCATGGACCTGCAATGCATTTAGCGCGTTAGCATATTTAGAAATAATAAGGTTTAATCTTATTAAGATTAACCTTATTCTTAAATTCCACCCCTTGTAGATTAGCTAATAGAGCTGTGGACTTATTTTTATCTATCCGAACTATCTTGTAAGGGCCATCCCATCGAGGTTCCAACTTTTCTGGAAATAGCTCCCTACGCGCATCGTAATATAAAACTAACTACCACTTTTTAAAAGTATATTTCTTCACTTTCAGATCATGCAACCGCTTCATCCAACGTTTAGCTACCTCTTGGTGCAACAAACTCTACAATTTGAGCTCGTCCAAGTGGGCTATAGTCGTAAACCGCTCAAATAGGGCATCTTCATCACCTAGAGAATGATTGATTGCAAATCTAATGGTCGGCAACTCAATTTCTAAGGGCAAGACACACTCCTCCCCGTAAACTAATTTGAACGGGGTGTGGCTAGTGGTTTGTTTAAACGGTGTATTATACGCCCAAACCGCCACATATAATTTTCTATCCTAGTCCCACTTCTTTTCGGAGACTATCTTGGATAGGATATCCACAAGCTGCTTATTGGTACTTTCGACTTGTCCATTTGCTTGTGAATTATAGGGGGTCCTCTTGTTATGCTTGATTTTTCAAGCTTTAGTCAAAATTTTAATCACTTTGTTTAAAAAATGGGTTCCATGGTCCGATACTATTTCCTTTGGCGGACCAAAACGGCAGATAATTTGCTCAAGTAGGAAACTGGCAATCTTTTTTGCATTTTCCTGCCTCTTGCCCATGCTTCTGACCACTTTGTAAAGTAATTAGTTGCTACTATAATATACCTATTCTGAGTAGTAGACGACGGGGTGATAGGACCCACAAAGTCAATGCCCCACTTCTCAAATGGAAGGATAGCCATGATAGACATAAGTGGAAGTTTCCCATCCTCTCTGCTATCATGTCTTTAACATGTATCACATCTCCTAACGTACTCAAAGGAATCTTGGAAGATGGATGGTCATCAATATCCAGCTCTTAAAGCCTTCTGTGCCGTTAACCGCCCAGCAAAGTACCCTCCACAAAGCGAAGGTCATGGCACTCTTCCAAAATAAAGGGAACCTCGTCAGGCATCACACATCGGCGATAAATATCATCAACACCCTGCCAATATAATGTGCCTGTGATCAAGGAAAATTTCAATGCCTGCTGTTTAATTTTCCTCTTCTCCGATTTTGATAAAGTAGCTCCAGTCTCTCCCGTAGAAAGATAGTGCGTTATAGCAGCATACCAGGAGGGAATAGACGCCGTATCAATCTTAAATAAAGTCTCCATGTCACTTCCTTCAGTCCCAAGACCTCTTTTGGCTCTTCAAATCCACAAGACATTCTACAATGCCCTGAAGCTTCGGCGGCTTACTCTTAATCTCATAATCAAATTCCTGCAAAGTGATTAACCACTTTGCTAAATGGTCAGGCGGCTGTAACTTATTCAACAACAATCTAAGCCCTTCCGCCTTCGTATAAAAAACCACCCTCTCATAAAGAATGTAGTGCTTGAACTTTTTGGTCGCAAATACCATTGCAAGGCACAACTTCTCCATATAGGTGTAGTTAATTTCTGATATGCCCAACTTCTCCATATAGGTGTAGCAAAAGCTATCAGATGATACCATTTTTCCTCCCAAATTTGAGCTAAATAGCAGCTGATACTATACATGGTTGCTGCTAAAAATATATAGAACATTTCACTCCTTTTTGGTGCTTTTAAAACAAGTGCTTTGGTAAGCTTCTGCTTCACATCATCAAAAGATACTTTGCAAGCATCACTCCATGAAAACTGATAGTTAAAGGACAATAGGTTTGTCACTGGCAACATTCTTTCTGCCAAGGTATTGATAAACCTCCAATAATACCCTACTGATGTGACAGAACGTTGTGCACTTCCTTCGGAGTATGTGGCGGACTCATGGCGACTATGACCTTGATCTTTTTAGGATCAGTCGCAATTCCTACAGAACTGACCACATGGCCTAACAAGAGCCCATAAGGGACTTCAAAGACTCACTTCCGTGGGTTAAGAGCTATGCAAAATTATCTTCTACGCTCAAAACACTTGCACAAAATGATCAACTGCCTATCCCTTACGGTGGCTGCCCCTAGATCATCAATGAATACTTTCAGCTCCTCTGGGAAAATGTCACCAAAGGTCTTATCGACTGTTCTTTGTCACAAACTACGTGCATTACACAACCCAAATGCCATCATATGGTACACAAAGGTACCGAAGACTGTAATAAACGTCGTTTTTAGCTTGTCTTGCTCAACGATTGCCATTTGGTTATACCCTGCAAAGTAGTCCATAAACGAGTAGATTTTCCTACCCGCTAGTTGATCGAAAATTTGGTCAATAAATGGAAATGGGTAATCTTTAACAGGCTGCTTATTCAACTCTCTAAAATCTACACAAAGCCGGATTTGATTATTCTTCTTCTTCCTGACCACAATTGGTGAGCACCATTCAATATGCTGAACAGGGAATATCAAACCCACTTTTCGCAACTTCTGTAGTTCCTCGTACAACCTGTCCCTTAATTCAAAAGGCATACACCTTACTTTCTGATGTACAAGGTGGGTACCTTCCTTTACAAGAATAGTATGCGTAGCTAGGCTGGGAGGAATATCCCGAAGTTCGTCATAGCTCTAAGCAAAGATATCCCGGAACTCTCGAATTAAGGACACATAATCCTCTCTTTCTTCTGAACTGAGCATGGATCCTAATTTAATTGGCCGCGAATCGTTTAGCGTAACAAGATCCAGATCAATAATGTCCGCGTCTCTTATTCAGTCATGAGGCTCTATCGGCTCATTCAAGGTTATCTGATAAATATCCTCTGTAGTGGACCCTTCCTTAGATCCATCGCTCGATGACGTCTCACTATCAGATGGATCATCTACTGTTTCTAGTTTAGGGGAGGATAGTGGAGCTCTCTCACTCTCAGGGTAAGCATCCACTATTACACTGGCACCTCGATCTAGAATCACTCGACCAGCGGGTATATCGACTTGACAGTCTATTCGTAAGATCCACGGCCTACTTAGCAAAACTTGATAGCTAGGACATCCTGCAAACCTTATCACCCTAAAGTCCAAATAGCATTCCACACTCGCAATTGTAACGTGGACCTTAGTAATGCAACCTTCTGGTTGTCTTAGACTATCATAAGCCATCCTAAGAAGTGTGGAGCTATCTTTTTGGATCTCTAGACCTAACCTCTTCATCAAGTCTGAACTTATAATATTGACAGAGGATCCAGTGTCCACGATAGTGTGCTCCACTAATATTCCATCCACATATGCTGGAACCCTAGGGCAATGCTTTTCAACATGATTGAACCAATCTTTCCCCACTCTATCCATGACCAAAGGTTCTACTATATACCCTATACACAAGATTTTCTTGAATTCCTTGCATACTCCTAGAGAAAGTTTAATCAATTGCAGGAGATTCACGTCGGGTTTGACTTCGCAAAGGGAACTTGCTAGATCAAAGTCGTGGTAATTAGCCAAAGTTCTCTTCTCGCACCAAACCATTCTCTCTTTTGGTCTTTCAATCGGCTTTGATGCCTCTTTTTTAGCCTTTACCTTCTTTCTTGGCAATCCTTTATCCTCCTCGGGATCGACTTTACTACCAACAGGTCTTAACGGTCCACCTTCCCTACCAGGATTCAGGACTTGCTTTTCCCTAACATCTTTCTTAGGGCTTCCCTCGACATGTTTTACAATTCCTTTGTCACCCTCTTTAATATTTTAACCTCTTGTTACGGCTCGTAGATTAGAAGTTTCAGCATCATTGACACGTACAGCCTCAATAAGGCTGACTCCACTACCATGAGGTAATTCCTCTACAATAGCCTTTCCTCTTTGCAGTATTTGCCTTGGTCCATCGTCTTGCTGGAGATTATTCCCTTGTGCAAGATGGTTAACTAGACCTGGTTGTTTACTCCCTTGTTAGAGAGAACTGATCTTAATCCAATAGGTAGCGGCTAAGTGACCAAACTTTTCGCAAATGTCACATTTGACATTCGGGAAATTCCTAGGGAAATGTTGGCCCCCACACCACTTACAGCTGAATCTTGAGGGGCCACCCTCTTCACGATGTTGGCTTTCTATCAAATTATGTTGCTTCTTAAGAAAATTGACATCCACAGCTATTTGTCGATACTGTTCAGAGATCATATTGGTGTAGTGCTTCATCATAACCTTAACTTCACCAAGGACATTAGAAGCACTCGACTCATAGCCGCGATCGTCAGTCTGTCGCCCCATGGGCCTAACCACTTGATTAGGAATTAGCCACTGACCAACTAGGACAACATTAGGATTCATTGTTTGGTTTCCACCACTATTTAGTGAGGCCGCCTGACGAGCCATAGGCATAGTCATGCTAGGAGGAGCTGGTAACATAGCCAAATTGGACATGATACTCCCTCTGCCACTCGTATTTAACATGGGGTCCCCTTGACTCCCATTGGTCAAGGCTAAATTATTACCATTCCAATTTATCCTCGCTGCATAAGCCACTTGCAAGCGCGACTCTACTCCTTCTGCTTGGGTAATGGCAGTGTCAATATCGGCCAAAGCAATACTACTCAACTGGACCTGGATATTAAAATCCAATCCATGTAGGAAATATTGCAATTGTATAGCCGCTGGAATGGGAATATAAGCGTTAAGTTTGCGAAGAACTTGCTTTCGTTTCTTGGGATATGCGTGGATATTCTCATTTGGCTCTTGGCGTGTTACATTCAAAACACACAACCAATATTTCCCACCCTTCTCAGGGGCAAACTCCCTATGGAAAGCCGTAAAGAATTGGGCACTGCTAGTTATGGTTCCGGCTTCTAGACTGTGATACCACATTGCCGCTCTTCCTTTTAATGTCATGTTGAAGAACATCATTAGGTGTCCCTCGTCTTGGATTCAATAGTTGAACATGAGCGTTTGCAACTCCTTAATGTGGAGATCTCCATCTTCTTCTACTAACCCATGGAAAATGGGCAACGGTGCTCCTAATGCTGGTAAATCCGGTGTACCTGCTGGAATTGCAATAGTGCCATGGCTACAACTGGATTGACAACAGGAGTTTGTGTAGGAAACACTACACACCCACTTATTGTGGGTTGATTAGCTAAAAATAGGAAAGTACCAAGACTTCCACTTGCACTCGAAGAGCTACTCGTAACACCTAGGTTACTAGAACCACTGCCACTTATGCGTAACGGGCTGCTCCTTTGAGGAGAATAGCATCTTACAATCTCCAACCACCGTCTAGCCCTCTCAGTACGTTTTGCTTTTTGTATTTCGGCTTGACAGTCCTTGTTAGAGGACATAAACTAACTATTTGGTTCCTAAAAACCCTAGATTCGAGATCCACCACTTGTTGGTGGCTCTCGATAGACGCACCATTGATGGGACCTAAAATGGGCCGGCACTGGCTATGGCACTAGCCGGACCTCATGCATATGACACACAACCCTACCACACGGTCTCGCGGGCCAGGAGAATCTAAAACTCACTTTGCACTAAATGCTTATGACGATTTTGCATTTGTATCCAATATGTAGTCTAACGTTCACCTTCCCTTCTCCTCAGAGGGAGATCCCATAACATATAGGCATAATGCCTCGTAATACACACATAGGGAAGCACCTCTCGACGGATTGCCATGGTTCCACTGCGACGACTCTCCTACACCTCGGGGATGGGCCCCAAGATGCGTTGCTAACACATATGACATTTGCACAAACTCCACTCTTTTATAATTCAGCATTCCAGGAGATTTTGATTTGCCTCACAAAGCTTTCCCCAACGCAAGCACCCGTCTAAACTTACAGCTTGGGTTTCCTGTCCTCTTAGCGTTGGTCAAAGTTTATCAAACAAGTGCAATGCATTCCAGGAGATACCACGTGGCATGCTTGATGCAAGGTGTATGAAAATTGTGCACAACCATTTTATGATTAAAAAACCAGCCATGTGAGGTGCGGAAAACATCCCTTTTGATGAATTTTAACTAAGTGTTACGTGCTGCATTGCTTTAGAGATTAGCATATGAACTTTTGTGCTACTAGTCGCACATACTTAATTATGGAACGATCCCTAAATGCTATGCAAAAAAAGGGAAATTAGAATTTGTATCTTTTCAGCAATTAGATCATCGCACAAACTTCCTCCCCCCCTCACAGTTTAGGTGTTGCTGCGGTGCATAGGTGTAAATGGTTGTTTTGTATCATTTTTGTATGTAAAAAACCATAAACACGTACTATAACACAAAGGACGAGGTCAAACTAAGGGTTGACTTCATGCTTTAACCTTGCCAAACATTCACACACATAAATCTTATTTTTTCATATTTATTGAGCGCAAAAACTCCAAATTTCTCTATTTTTTACTCTTTTTCTATTTATTATTCATGAAAAATAGGTATTTTCTGATTTATTTGTATTGGCTTATTATTTTGACTGAAATTTAACATTTTTTCTAAGTTTATCCCATTTTCACTCCTTTCTCCCAACTCAAAATCGAAAAAACCACTAATTTCCATTAAAAATGACATTTTGCAGGTTTTAACAAATTAATAACAGCTCTAAATCATTACGGGTTCTGTATTTCTGTAGTTATAGCCCTCAAACATGATGTAAACAAGGTTAAAACAAAAATTCATTGCATATGAACAACATTTGGACCATGAAACAACAAAAACAAGCATATTTCTTTGTAAAATTGGAGCATACCGCGTGTCTTGCGTGTTTCGGATTTTTTAATAATTATTATGGGCAGCCCACAGACCCCGACCAACAACCATTCTTTAGTGTTGAACCTCTTTCCTCAGCCTCCTCTTCATCTTGAGGCAATCTGATCATAGCAGGACAAGCATTCTTCAACCCCTCTTCTTTTTTATTTCTTGCACATGAATTGCCTTTATGCAGGAGAGGGAGGGAGGAGAGAGAAAGACTCGTTTTTGTTGTCCACAACTAGGCAGCCAATTGAGGAGCAGAGACCGGCTATGGAGAGCGAAGATAGGAAGAAGAATAGCCATGAGATCAGTTGGGGGGGTTTGTTTGTAGGTGCCATAGCCCCCCTCCTCCACAAATAGAAGAATGGCGTCCTCTCTCCAACAAGCGGTGAAAAAAATGGCCCCCCCTCCTTTTCTCACAAAAATTTTGGGAGGACTCCCTCAAGGGAGCCCCCAAAGGTCACAACCTTTGGCCTTCCTAAAGGCTATTCCCACTTGACTTTTTTGGCCTTTAGCCTTCAGGGCACTCCCTCTTCCTCATCCGGTGTGCGATTCTTGGTTTGAAAAATCCTGGGCATCCGTCTTGAAGTCTTCCACTGCCGGGCATCTCCCAGGGTCTCGTCTACCATGCCAAAAAATTATGAAAATTCTCAGACCGCCGTCGAGTAGCTCTTTTAAGCATTTATGGACATTGCCGCTTAAAATCGTACTGATTGCCACCACCGCCTTCGACGAAGTCTATTTTTCCCCTGATATTTGTAATTTTTGGCTATTTCTAAGCACTTCTCGGTATCAAAAATCATCTATCATGCCTTCCATGCTAGATCTGCAAGTGCTTCTTCTAAATCAGTTGGCTCCTTTACTTCTCTCATAATCTCAACCATCAAGGCCATATTGACTATGTGAGCAGAAGCCCTCCTTTGCTCCTCTATTCTCTGAGACCTCCTTGGTTCCGTCTGCCTTTTCCTCAACAGATGTAGGCATAGGATTATTGTGGTCATAGAGCTGCTTCATCCAATGCGGCAATGGCTTTTTCGGTGGGGTGATGTTAGGTTGGTGAAATTTTTTCTCATCATCTGAAGATGATGCTTCCTCCTCCTTAAGTATAGGGTCAGCTCTTGGGATAGGTTCATAGTGGACTACTTCTTTGCTTGATGATAACTTGATGATAAAGTGGAAAAACTTGCCTTCTCCTCCTCCATTGTATGTAGTTGCTCCTTGAACACCACATCACGGCTCGCGATGATCTTCTTTGCCTCTTGGCCATATAATTTGTAAGCCTTCTGCTCATCATTATGACCCAAGAAGATACATTTTCTGCTTTTTGGTTGTAACTTGTTTCTCTTCTCATCTAGAATATGTGCATAACATTCACATCCAAAAATTATGAAGTGTGAGACAGATGGTTTCTTACCAATGTAAGACTCATGAGGTGTTTTTCCCTTGAGAGACTTTGTGTAGCTCCGATTTAAAATGTAGATTGCAGTATTAACAGCTTCAACCCAAAAATGGTTAGGCAATCCCTTGTCTTTAGCATACATCTTGCCATCTCCATAATGGTACGATTCTTGCGTTCCACAACACCGTTCTGTTGAGGTGTGTGAGGCGTTGTCAATTGATGCTTGATCCCTTTGCCCTTGCAAAAGTCTTCAAACTCCTTTGAGTTGAACTCACCACCACCATCTGTTCTAAATTTCTTAATACTTTTCCCTCTTTCATTCTCAAAAAGTGTTAGCCATTCTTTAAACTTACCAAAAGCTTGAGCCTTATCATGAAGGAAGTATACCCACATCTTCCTACTATAGTCGTCGACAATCAACATAAAATAAGAAGATCCCCCCAAGGCCCTTGTAGGCATCTTTCCCCACAAGTCAACATGCACCAACTCTAGAGAAACCTATGCTCTATTCTTGCTTTCTTGTGGAAATGCCTTTCTCTATTGCTTGCCCATCATACAAGCTTCACATGGTTCCTTCAATTTAGTCATTGCAGGTAGGTGAGCAACCATACCTTGCTTGTGCATCTCCTTCAACATTGCAAATCCAATGTGTCCAAACGTTTCATGCCAAAGCTTACTTGTGCCTACTCCAACGGTGGCTATAAGAGCACTTAGCTCATATAGGTTGTTCCTCCTTTCTCCTTTGACAACAACTTTGCCATCATTGTCAAGAATTTCTGCACCTGTCTTCTTGAACCTCACTTCATGACCAAGATCAGTTATGGCAACTGATAACAGATTTCTCCCGATTTTGGGAACATACAACACATTTGAAAGCTTTTTGACATCACCATTTGCAACAACAAATGAAATAGTACCTATTCCTGCAACATGGCATTTTGCATCATTTCCAACGATCACAGTGATGAATTCTTGTAGAGGCTGCATAGAACTGTATAGACCTTTCTTGTTGGTCATGTGACGGGAGGCTCCACTATCCAACACCCATGAGTCAATGGTAGATTCTTCTTGCGCCAAGGAGCACACCTCCTCAATGGTCGCCATGAATAATTCCAACTCTACTTTAGTCGTATTGGCTATCTCTTTCCCTTTACTTATAAGGGTACCATTCTTTTCATCTGCCTTCTTGACACGACAATCTGCGATTGCATGTCCTTTCTTCTTGCAGTAGAAGCACTCTCCTTGAAATTTCTTCTTATTGCCCTTCTTCTTTTTGTCACCATCACTTTTGGTGAAGAAACCACCTTTGCCTTTTGCATTGGTAGAGAATGCATCATCAACCTCAACTCCTCCTCTAGCAATAATGCACAAAACTCCTCAAAACTCAAAGTTTGAGGTCTCACCTGAGTATTAAGGGCAGTTACTAGTCCATCAAACTTTTGTGGACAAATCTGAAGACACCTCCGAGCTTGCTCCTCGCTAGTCTTTTGTATCCTAGCACTAGCCATCTGGTCACATAGATTCTTAATCAGAGTGATGAATACTTCAGTTGTCTCTCCTTCAACAAACTTCTCCGCTGCTAGTTGATTCTCCAAGTTTTGAATCCTTGTTTGGTTTCGCATTTCATACTGACTCCTCAGTACATTCCAAGCCTCTGATGCTTTGGTTGTATGCTGAAACACTATTAGAACAATGTCAGAACAGCTTGTAACTAAGGCACATAATGCACCTGCATTCCTTCGTTTCCAAGCTCGTAGAAGATTTGCATTTAGAGGAATCATCACACTAGGATTTGGTGGGTTGGGGGTAGGCTGTGGTTCTACGTCAGTCCCTAGCACAGTCTCCAAAAGCTCATAAGAATCAAGGAAAGTTGTAATTTTGAACTTCCACAAGGTATAGTTTGTACCATCTAACTTGCCTTCGCTAAAGGTTGGTGGACGAATCCTTAATGTCTGAATAGCTGGTACAGTAGCACCACCTCTTGCACCGCATCCTGATGTGCCAGAACCGCTTCCAGAAGACAACATTGTTCCTCTTTGCTATTGAAGCCTTTGCCTCTTGCACACTCTTCGATCCCTAGAGCCCCCTGGGCTCTCATACCATGTAAAAATTACACGGTGCAACGAACAGAATCTGAGAAAGAGATAGAGATAGAGAGTACACAACAGATAAGAGGAGGATTAGAAAATCTCTTTAGCTCCAAACAACGGATATAGAGATGGCTCTGTCCACCCATGTGCTTCCACAATGAAGCTTGGATGGCGATCTAGACAGAAGATAGGTGAAGAGCTTAAGGTAAGCTAGAACAAGTTTGACTAGGTGAAAGATAGATGATCGATGGCTATGAAGGGGTTTAGCTTTTATAGCCCGTGAAGACAGCTAGGTCGGCATGACCGATCTACCATATGAGTCTCCACTAGTCGGCTAGGGAATATTTCCTTTATCGTCGCCCCCTTGGGACCCCCTAGCCAGGGACCGCTTCCGTGGCCCTCGGACCCCAAAATAGGGGCCCCTTTTAGCTCCCTTACCCCGCAACTTGATGCAATGTGCCTCGAGTTTCTACCAGCTTAACTACTCAATCCAACCCAAAGATTAGACCCACAATGGTCACCTTTTTTCCATCCGGTCACATAGACCTCATCTGATTTACAAGTCAAGACTCAACCAATGTCCGAGCTCACATTTGGCTTCTCCTCATAATGGGAGCCTTACAACTTTGAGCACCATGGATCATTGGTGGCACCTTATGAGGCTAGGGCATTGAGCATATCTAACACCAAGGTCTACCTAGCAACACTTAATAGCTAGGACGCCCTGCGAATCTAATTACCCTAAAGTTGAGAAGCTCTTCATTTGAGAGTCATGTTAAAGAACATCATTAGATGTCCTTCATCCTCGATGAGACAATTGAACATTAACTTTTGGAACTCGTTAATGTGTAGTTCTACATCCCCCTCCACTAACCCATTAAAGATAGGTAGGGGAAACCTAAAGCTAGAAAATCTGTCGTTCCAGTAGGTATAGCAATAGGTTGTGCCGCCATGGTAACAACCGGATTTGCTACTACTACAGGGGTTCGAACAATCGAAACTGGAGCTCCACTTGAAGTGGAGGGGTTGATTGGAGGGGGGGAAGAACTAGATCTTCCTCCCCCTAATGGACTATGTGCCAAGCTAGAGTTATTAAAACCCCACCCTTGCAAAGCTATCGGGACACTCCTTTGTGGAGAGTATCTTTTATTTATCTTATCTTGCCGTCTAGCTCGTTCAACCCTCTCTTGCTTTTAGAGCTCCACTTGATGGTCTTGTGAGTCTATCTCACTAATTTCTGGCATACACCCAAACAACCAAGGCACAGAACTACCACTTGTAGGCAACTCCCGAAAAATGCACCACCTTGTCGGGACCTAAACACTTACTCTCTAGTACTAGCCAGGACCCCTAAGACACACAAGTCATCCCACATGGCCTCGGGACCATGAGCATTTAAGGGACGTACTATACTAAACTCTAATATCGATCTTGCGTTTGTAATAGGACATAGTCCATTGTTTGCCTTTCCCTACTCCTTAGAGGGAGATCCCATACACATTGGTATAATATACCACGTATCACATACATAGGAGGCAACCTCTTAGTTGAGACACCACGGCCCCACAGCAACTCTCCTACATCTCGGGGATTGGCCCCTTGATGCACTGCTCCAACAAAAAGAACAAAGGTACAAGCTCCACTCTTTTGTATATCCAATGATCCAGGAGTTGATATTGCCTCACTAAACTTACCCCAAGCTCTCATCTACCCTACAGCCTAGGAATCCTTATACACTCTACGTTTAACGAATCAAGTACTATGCATCTAGGTTTTGTACCATGTGGCATGCAAAATGCAAAAGTGTATAACCATCATGCGAAAGCATTTTATGATTAAAAATAAGCCACTGGTGTACAAAGACAATTCTTTAATTATTTTCTAATCTACTCATTGTTGCTGCATTGCTAGAGACTAGCACTGAGTTTCCTCGTGCTACTAGTTCCTTTAAACTTAAATTTTTATCGGCCTATATGCTATGCATAAACCAAATGAATCAGAATTTGATGTATTTTCAGCAATCTCTCACTTTTAGAAACTTTTTCCCTAACCGTTTAGGTTTTGCCACATTGTCGTGCTGCTACGCACACACTGTGTGAAAAACTCTAGAGTGCATCTTTCTTGTTGATCTAGAGGGCCAATGCCACTTTGGACATTAGTGTTAGTGTCCATGGCTCAAAGATATTAGATTTTTGGACAAGTTTTAGCCAATTTTGGATATTTTAGATATTATCTATTGTAAAAAACATCCATAAAACTGCAGACAACTTCTAGACTAGGATGACATGTAAAAGAAAGCATATAGCTTTCAGCCATTTTGAGAGGATTTTACGTAAAAAGAGAGATTGGTGAAATTGCCCAACACGCAATTGCTGTTTTCAGGTAGTGAACAACACTCTGAATGAAGAAGAAGTGATATGATAGAATTCTGGCCAAGTGTCCTAGTATTTTACCCCCCTTTCAAAGCCAATGGAAGCATTAGATTGGCGATCTGAGTAGCATAGAGGAATGCATTATTTTATACACGTTTTTGTGTACAAGAGATTTCTCTTCTCATAATTGACAGGCTTCACCTCTGTGAGTCTTCTTCTACATCTTCTTATTCTTTCTGTGAGTAATCTTCTACGTCTCCTATTTCTTTCAATGTCCCCCCTTGAATTTCCCTTCATCCTGCTGTCTCTTACCCCCGCGGTAGACTTTCGATCCCAAATGCTTCGATAGTGATGAACCCGATGTGAAAGTCAACAGCAAAGGTGTGCAAAGATGAGAGATTCTACTGGTTCAAGTGGTGGTGATGCTTTACAACAGATGATTGCTTTGTTGTAGCAACAACAACAACAATAGTTGTTGTTACAACAACAAATGCAAACTCGTCAAGAAGCAGAAATAATTTGTTCCTTAGCCGTGATTGCATTGCAGGCAGTGGGACAAGAATTGAAGTAGTTTAAAGGCCAAAATGTTTTGGCCATCATCCGGTTGTATGAAGAAAAGATGGTTCATGGGGTACCGCAGTATGCATGGAGTCAGTATTTCTCCCGTTTGGCCATGCATGCATTGTATGATCGGATTGATGAGTTATGTAGAAGAGATGCTGATTGGGAAGCTTTTAAGAAAGCTTTGAGAGAAGATTTTTTCTTGGAAGATGCAGGATTTGTAACTAAAAAGACATTTACAGATTGGATTGAAAAGCCCAATAAAGGGTTGGTTGCTACAGCTTTGCTCCGTGAATTTGAAAGTTGATATGCACAGTTGGATATCGATGAGTAGCAATCCTTGGAGAATCAGAAAATTGATTTGTTTTTTAAGGTTGTAGATCCTGTTTTGCAGGAGAAACTAACTGATCGTTTAGAAGCATCCTCTTCTGAAACGGGACTGAAGTCAAATTGGTCCAATGTAATAGAGGTAGTGCATATATTGGCTAAGAGAGAGCGGATGAAGTTAAGATGGGGTACATGCACCACACCTGCCATTGCTTAGAAGGAGGCTGAAATTGTAGCCAAGGCACTTGTAGCTATGGCTGAACAACCGGCCATACCTATTGGTCCGGCTCTTAAAGGTGATGCTATGGATGAATTAATCAAAGGTATGCACGATTTGAGGTTGAATTTAATAGAAATATATGCAAAGGTAAAAAAAATTGGATGTCAAGGTAGAAGAGAAGGATCACGGGCAACAACCCAAAGGCCGTATAGAGAATGATACAAGAGAAGATGTATTTGGTGTGACAGTTTTTAGCATGAAAAGCAAGATTGTACAGCTTATTGTCAAGCAGCAGCAAAAGGTTAGTCTTTTGGTTCAAAGACGGCAAAATACATGCAATAGAAATCGGTCTTCCAAAAGAGCCAAATTTTGGAAATGGTAGCATGCAGAAAAGGTTGGAAGATATGGATGCGAGGGCGACATTTGTTGCCATAGATGCAACCACATATGGGTTGAGAATTGAAAGGATTGTTGAAGCTCATAAAGGAGGCACGGTTGAAGCAAAATCTCATGTTTGGATGCAAGCATTAGATTGCATGGAAAATGACAAAAAAACAAAGCCTGAATTGGCTAATGCAAGTCAGAGTATACGAGGGAGAATAGGATGGAGTGCACCAATGGATTCATTTTCAGACACTGCTAGTCCTTCCTCTTTAGGCCCATCTAAATGCATAACACGAAGTAAAATGGAGCAACAAAAAGAGGTTAAAAAAGCCATACCTGAGCACGTTATGGAAGATGCATCTCAAAAGAAGAAACAAAAAGGGAAGAAAAGGGGCAAGTAGCCTGGTTACAGGTTACAATCAGATCTTGAGACTACCACAAATGTTAAAAAGGTCTTGGAAGATCGCATACTTGACAATAGAGTGGAATTCACACTTGGCAAAGTTCTTGGAATCCCTAAGTGTGAATTTCATGATGCAATCATTGATATGTTGAAATGAAAAAGAGAGTTTGATGGTGAATTTTTGCAAGCATTGATGTAGGTTGACAAAGACATAGAGAAACATCTTCAAAGGGAATATGATGATGCATGTCATGCTATTTTGGAACATGATGATGCTATCCAATTGCTAGAATGAAAATTGCTAGATATGTGATTGCTTTGGTAGTAGCAAAAAGTTAGAGTTTGTAGCAAATGGATGTCAAGAATGCCTTTTTGCATGGTGAATTGCAAGAAGAGATATATATGGAGCAACCAACAAGATATGAGGATCTAGAGTATCCCACATATGTGTGCATGTTAAAGAATGTATTGTATGGATTGAAGCAAGCTCCTAGAGTATGGTCTGACAAGATTGGAGAGTATCTTGTACCTCAAAACTTTATATTTAAAATCTATAACTTGCACACCCACTTTTGATCAACATAGCCAAAATTGTAGTATACCCTAAAACTAATGTTCGCAACCTTATGGGTCTAAAATGGGGCTTGAAATAGTCTCAAATGACCAAAAAAATACCAAAAGTCATAACCATATGAGATTTTTAATTTGTCCTACTTTTGTTGCCTCAGAATTCTATGTATAATGGGGATGTCCATCGACAACCACATGAAGAAGAAGATGCTCATTTTATTACAAGCAACCATTATTCACGAACACATTGGGCTTGTGCTACAACACAGACCATTGCTAAAGTGGGAGAAAGAGAGACACCTTGCATAACTCTCTTGGATCATGGTTTCGAAATCAATGTTATGGCATGCATCTTGTATGACAGTGGAGGTTGGTCCATTGATGTAGATCCAGGATGGCGCATGTGGGCAGCAAACAATTCATCAGGGGATCTTTATGTAGCTTGTCCGAATGTACCCATGACTATTGGAGATGCTAGGGATGAATATGATTTTTTTATGCAGGATTCATGCAGTTATCTGGTGATTTTGGGGTAGCTCTATATTTCGGAATCAAGGCTAGAAAAAAAAATCCTTGGATGATGGTTCTTCATATGCTCGAGTTCAAACGATACAAAGGCAGTACAGTTTCTCACTGTTTGTGTGAATCATCCCCACAGTTGCAATAGGATGTGGGATAATCCCATGCCACCTAATGCACGAGAGTTTAAGGGTTTTAGATAGCAATGTTGTAAGTGGAGGCTATGGCAGTGCCTCTAGGAAGATAATTATGCCTCCAAGAAAGGGGGAAACTGTGCTTGTGTCTGGATTGTAGGAATGGATAGCATGTAGTCTTGGCAGTTTTAAGAATATTTCAGCCATGTGCAGGGTTGAAAAGAAATATGTAGGATGGACTAAAAAAGAACTAAAGACATATGGTTTGATGGCTGCAAATGAAGGTATTTCAAGGCTATTTTTAGTGCTAATTGATGTTGATACAATGGTTGAAATTTTTGTAGCAATTAATGCTGAAAACAAGGTTAAAAAGAGAGGTTATTTATATTGAAACTTTAGAGATGTATGAAGTCATTCAAGAGTTTGCTAAGCATGAATGTTATGGGTTGCAATATGGGCTACAAAACAAGATTGAAGCAAGGGTGGATACAAAGTACAAAACTATTGCAAAGAAGGTTAAGCCTATGGCTTTGCCTTTACCACCTGAAAGTGATGGGTTGATTGAAAAAATGACTCAATAGCCTAGTTTACGGGACCCACATGGATCAATACATAAATTTATAGTAGAAACTTTACAAAATCTGAAAATTGGTAATACAAGCTTTCTTTTACTTGCAGGAAGAGCTTGTTTTTGACAAATGTTGGCAAGGCATGGGAAAGCCTTTGCGTTTCAGCTAGATGAAATTGGATGCGTTGATCCGACCATAGTTGCACCTATGGTGATCTTTACAATACCTCATGTGCCATGGAATTTAAAGCCTATTCCAGTGCCTCGGGCATATTCGCCTAAGCTGCTAGAGCTTTTGAATGAGAGGATTAGGATGTGGATTTTGGAGCCCTTTTCAACTCCATATTTGAATCAGTGGTTTGCTGTTCCAAAGAAGAATGATACTTTGAGGTTTATACAAGATTTACAGCCAGTTAATAAGGTCACCATAAGGAATGTTGGATCAGGCCCGATAGTAGATGAATTTGCAGAAGCATTTGCAGGCAATGAAATTTACTCTATGGGAGATTTGTATTCAGGATATGATCAGTTCTAGCTTGCATTGGAAAGCCGAGATATTACTACAATGAAGACACCACTTGGATTGGTTAGGATGTGTACGCTTCCATAGGGAGAAACCAATTCAGTGGTGCGTATGTTGAATGTTATGCATAGAGTTTTGAGAGAGTATATTCCTCAGTTGACCTTACCTTTTCTTGATGATGTTCCGATCAAAGGATGTGATATCTATGAGAAGAATGAAGAGTTGAATAAGCATGGATGTAGAAGATTTGTGGCTAATCATATTGCTAATTGTGACAAGATTTTGAGCCGTCTTGAAGAAGTGCATTTGACTCTGTCAGGAGAAAAATCTATTTTTGGAGTGGAGGAAGTATTAGTTGTTGGGCACATGTGTGAACCATATGGAAGAAAGCCCTCACTAGTAAAGATTGATGCCATAAGCAGGATGCGGGAGATATGTTTGAATGTATCTGAGGCAATAAGATTTTTGGGTGCATATATCTTTTACTTGATATGGATTCTGCATTTTTCTCATGTGACTGAAAGTTTATATCAGCTCTTGAGGAAAGGGCGAAAGTTTTGGTAGGGAAAATAACATACGAAGGCAGTTTAGAAGTTAAAGAGCTTACTGATTTCAGCCCCAACAATAAAGAGAGAAAATTATGAATATGGGCAAGCTATTATTCTCACCGTGGATACAAGCCCAATTGGCATTGGTTGGGAAGTGGGTCAGGATGATACTAATGGGAATAGGTATGCAATTCGGTTTAGAGAAAAGGTCCTCAATGAGTAGCAACGACGGTACTCTCAAGTCAAAAGAGAGCTTTAGGGTGTAGTGACAGCCCTTAAGTGTGATAGGGACTATTTTATGGGAGCTCATGTAGTGGTAGAGACTGATTGTCTACCTCTATTGGGCATGATAGCAAATTTCTCAGCTCCTGATATTGCCATGTTATGGTGGATTCCATATATAAAGTCACTTAACCCTCATTTTCAACATATTGCAGGTAAAGAAAACCCCGTGGATGACATGCTTTCACGAGCAAGGTTTGAAGATGAAGAGGAGCTAATGGAAGATGAAGAGGATGATGTGATAGGTGCTAAAAATGAATTTGTAACAATAGGGAATGAGTATGTTGTTACTGCATGTACAACTATTGTAACAAGGATTTTAGCAGTAAGAAAAGAGCTTACAGCCATGGAGAAGAGATAGGCAGTAGAGAGAAATCATCATTAGTGTTATGCTTCAGTGAGAACACAATTTTTGGAAGAGTTCTATAAGGATGATTGGTTGAAAATAGGCGAATATCTCAGCCCCATGACAAAGAGGAGTGAGTGGTCTGAAGCTGAATTCAAAAGGAATAAAAGAAAAGCTTATGGGCTTTTCTTGAAAGATGGATATTTATGGAGGCATGCAAAGAAAAAGAGAGGAGCTCTAGTACATGTTTTGGGAGATAGGGCTTCTCAACAACAAGTGATGCAAGAGTTTCATGAAAGCTTATGGGCTGGACATAGAGGAGTTTGGGGAACATTTGCTAAGATCAAAGAGAAGTATTGGTGGAAAAACATGTATAAAGATGTGGATCATTATGTGGAATCATGCAGTGTTTGTTAGATGTATTCCATGGTAAAGCATAGAGATGGGTTGTAACTGACATATCCATTGTCTATGCATTACAAGTGGGTAGTTGATTTGGTTACCATGCCTACAGGTTTATGGAATATGAGATATCTTGCACTTGCGCACAAGAAGACTTGACAAATCAAGTGGAAGGTTGAGCTCTTAGTACAAAGACTACTCAAGCAGTTTGTAGGTTCTTATTGGAAGAAGTCTTTTTCATGTATGGTTGTGTTGGTAAAGTGGTTGCAGATAGAGGAGAATTAGTTGTCCAAGACCATCCGAGTGTGGGCTATCTGAGTGGCTTTCTTTTTTCTTTAAGTGTTTGAGTGGACTAACTCGGTTGTCTAAGTGTGGAACATTTGAGTTCAAGAAGAACACCATATTAGAGAATTTGGAAAATTTTCAAGTCCCAATTTCAAGTAAGTGATAAATATTTGACCACATGGCTAAATCTGGATCCATATTTCAAAAGTGGAACTTAGGAATATAGCTTGTATAGCATTTAGGGTAGATTCCACCTTTAACTAAGACAAAAAGATTTGACCATGTGGTCAAATAATAAAGTTATTAGGGATTCCCAAAGTGCATGGAAATTCTTAAATTTCCTAATATAGTGTTGAAGGGGTGTCCGAGTAGACAAGGGTGACTTAGCCATCCAAGGGCCGATTTTGACTGTCCAAGTCCTAGGGTGCTATGCGAGTGGCAAAAAAAACACGTCGAATGACAAAAAATTGATGATAATGAATGGCTTAATCACACATGTGCCTAACTATAATATTGTCCTTATTCATCAATTAGCAAGGAGGGCTCTGAGCAGACCTAGAACCACTAAGAGTGATGACACAATGAATTTTTATTTCCATTTCTCTCTTGGCGGCTTGCTGCTCTCTCTCTCAATCTCTCACAAGCTCAAGGGAGCTCTCCCTCCCCTTTCCTCTTCTTTCAATGCTCTCTCTTTCTTTCCTTACTCTTTGTTTTCTTTCCAAGATATTCAAAATCTCTTTTCTTTTCTTTTCCTGCTCCCTTGTTTCTCGGTTGTTATAGAAACTTATATTTTCTTTTTTCCTCTTATTTTCCAAACCTTAATGCATCCTAATAATGAAAAACATCCTACCACTGATTTAACTAACATTTCTAAATCTTCCAACACCTAAACTATCCATTAAAGGAGATCAAACACCTTTTTACTCCCTCACTTCCTACCTAAACCAAGCACCATTTCACAAATAAACTCCTACTCCATCACTCAATTTGGAGTGGGCAAGCACTCAAGCTTGAATCTGTTGGTCCTAGCAACAAAACAAAAATGTCATGCTATTTCTAGCAACTGCTCACATGCTACTGACCGCTTATCAAGTCAAGCATTTCAAGTGAGTGGGCATGGCTACCTCACAAATAGCCATGCACTCTCTCATACAAGGATGGAGTGAGCTTACTATTGAATCTAATCATTGTAGTCCTCTTCCACAAATCCTTTGATGGCTCCATAATTCAAGGTGTAGCCCAAGCACGCTCCATCTCCATGGTCTAAGCTCCAACCTCCATAGCCATGCATTCGAGAGAACAAGGAGGAGAAGAATAGAGGAGCAGAAGAGTTTCTCCATAGTCCCTCACTCTCACGCACTCACACTCTCCCTCTCTCATGCACAAGAAGAAAGGAAGAGTAAGAACAAGAAGAGAGCTAGTCTGGACACACACCAAGAATGAGCTTATCCATTCACTCTTTGACTTTTATACATGCCCTTCTTTCCTTGGGCACCCAACCCATTTCCATGACATGCCATCTAGTCTTGGTCCTCTTTTCCACTTTCTTTCCTATTATTTTTTCTACTGTCATGGCTCCTTTACATGCAACTTTTCACTTACAACTTGCACAGAGAAGGGAGCCTAGCACTCTTTTACAAAGGGCTAAAATGCATTTTATTTCTTATGTGCCTTGTTTTTTATTTTTAAAAATTTTCATGCGCTTCTTGGTCTTCTTTTTCCAATGAGCTGTCTTTTTATGTTCCTTCTTAAGTTTTCTTTGAACGTTGTGTTATTTTGGGCCTTTGCACCTTGTGTTGTTCTGAGGTTATGTCGTTCCGAGAGTTAACATTTTATTTTACCTTCTTATTCATAGCTTTCCTGGCTTCTTTCATCTATTACCTATATTTTTTATACTTCTCTCTCCTCATCACTCATTTTCTCTCTCCTCTTTTCTCTTTTTTCTACACTCTCTTTTCTCACCTCTTAGTCCTCTTCTTAACAGGCTTAATGAAGCTCGGTTAGGTTGAGAAAGTGGTGGTCCATTAGAAAGTTGTGAAGTGTCATTGTCCAAGATTGTATCTAAGCTAGTGGATAATCCATTGAGTTGAATATGATATGGGGCTCTAAGAGGAAACTTCTTGTGCCCATATTAGGCCTAGCTATCTTTTCTACACAATACGAGACATGATAACTCAATCAAGAAGATAGAGTGAAACCCTAATATATAGTGCTTAAACTTTAAGACTCATTCACATAGATATGCTCTCTCTCTTTCTCTCTTAAAAAATAAATTGTGTTCACACTAAAGCATTCTTCATCTCACTATCTTATCTCTTTTCAAATCTATTTATTCCTTCTTGAATCATTATTTCTAGCCACTTGGCATGGTCACTCTTCTTTGGCACTTGAGATATCATCATGTGCTTTTTAGTGACATGACGTGATTCAATCATGTATATAGAGCTGATTCATTAGTACTTCTATGTTCTTTCTTCTACAAGACTTGAGTTTCATAATCTCTATTATAACCTTGTAGAACTAAAATGATAATTGGAGCATTGAATTGGTGGCATTCACCCCACCACCATGATCAGTTTTTCTTTGCTATGTACTAGATGATATCTAATGTGAATTTGCCATCCCTTATGTGGACCAAACTTCGATGCTTTCCTTTTTTGCAAAGTATGCCCCATGTGCCTCAAGGATACACTGTAAAGGCACATCACACATATCAATAAAAATATGCATAATAATTTATATAATTCATAGACTTCTGAACTATTGAGTTAGTATGTACCATGTAATGTGTGATAGAACTTTTATCCCACTCTAGCACTATGTTTTCGTAGCAGCTATATATAACATCAATAAATTTTTGCTTATCTCTATTGCCAAATTCCATCTTTCCAAGTAAGGGGGACTAATTTATTAAGACTAATCCAAATCTTGGCTATTTTCAACCTTGTTTTGTCTCCATAACCTCGTTTAAGGATTGAAGTTATGTAGCTCTTTCCAACCTTGTTTTTTCGCCATAACTTCGATTAGAGGACCACAATATGTAGCTTTTTCCACCCATTGTAGTCTTATAATCCATGATCTCTGATATTTTCTTCCTCAGTAATAGATGTTGAAAGAAGCTTTCTAGTATTTTCTCATCCAAAGCAAGGATTTTTTAGAAAGTTACCATATTTTAATGCTCTCTTCTCATCCTTTTTAATTGCTACTTTGATGCTTGCATATATCCTAATCTCTAATAACACTCACTTCACATTCTTACGTGTTGCAATGACTTCTTTTTTTAGTTACATCCTATAAGAAAATCAAATATATTTATATACAATTTTCTCCATAATCCTAACAAAAGCATGCATCTAACAAATGTGAATATCCAATGACATATTGAAGATCACAAGGAACTTTTAATCATTTTCTACATAGGAAAGCAAGGGGAATTCCTGCCAATTCCCTAGTTGAAATTACACATAGGTAGGGAAAGTAAATAATAGGGAAAATGGAACATTTCCTAGTTAGAGAAACTAGGGAATCACATATGAAATTCCTTACATAGGAAATCGCATATGGAGTTCCCTACATATGAAATTCCCTACATGGAATTCCCTACATATGAAATTCCCTACATAATAAATTTCCTATGTAGGGAATTCCATATGTGATTCCCTAGTTTCTCTAACTAGGAAATGTTCCATTTTCCCTATTATTTACTTTCCCTACTTAT
This sequence comes from Lygodium microphyllum, assembly GCF_053477565.2. Taxonomy (NCBI): domain Eukaryota; kingdom Viridiplantae; phylum Streptophyta; class Polypodiopsida; order Schizaeales; family Lygodiaceae; genus Lygodium; species Lygodium microphyllum. The sequence continues at coordinate 86,128,232 of NC_141143.1, forward strand.
GTACAATTTTAACTAGGGAATTGATAGGAAATTCCTATTTTTTTCCTTTCCTATGTAGGAAAATTTACTGATTCCCTACATAGGGAACTTTTCCTACCTATGGTAGTTTTCCTATATATGAAATTTCTTATGTGATTCTAAATTTTCTCTAACTTGAAAATATTGCATTTTCCTTAGTTTGCATATTCCTACTTATATGAATTTCTAAGTAGGAAATTATATAGTAAATTTTCAACTAGAAAATTATATAGAGATTATTTAGTTAGTATACATCTAATAGATTAGGTAAGAAATTTTCACTATGTAGGCTTTTTTTTCCTATGTCAAGAAAAAGTTCCTAAATAGATTATGTTATCTTATATACGATTTTTTCCCTATGTCACGAAAAAGATTGTATATATGTAATTTTATTGACCTACTATATGATCACGAAGTCACGAAGTGAGAGCAAGAACAAGAGCACAATAGTCAGAGAGAGTTGAGACAGGTGTGGAAGTAAGTGCAAGCAAGCGCAAATCGGGTGAGCAATCGACTTGGGTAAGTTGGTGCCACGCGGTGTTTCCTATCCATGTTCTTAACAAGAAACATAGCAGGAGACATTTTCCTTGCTACGTTCCCTATAAAAAATAGGAGGGTGGATTTCCATGACACCTTTGCACATGTAGCTCGGATATTCTTGCCTTAGCCAACCATAGGAGTTGGCCATTTATTAGTTTGATGTGGAGTGTGCTTTCCTTAATGGAGATTTGTAGGAGGAGATCTATGTTGAGGAACCTCCTAGATTTTCCTCATCCAATGGCAAGGTGTATAGATTGAAGAAGATCCTTTACGGCCTCAAATAGGCTCCATGTGTCTGGAATGAGAAGATAGACTTGTTTCTCCAAGGGAAGTTAGGATATTGGCATTCCTCTTCCAATCCCCAATTGTATATCCATACCTCCACTAAAGGACACAAATTTTTGTGCTTTATATAGTTGATCTCATCTTGATAAGTGACCATTCCCAAAAGGAAAAGCAAACAAACGAGGCACTATTCACTGGGCAGGTCAAACATTCATTGGGCAAGTGGCAGTGTGATGTCACAAATCACAGATTTTCTACTTATTTTATGTGTAGTCAGCTATTTTCAATAGCTGCTTGCCAAACCTGGTCATTTTATTAGGCTATTTTTAGCTATTTATTGGTAACCTTTGGCTAGCCCAATTCATTTGTCATTTTTTAGTGGACAGAGAGATCGACTCACTTAGATACTTTTAACAACCCGTTTGTATATCTACCTTCTTCATTTCGGCATTCATCTACTGTAGATTTTTGCATTATACTATCTCTTTTCTCTCTCCCTCCTCTCGTATTCATTGTCTCGTAGTCTTGTCCATATGCTTTCACATTTGCTACACTTTGATATATCTCTCTCTCTAAGGAGGGGTTTGGGCCTCTCCATAGGGTGATGGAATACGAGGACCAAAGATGCCTAGATCATTTTTATTAAAGATCCAAGCATACAAAGAGAAGCTTCCAAGGAACAAGACAAAAATAAAGGCAGGGTCAACGAGCCAACAACTTCTTAAGTGGTTGCCATCTCTTATCTTTTTCAAGTTGGAATAAGTTAATGATGTAATAACAAATCACTCACATCAAGGCTAGAACATGGTAGAATATTGTCATCAAGTCCAAATGACTTTTTGCAGTAAGGAGAACTATTGCATTCTAGAACATAAGGACTATAACAAATCACTCACATCAAGGCTCTACAACATGGTCGTGTTAGAAATCAAGCTCCACCCGTAGGTTTGTCTTGGTGTGTAACCAACATTTGTGACAGCTACTGTGTACAGCTGTCTCCATGTGACTACATTAAATAAGTCGGGTTAGTAGTTAGTCAGTGACTTGACTAGAGTTAGTTAGTCTCTAGTTTACTTTACATTGTATTGTGTGGTTGAGTGTCATTCTACATAATGAAGAAAAGATATTGAGAGCCTGAAGGCTCAAGGATATGGTGTTTTCCCTGTCTCTCTCTCTCTCTCATCTTTGAACATGGTATCAGAGCATCCACAAGACTGGGCTTTGTGGAGCAGAGCATTGTAGAAGAAGACTTCAAGTCTGACCTGAAGGGCTGGAAAAAGAAGAGGACTGACTATCATTTTCACTATTTTGGTCACACAGAGGTATGCATTGTTGAAAGAGAGTAGCCATTGGTCAAGAGGCTGTTGGTGACCCTGCTGGAGCATCTGAAAGGCCCTATTGAGCTTATGCAAGCCTTGTATAGGCTGAGATCAGTCATTGTGTATAGTAGCAACCCCTGTTGAATCTGTGTGAACTGCGCCTGTAGAGCTGAGTGGACTACAACCTGTGGAAACTCAAGTGGGGCACTTGGACAAGACTCATAAGGCATGAATGCTCACTCTTGAAGGTACTTAAAAAGTACAAGAGGCAAATGCTTGTGTGGGAGCTCTGTTATGAGCTGGAGTAACAGACATAGATCTGTAATCAGTTCTGAACTGCTGTGAAAATGAATGGAGAGCATGCATTCAGTCATTATTGACATACAGGAGCTTTGTGCTACACTCAGAAGGCATCTTTAAAGCACAAGAATGTGTCAAAGCATGTACACATTGGATCAAATGTCTTGGAGCTGAGATTTCTTGCTTAGAACACTCAGATTTGAAAGCCATTGACAAGCTAAAAACTGTCATACACAGTGAATAGCAAGAATTGTATCTTGCTGAAGCAATACATGCCACTTTGGAGCTTCTATTACCTATATGAACTGACATATGCATGTTGAATGTATGGAGGATTGTGGAAAGCATTGGATGTTGCTGAATACTCAAATCTAGACCTGAAATAATTACCTTGACAATGCTTGGGCTGGTTATGAACAGTCATGTATTCCTTGACAGTGATTAATGAAGACAGGTTGTCTATGCCTACCACATGCTCATGTATTGAACCTATCACTTCAAAGCAAATGTATAACATGATTTGAAGATTTTTTTTGGAGCTATTTAAAGCTTGTTATGGTGTTTTTTGGTTAACTGCAACCTGCAACCAAATTAGTTGACACTTGTACTTGCTGGTTATGCATTGTTTTGTGCTTCTATGCCTATGTATGGCTTGATGCATATACTAGCAGCTATCTGGGAAGTTCTGGGACATGTATGACATGTATGCATGTTGTTTTTGGACTTGAAATTGTTGCTGGTTATACACAGTCTATAGATTTTAGACTACATCTTTGGTCCCTGGCACTGAGGTTGCAGGAGTTTAAACTGAAGCAAATACATAACATATGTATTGACTGTTTTACTTATGGGTTAGACCATTTGTTTTGAGACCTTTTTGGGTTATCAGTGGGCTGAAATACCCTGGTTTTTTACTACAATTAGTTGCAGAAAACTGTCATAAATAGTTAAGGTCTGAACTTGGTCAGTCATACTTGTTGGCTTACAAGTAGTCAAGCATTTGGCAAACATAGTCTATTGCATCATGGCTAATGCACATGGGACTGATAATATCACTCAGATAGTTGGAGAGAAGTTAGACAACAAGAACTTTGCATTATGGAAATTCAAAATGAAGAACTTTTTAGTTGGTAGGGGTTATTGGGATCCATGTACAGGAGATGAGGCTGCTCCTGAATTTCCTGCAATGAACCCAACTAATGAACAGAAAAGAGCTCATAGGCTATGGAATGAGAGAGCATGCAAGGTGCTGCATTGGTTTTCTCTATGTATATCTGATGCTATGGTAATTCAAATCATTGGATGTGAGACTCCGAAGGATGCTTGGGACATACTGATGAAAAATTATGGAACCATGACACATGCACGAAAGATCCAATTGAAACAACAGTTCAACAACATGTCTAGGAATGGCAGGAGCATCTAGGTGTATACCACGGAGATTAAGACCATAGCTGATCAACTTGCTACCATTGGCTCAAGTGTATTAGAAGATTATATGATTGCTGTTGCCTTGAATGGATTAGGGAAAGAGTACAAAGCTTTTGGCACATCCATTCCTATTAGAGAAGAGCCCCCTACCTGGGAAGAGCTAGTTGCCTTGTTACTGCATGAGGAGGTCAAGCTTGGTTTGAATACAGGTTCCAGTGTATCTCAAAGTAGAGACACTGTGTTATACTCTAGCTAGTGTGGCAGAGGATTTAGAGGTCATGGTTCATTTCGAGGTCGTGGTGACACTCGTAATGCTTATGGACAGCAGCAGCAGCACGGTAATTGGCATGGTGCAAGTACACAAGGCCAGCATGGATCTAGTGGGTTTAGAGGTAGGGGGAGATCACCCTAAGGTAGAGGTGGTGGATCTGGTTCATGGCAGTCATCTGATCAGTCCAATAGGGACAAGGATTGCTATTATTGTGGCAAGTATGGGCACATTGCAAAGGATTGCTACAAGAAGCAAGGAGATATGAAGGCAAAGGGTAGACAGCATGGGCACTATGCATCTTCCACTGGTGCTCATGATGAGCAAGTTGATAGACTATTTGCCATGCAGCATGTATCCAAAAATGCATCGAGACATAATAGAGATGATAGATGGTACATTGACTCTGGAGCGTCAAACCACATGACACCGCATGGAGAGTGGCTTGATGAGATGGTTGCAGGTACACATGGTCATGTATGTACTGGGGATGACACCCAACATGACATAAAGCATAAAGGGATTGTTCCTCTCATGATGCCTGATGGCAAGAAGAAAGGCCTGCATGATGTATTACATGTAGCTACCATAACAAAGAATCTTTTGTCTGTGGGTCAAATGGCAGAACAAAATCTGCAAGTGAGATTTAACAAAGATGGATGTTTCATTGAGGAGTATGGAAATGGCTACAAGCTAATTGCCAAGGGCAAAAGGGATGGCAAGATGTTTATTTTGGATGTGACCATTCTGAGACTTAAGGCAGCCATGTTTGCTCATGATGAGAGTGCCATTCGGGATGAAGAGATTTGGCACAAGCAGATTGGACATGTCAATGTACAAAAGCTGAAATCTATGCAGCAGAAGGAAGTAGTACTTGGATTACCTAAATTCAAGTATAATGACTTTGGTCATGTATGCCCTACATGTGAGTTTGGAAAGCAGGCACGGTTTCCGTTCATGAGACATGTAAAAAATAGCACTAGGCCTTTACAGTTGGTGCACTTTGATGTCTGGGGTCCTTCATATAATGCTTCATTTGGAGGTGCACGGTATTATGTCTCATTTATTGATGATTTCAGCATAGGTACCCTTGGCTTTATATTTTGAAGCATAAAGATGATGTGTTTGATGCATTCAAAGATTTCAAGAAGCATGCAGAAAATGAGTTGGGCTGCTACATATCATGTTTGAGATCAGATGGATGAGGAGAATATGTCTCTAATTACTTTGATAGGTATCTTGCTAAATATGGGATCAGAAGACAGCTCACATGTAGCTATACACCGTAGCAAAACGGTGTTGCAGAGAGGAAAAACAGGGTCCTGATGGAATCAGCTAGAGCTATGCTGAATGAGAAATGTCTACCAAATGGTTATTGGGCTCAAGCAGTGATGACTACTGTCTATGTGTTGAATCAAACCCCTACAGTAGGGATTCATGATGTCACTCCATATGAGAGGTTGTATGGTCATAAACCTGATATTTTGCACTTGAAGGTATTTGGTAGCATTGCATATGTGCATATACCAGATGAAAAGAGGAAGAAATTGGATCCTAAGGCAGTGAAGAGTGTGTTTCTGGGATATGCACAGGAACGGAAAGCTTATAAGTGTTATGTACCTTCTACGCATGAGACACTCATAAGCAGAGATGTGGTATTTGATGAGTTAGCATCCTGGTATGGGAATCCTATTGCAGTGCCTACTGATGGCTCACCCAGTATGAGTCGTGCTGAAAATACTCCTATAGAGAGTACTTCCATGAGTGGTCAAATAGGTGATGTATCATCTACAGTGAGTCCTTGGACAGGACGATTGCGTAGTCACACTATTGCATCCACTAACACGGATATGTCAATGAGGGGGAGAACAAATAAGGGAAAAGAAAAGGTTTTTGAAGATGTAACAGGTCCACTCACTGCAGGTTATGAGTCATCTAGCAGTGACAGCTTAGACAGTGAATTGGGAATTCCATCTGTTATTTATAACGCTAGGTGCTAGGCAGAGTCGTTATGTGCCGCCTCATGAGAGGCAAGCTCATAGTGAGCCACAACTCAGGAGATCAGAGAGGTTCAGACGACCTATTGATAGATACACTTACAATGGATATTCAGCCCGTCATTATGCTTATATGACGAAAGTAATAGGTTTCAGAGAACCAAGTAAGTTTGATGAGGCAGTTGCAGATGAGGATTGGCGTGCTGCTATGGATGAGGAATATTTAGCTTTGGCTGAAAATGGCACATGGGATTTGGTACAGTTGCCTGAGGGAAAAACACCTATTGGCTGCAAGTGGGTGTGTAAGGTAAAATGTAAATCAGATGGATCATTGGAAAGATACAAGGCCAGGCTGGTTGCAAAAGGATATGCACAACAGTATGGTCTTGATTATGAGGAAACTTTCAGCCCTGTAGCAAAGATGGCTACAGTTAGAACTGTGATTGCTTTGGCAGTAGCTAGAGGCTGGAAACTATGGCAAATGGACGTAAAGAATGCCTTTCTGAATGGAGAGTTACATGAAGAAGTTTACATGGAACAACTTGAAGGCTATGTGCATCCAGAATTTCCAGCACATGTATGTCGGCTAAAAAAGGCATTATATGGGCTGAAACAGTCACCCAGAGCATGGAATGCTCGCATCAACAGTTATTTGCAGCAACATGGTTTCCGATTGGGTGATGCTGATCATTGTTTGTTTGTGAAGAAGACAGATCGTGGTTGTGTATTCCTAGTTGTCTATGTTGATGACTTGATCATTACAGGAGATGATGAAAGCGGGATTGCTGAAGTAAAGACATGTTTACAGGCTGAGTTTAAGGTCAAGGACCTAGGAGAGCTGAAATATTTTTTGGGGATTGAGGTTGTCTCTACACCTCAAGGCATATGGCTGCTACAGAAGCAGTATGCTCAGGACATGTTACAGAAATATGGTATGGCTGATTGCAAGCCTATGGATATGCCTTTAGAGCAGAATGTCAAGCTGCAGATTGATATTGGGATGGAGATTGAGAATGTTACCATGTACAGACAGATGGTAGGCAGCTTGATCTATCTCATGATCACTAGACCTGACTTGAGTTATGCTGTGGGGCTGATCAGTCAGTTCATGCAGAAGCCTCACAAACCACACTTGGATGCAGTCAAGAGAATTTTGAGATATGTAAAGAGTACCACAGATCATGGGATGTTTTATGCATATGGGAAACCCCTTGACTTGATGGGGTATACTGATACTGACTGGGCTGGTTGCACTTATGACAGGAGGTCAACCAGTGGCTATGCATTTGGATTGGGTAGTAGCATGATAAGTTGGCACAGTAAGAAACAGCCTACAACTGCACTATCTAGTATGGAAGTAGAGTATAGTGGTGCGGCCTTAGCGGCCTGTGAAGCTATGTGGTTACAGAAGTTGCTGAATGACTTGGGAATACACTTGGACATCAAAGTAAGGCTATACTGTGATAATTTAAGCAGTGTCATGTTAGCAAGTAATCTTGTTTATCATGCAATATCAAAACACATTGAGGTTTACTACCATTTCATTAGGAAAATGGTTTTAGCAAATCAAATTGACTTGGAGCATGTGAAGACTGAAGAATAGGTAGTAGACATCTTTACCAAATCACTTGGTAAAGATAAGTTCATTCACTTTAGACAGCTACTTGGAGTGATGTAGATGGTTTGAGTTTTTGCTTTGAGCTTGAGGGGGAGTGTTAGAAATCAAGCTCCATCGTAGGTTTGTCTTGGTGTGTAACCAACATCTGTAAGCTACTGTGTATAGCTGTCTCCATGTGACTACATTAAATAAGTCGGGTTAGTAGTTAGTCAGTGACTTGACTAGAGTTAGTTAGTCTCTAGTTTACTTTACATTGTATTGTGTGGTTGAGTGTCATTCTACATAATGAAAAAAGACATTGAGAGCCTGAAGGCTCAAGGATATGGTGTTTTCCCTGTCTCTCTCTCTCTCTCTCATCTTTGAATAGGTCGAACACTATCATCAAGATCTATAGCCTCCCTTCCAACATACGGAAGGACCTCCAAACCCTTAGCTGCTATAACCTTCCCACGCTTCAATACATCCCATAAGGAAAAAACTAGTGTTAAGACCCAAATTGATTTATTACATTTTACACACAGCTCAGAAGCAAGCCCTTAAGAGTACTTTTAATTTAACCTACCACTGCTTAGAGTTGTAAAATATGTGTCAAAAAGGCACCTCAAGCAATTGTGGAGCAAGAGTTCCAGCTTTGTAGGAGAAGCTTCCTTACTTTTGAAATGTCTCAGCAAAGCTTTTAGCTAACTAATCTATTCTACACAAATATTAAATTATCCAAGCCACAAAAGTCATTCTTTTTTATTCTTAGAGCTCTATCTCTTGCAACAAAAGTCTATAAAAATAGCTTGCCACTACCGAAACCCAACCCCCCACCCCAACCCAAAACAAAAAAAATTGTTATGTGCACACACTTTGAGGTGGCTAAGAAACCTTAATTTCAACTAGGAATTAGGATTTTGATAGCCCAAACGCTGTTATCCACCTTCAAATAGATGAGCAAAACTAAGAATGGACAATATTCAATGGTGCACTTCTCAAGACAACATAAAAACCCTAATTACAGTAGTTATTAGGCTTGATTTCAACAAAACAACATTGAATATCTTCAAATTTTCTAAGATGAGGGAGAACACAATAGAGGAGAGAGAGACATTCAACATGCTGCCAAGAAAGTACTGTAACAACAACCTCTGTTGTTTCAAAGAGCAAAAATAAGGTCACATGTTGGTTTTTAGGGTTTTGCTATTGTCTAAAACCATAATTTTTGCACCAAAACCTCATTTTTAGGGCATCCTGTCATTTGCAACCCCAAAATATGCTCAACATCAGGTTGCCCTACTGTCCTAGAGCTTCAACACCTGTCCTCTATACTCATGACTAAGTTCTTCAAATCTACCCCAAACAACCCAAAATGGGAGAAAAATAGCCCAACATGGAAGATACACTTTCATGCAACCCAAAACTGATCCAAACTTGGCATTGATCAATCAGGGAGGGTGTAACTAGGTCTAAATATGAGGTGATAGACAATAAGCTATCGGTAATTTACATAGCAACAAACCCAAACTGCACAAAATTTGCAACATCCTGGTTATAGGCAAATTATTTCCCTCTAAATAGATTGTTTAGTTCTATGGTAACTTCCCTTCTAACAATCATAGACCTAGTGCATTCAAATAGGCATCTAGGCCACAACTGGTCATGGTGACAGTCACTTGCATAAAAAATGATCCCCCTTCTTAAGAGCCAAGAGAGCCGCCTATCCTTTTGATGCTACAAACCACTTTTTGGCTACCTTACTATCAACATAAAACAATGGCCTCGAGTCTTGTGCTTTAATCACTTGGTCCATACTCAAGGGGCCTAAGTGGTCTATGGCCCTTTTACCTACTTCAACTAGAAGCTTGCATTAGTAGCTGCACCCTTCTCAAATTGCACATCATGTTGATCTTTTTTATTTGGCTAATTGGAAATTGTAGACCAGAACTCTCCCTATTAGGGTCTATGGTGCGTCTGCCGGGAGCTGCTTAAAAGTGGCGGTTCTCGAATCCTGGTTTTCTAGGGACCAACTAGCAGTTTATGCCAAAGGATACTGAGATCGATCCGTTATTTATTGATAAGCATCGTCTAGCAGAAATCCAAAAGCAGGAAAGAGACGAGAGAGCTAGGCGACGTGCTGAAATCTTTAGGAGATATTCCCCTAAGCGTAGCGGTGCTGAACCCTTACGAGGGAGTGGATCTAGTGGTCTTAGGACCCCAAGCAATAAGTTAGGAGAAGGTGGAAGCTCTAGTGCTCCCCTTCCTGCCATAAGCCAATCCACGTCAATTGCGGGAGGTGTAACCCCACCGTTCCCTATTCCTAGTGCAAATCCAATCCTCGTCATGGCGCAGCCTATTGCAATTCCAGCAGGAACGACGGATTTGCCGGCTCTAGGTTACCCACTACCCATTTTTAATGGGCTAGTTGAGGAGGATGCGGAACTCCACATTAGGGAGTTTCAAAAGCTGATGTTTAACTGTCGCATTCAAGAAGAAGGACATTTAATGATGTTCTTCAACATGACTCTCAAAGGAAGAGCCGCTATATGGTATCATGGTTTAGAAGCCGGAACCATATTGAACATTGATGCATTTTATGGAGCTTTTCGAAGGGAGTTTGCCCCTGAAAGGGGTGGGCAATATTGGTTGCGTGTACTCAACGTGACCCGCCAAGATCCACACGAGGATATTCGTGCTTATGCAAAGAAGATAAAAGAGGTCTTCCGTAAGTTGGACACCTCTATTCCTATCCCCGCAGCTGCCCAATTGCAATATTTCCTACATGGGTTGGACTTTAATATCCAATTGCAGTTGAGTAGTGTCCCCTTGGGGGATATAGATACTGCCATTACACGAGCACAAGAGGTGGAATCCCGACTACAAGCGGCCTATGCTTCTCGAGGCAATTCGAATATGGGTTTAGTATTGGGAAACAATATGGCAATAGCCAATGGCAGTAGTGGCCAAGGGATAGCGATGGCTAATCCTAATGGGAGAGGGAACATGATGCAGAATGTCCCTTTACTACCAGCTTCCCCTAGCATGTCGATGCCTACGGGCAGTCAAATGGCTCCAAATGGTGGAGGCCAGGCGGTCAATTCTAATACCATGCCTGTGGCTCAACAACCAGTGCCTAATCGAATTGTTAGGCCGATGGAGCGACATGGTAATGACCAAGGCTATGAGTCGAGTTCTTCCAATGTTCTTGGCGAGGTTAAGGACATGATGAAGCATTATACTGATATGATCACGGAGCAGTATCGACAAATAGCCGTTGATGTCAACTTCCTTAAAAAACAACAAAATTTGATAGGAAGTAGATACCCAGAGGAGGGTGCACCGTCGAGGTTTAGTTGCAAATGGTGTGGCGGGCAGCACTATCCAAGAAATTGCCCAAATGTTAAGTGCGACATTTGCGGAAAATCTGGCCATTTAGCGGCTACTTGCTGGAGTAAGATTAGTTCCCTCCAGCGAGGAAGTCGGCAACCAGGGCCTGTCAATCATCGTGCCCAAGGAAATGATTCCCAGCCAGAAACTGGGCCTAAACAAATACTTCAACGACCAAAGACTACAGTGGAAGAGCTACCAAGTGGTAGTGGGGTTAGTTTGATTGAGGCTGTACGCGTTAATGATGTTGAAACCTCTAATTTGCGTGCTGTTCTTACAAGAGGTCAAAAGGGTAGAGAAGCCGACAAGGATAAGCCTGTCGACGGAAACCCTAAACAAGGCGACAAAGAAACGCAAGTTTTGGATCTTGCCCTAGAAGGGGGACCTTTGAAGCCCGTAGAGAGTAAAGCCGATAAGGAAGCACCAAAGAAGAAGGTGAAAGTTAAGAAAGAGGCAATAAAGCCAGTTCAGCGACCTAAAGAGCGGATGATTTGGCGTGAAAAGCGAGCTCTATCGAACTATCATGAATTCGATTTGGCGAGCTCTCTTTGCGAAGTCAAGCCGGATGTGAACCTTTTGCAGCTTATTAAGCTTTCCCCAAGAGTACGCAAGGAATTTAGAAAGATCCTACGTACCGGGTATATCGTAGAACCTTTGGGTATTGCGCGAGTTGGTGATGACTGGTTCGAGCATGCTGAGAAGCATTGCCCAAGGGTTGCAGCCTATGTCGATGGGATATTAGTAGATTATGCTATTGTCGACATGGGATCATCTGTTAACATTATGAGTTCTGAACTGATGGAAAGGTTAGGTCTTGCGATTCAGAAAGATACCTCCACAATTCTCAGAATGGCAGATGACAGTTTGAGACAACCGGAAGGCTGCATTACTAAGGTCCATGTCACTGTTGCAAATGTAGAATGCCTGTTGGACTTTAGGGTGATTCGTTTTGCAGGCCGTCCAAGTTACCAAGTATTACTCGGGCGACCTTGGATCTTGCAAGCGGATTGCCAAGTAGATATACCCGCCGGTCGATTGATATTCGGCAGAGGTGCCCAGCGTGTGGTGGTTGATGCTTATCCTGAGTCCCCGCAGAGTGAGAGAGCTCCTCTATCTTCTACAGAATTCGAGACATTAGAAGATTTATCTGCTAGTGAGACATCATCGAGTGATGAGTCCAAAGAGGGATCCACCACGGAGGACATCTATCAGATCACTTTGAACGAGCCGATAGAGGGCCAAGATCGTATAAGAGATGCAGATGTTATCGAGCTAGACCTTGGTACGCTTGATGATTCGCGGCCAATCAAATTAGGCTCTATGCTCAGCACAGCAGAAAGGGAGGACTATGTGGCCTTGATCCAGGAATTCCGTGATATTTTTGCCTGGAGTTATGATGAGTTGAGAGGCATTCCTCCTAGTCTTGCTGTTCATACAATTCCGTTGAAAGAGGGCAGTCGTCCTGTACGGCAGAAAGTAAGGCGTATGCCTTTCGAATTGAGGGACGGGCTGTTTGAAGAGTTACAGAAGCTTCGAAAAGCGGGTTTGATTTTTCCTGTGCAACACACGGAATGGTGTTCGCCAATTGTGATTAGAAAGAAGAAGAATAATCAGATCCGTTTATGTGTAGACTTTAGGGAGCTGAATAAGCAGACAGTTAAGGACTACTACCCATTGCCATTTATTGACCAGATTTTGGATCAATTAGCGGGTAGGGAGATATATTCGTTTATGGATTGCTTTGCAGGATATAACCAAATGGCAATTGCAGAAGAGGACAAGTTGAAAACAACTTTTATCACTGTATTTGGTACTTTTGCGTACCACGTGATGGCCTTTGGTTTATGCAATGCACCTGGTTCGTGGCAACGAACAGCTGATAAGACATTCGGTGACATATCCCCTGAAGAGTTGAGGGTGTTTATTGATGACTTAGGGGCTGCCACCGTGAGAGAAAGGCAGTTGATCATTTTGAGAAAATGCTTTGAGCGCTGTAGACAATTTTGCATCGCCCTAAACCCACGGAAGTGTGCTTTTGGAGTACCTTATGGGCTATTGCTGGGTCATGTGGTCAGTTCGGTAGGAATTGCGACAGACCCCGAGAAGGTCAAAGTTATAGTTGCCATGGGTCCACCACGCACTCCGAAAGAAGTTCATAGCTTTCTGTCTTCGGTTGGTTACTACCGTAGATTCATTAACGCCTTAGCAGAAAGAACGTTGCCACTTACAAATTTATTGTCCTTTAGCTATTCGTTTGTATGGGGTGACCCTTGTCAGGTAGCATTCGAGGATGTGAAACAAGAGCTAGCAAGAGCGCCCGTTTTAAAAGCACCTAAAAGAGGTGAGGTGTTCTATATATTTTCAGCAGCCACCATGTATAGTATCAGCTGCTGTTTAGCCCAAATTTGGGAAGAGAAGTGGCACCACCCGATTGCTTTTGCCAGCCGGAAGCTGGGGGTATCCGAAATCAATTATACTTACATGGAGAAATTATGTCTAGCGATGGTCTTTGGGACCAAGAAGTTTAGGCATTACATTCTCTATGAGAAAGTTGTGCTTTATACGAAGGCGGAGGGACTTCGACTATTGATGAATAAGCTACAGCCGCCTGACCGTCTAGCGAAGTGGTTAATCACTTTGCAGGAATTTGATTATGAAATCAAGAGTAAGCCACCAAGGTTGCAAGGCATCGTGGAATGTCTAGTGGACTTTGGGGAGCCGAAAGAATCTGTGGCTGAAGGTAGTGACATGGAGATGATATTTAAAATAGATACGGCATCTATTCCCTCCTGGTATGCTGCAATAACACATTATTTATCAACGGGAGAGGCGGGATCCGAACTATCTAAGGCTGAGAAAAGGAAAATTAAGCAGCAAGCGTTAAAGTTTGCCTTGATCGCAGGTACATTATATCGGCAAGGGGTTGATGATATCTATCGCCGATGTGTGACGCCTGACGAGGTGCCATTCATTTTGGAAGAGTGCCATGATTCTGCTTGCGGTGGCCATTTTGCTGGACGGCTTACAGCACAAAAGGCTTTAAGAGCAGGTTATTGGTGGCCTGCCATCTTCCAGGATGCGTTTGCGTATGTTAAGAGATGCGATATTTGCCAACGGCATGATAGTCGAGAGAATAGGAAACGACCACTCACCCCTATCATGGCGATACTTCCATTTGAGAAGTGGGGAATAGACTTTGTGGGTCCTATTACTCCGTCATCGACTACGCAAAAGTGGTACATCATTGTAGCAACTGACTACTTCACAAAGTGGTCAGAAGCACGTGCAACAAGGAAAGATGATGCTAAAGAAACTGCTAGTTTCCTTTTAGAGCAGATAATATGCCGGTTTGGTCCACCGAAAGAATTAGTGTCGGACCGCGGAACTCATTTCCTGAATAAGGTGATCAAAGGTTTGACAGAGTTGTGGAACATCAAGCATAACAAGACAACCCCATATAATCCGCAAGCCAATGGTCAGGTTGAAAGCACCAACAAGCAGCTTGTGGGCATCCTGTCCAAAACTGTGTCGGAAAAGAAACGGGATTGGGATAAAAAGTTATACGTGGCAGTGTGGGCCTATAATACGACTTTCAAACGAGCCACTGGCCATACCCCGTTCAAGTTAGTATATGGGGAGGAGTGTGTCTTGCCTTTAGAGATTGAGCTGCCGACTATTCGGTTTGCCATCAATCATTCTTTGAGCGATGAAGACGCTCTTTTTGAGCGCTTGACGACATTGGCACATTTAGATGAGCTTAAGTTGCAGAGCTTGTTGCACCAAGAAGTGGCGAAACGCCGAATGAAGAAGCTACACGACCTTAAAGCCAAGAAGTACACCTTCAAGAAAGGACAGCTTGTTCTGTATTATGATGCACGACGTGAATTATTCCCAGGCAAGCTAGAACCCAAATGGGATGGGCCCTATAAGATCGTTAGAATAGGAAAGAATAAATCCACAGTTTTGTTAGCTGACCTTGAGGGGATAGAATTTAAAAATAAGGTTAATCTTAATAAGATTAAACCTTATTACTTCTGATTGTACTAATGCTATAACTGCCTTGCAGGTCTAGGCAAGATTGATCAAACATCTGCAAGGAAATCGTGATAGAGGTTGATGGGTCATCTGATCCCTTATTTAGAACACCCATATTTGGAACAGAGATATCATCAGGGAAAGCTCATTTGGTGGAGCAAAGGATACAAGGTGATTGAGCAAGAAGGCGGGACATTTATTTGGGAAATCAAGGTCTTCTGCCATCATTGCCTACAACTTTTGACGAGCATCCCTGTTGAATTCAATGATGATGGAGGGATGGAGCCTACAGTCCACCCGTTGAATATGCTGAATTTCGATTACCATAATTACGAGTAGAGTTCAGGATGGCAGGATATGTAAACCCTTTATGGACGTACACCTTGTACTTTGATGGGGCGTCCAGGGGTGCATGCAAAAAAGGAAGTGTAGGAGTTGTCATCCGAGACCCCCGACGACACATTGTCATGAAGTTAGCTGCTTATCTCGGGGCGAATTTTACCAATAATATGGCAGAATACAAAGCCCTGATTATGGGTTTGAATATTGCAAAGAAGGGTGGTATCCGCCAGTTGTTGGTGAAAGGGGACTCTCAGTTGGTTTTAAATCACCTCAATGGGACGTACATGGTGCGGAACCCGATCCTTTGTATGTACCATCATACTGCCATAGCCCTGCTAGACGAATTCGATAGAGTGTCTTTTCAGCTGATTCCACGGAATTGGAATCAGTTTGCCGATTCATTGGCTAATCTTGCGTATGAAGAGGACCTCTTCTTTAATTGTGGCCCTTGTCCCGATATATCTATTGATGGTGAGACAGGACCTGGTCGTTTGTGGGGTATGCTTTCTGAACATGCCCTCTTTGGCAGACGATGGTTGATTTGGGTGATGCAGAGGGTAAGCGAGACTCATCTACCTTTATTATCTCAGACCCACAGACTGATTCGACGACATGTGATGCGCACACCTCTTGCGATGTGCGCAGGAGGGATAGGTCATAATTTAATGCACCTAGTTTAGGGCTACAAGCCCTGTTCCCCTGGGAATGGTATGCTTTGATGTCTATCATGGTTGTTTCCAGGTGGATGTTCTGCATAGTATTGGTTTATTTCATTAGGCCAAGAGGGCCGATTCAGTTTTGTAGCAAAGTCATGTCTGATTTCATTAGGCCAAGAGGGCCATTTTCCTGTCTAGTGCGGGTGCGTTTAATTGGGTTTTTGTTGAGTGTTGTGCTGGACAGGTTTCGTGGTTCGTGGAATTTGGTGGAGCCTGGAGGAGCCTTTGCTGCGATGGAAGCTTCTTGTGGCCACTCCAGGTGATATTTCTCCTTTACGAGTACCTTTCTTTCCTGTTATATGTGTATTTGTACTTGTCGAGGGGATCTATTTTTTTTGGGGACCGGCAACCAAGGCATGAAGTCCCAGGTTTAGGCTAAGTATGTTTGAGGGAGGTCGGAGTAGTCATTGCCTCCTGTAAAGACATTGTTGGACATTGAAAGACCTGTTTTAGAAGGAAGCCCTAGTGGCTCTGTTCTGCTAGCCTGCTAGGCAGCCGTTCTAGGAGTTCCTGTTAGTAGTGAGGCAGTTAGAGAAGCCTGCTAGAAGATAATAATAATGATGCCAAGAAATCCTGAATATCCCAAAAGATGAATATAAATGCGAAGGTGTGTAAAAAGGGGTTCTAACCCCTATCAAAGAAAAGAAATGGAATAAAAAAAAATATAAGCAGTTGCTCATTGCCTTGCGAAGGCCTGGTAGGTTCCTAGGGACGAGTCAGACCCGGGGCCGATACCTTGTCTTCCTAGGGGTGGCTTCTTGCTGGAAAAATAATATCAAAACAAGGAAGGTTGGAGCGAAAATAAAAGTGAGCGTTTGAAAAGGATTAAGTGTCGCCTTGCGAGGGCTTGGTAGGTTCTTGGGTGCCGAGACAGGTACCGAGACCGATGCCCTGTTCTCCTTGGGTCACTACGCTCAGCTCCCTCCTTTTTACATGCCCAAGTATGTTCATCCCATAAAAATCCTAAAAGAAGAAATATACTGAAAGAAAATATCCTTTGTTCAGGCTATAGGAGTCCTCGCCTTGTAGGAACTCCTAGTTGTGTTGTCTTTAGTTGGTCAGTAGTTCAGACTACCACTTAGGGCAACCTCTTTGATAGGTTTTTTTGTTTGGCTGTGTTGGAGCAGCTGGTTAGTAACTCGCTTCGGA
Organism: Lygodium microphyllum; assembly: GCF_053477565.2. Lineage (NCBI taxonomy): Eukaryota > Viridiplantae > Streptophyta > Polypodiopsida > Schizaeales > Lygodiaceae > Lygodium > Lygodium microphyllum. The sequence continues at coordinate 86,145,616 of NC_141143.1, forward strand.
TCTTCTATTAAATGATGCTAGGCCTACTCCTTGTGGATGTTATGCCTTGGTTCTGCCAGGGGTGGGGGGAGCATTGTGCTAAGTTTTATGATGATAATTGTTTTGTATCAGTTTGATGCTTCTTTGGTTGTTTATGTGCAGATATGTTCGTGGATTCGACGGGCTGAGTCGCCCTATCCCGTGGTCGCCAATGAGAGCGGAATTTAGGTGACGGGAAGTGCTTAAAAATAGCTAAAAATTATGAATATCAAGGGAAAAATATTCACTGTCAAAGGCGGCGGCTCGATCTAGGACGATTTTAAGCGCCAAAGTGCTTTAAAGGCGCCCGAGCGACACTTGTTGATTTTTCATAATTTTTCAGATGGTTGTGCGGGTTGACACGAGCTACTGGCCAATGCGGGATGCTAAGCCGGACGCCCAGGATTTTTCAGAGCTCAATTCGGAGTCCGGACGGGGAAATGGCCAAGGAAACGGTCAAGATATGAAAAGGTGGACACTTGGGAGGCCAAATTTGAGCATGCCTTTTGAGTTTGGACCCCCCCCCAAAAATTTTATGCACCTTATGAAGCAAAAAACGTGGAGAGAAAATGAAGAGGCATGAAAAAACGTGGAAGAAGATGGCGCCCTAAAAATGCGCCATGAATGGATGAGAGGCATCATGGCTGCTGAAAACAACCCCCCCAATGGATTATGGGGCTTCATTCCCCTCTGTCTGTGGACTCTATTGCCGCCTCTCGCCCGAGAAATGGTGGTCTCTATGAAGAATTCTGATTTCAGTCTTTCTCTCTCCTCCCTCTCTCTCTTCTAAGAGGCAGTTCATGTGTGGGAAGGAGCAATGAAGAAAGAATGATGGAGACTTGCCCGGCATGGACCGGATTGCTCCACAGGCTGAGAATGGTGATTTGTGATGTTGCTGGACATGAAGTGTTGCTGTTTTCCAAATCTACAGCCATGGACACAAAACCCGAAACACGCGTTTAAGCGGTAAACTAAAAAATTACAAAGAAAATTTAGTGTTTTATGCTTTTGATTGATGGAATGCTGTTCATATGGACTAAGATTTGATTATGTTGCTGATTCTTCTGAGTTCTTACTGTTTATAACTAGAAATTATGAAAAACATGCATTTCATGGCTCGAAATAATGTCAAGAAACCCGAAAACCATGAAAAATGGGAAAAAACAAGGGTTTTGGGCGTATAAATGGGGAAAACCGTCGATACACATCAACTAATCTTTCAATTTTGTTGCAAATGAACTAAGGGCCACAGCCCACAAACTGGTTTTCATTTTCAGCAATTTAAAAAATACAAGAAAATGAAGAAAATGGGGAAAAATGATAAAAACACCATGAAAAATAGGGGAAAAATACATTTGGGGCTACGAAAAATATAGAAAAATAGGATTTATGTTTGTTGATGTATAGCAAGGCTGGGGCATGAAGTTATGCTTCAGTTCAGCCTTGTTTATATGTTGTAGTGTGTGTTTCCTTCCTTTCTCCACATAAAAATGGCAAGGAAACCCTGAAAGAAATGAATGCAATGATGCACTATCAACGGGGAAGGGTAGAGTTGTGGAAAAATGGTTAAATGCCATTGAGCATGAGGAATAATTTGCTGATTTTATATGCATTGCAACTAGGACGGAATAATAATGATAAAAATTAAAACCTAGTAGCACGAAGATCACTTCGGTGCTAGGTGTTGCAGCGAAGCACAAAGCGGTTAGAAAGAAAAGCATGAAAGAGATGTTTTGCACTTGCACGCTGGTGGTTTTTAAAATGTTTGAGCACTAGGCATCCACCTCTTTGCATGATCATTTAGAGGAAATTAAAAGTATCAGAGTTAGCTCCTGGATACGCATAGCAATTGTTTTCAGTAGGCCTGTGACCCACCGTTGAGAGTGTGAGGTTCCTATGCTGTAGGCTAGTCGTGGGATCCTAAAGGGGAAATTAAGTAAGGACAATGGTACATTCCTGGATACGTTTATTTGGTACCTTGAGTGACGTTTGTGCGAAATGTCTAAATGTTGAGCGGCGCATCGAGGGGCCAATCCCCAAGGTGTAGGAGAGTCGCAGAGGGTTGACGGCATTCAGCCGTAGGAGGAACCCCATGTGTATGTGATTCGAGCCTTTTGGCTATGTGAAAGGGACTCCCTCTGAGGAGCAATATTGGGTTAGGATCAGTTGGACTACAACGTATTACAAACGCAATGTTTAGGAAGGCAGAGATTTTGATAGACGCTCCTGGCCGCGAGGCCGAGGGGGTTGTCTTGCGCATAGTGACGAGGTCCGGCTAGTGCATGAGCCAGTGCCGGCCCGTTTTTAGGTCCATCAGTCTAGTTAACTCACCTAGTGGTGATGAATCACCACCTCTTAGATTCTATAGGCAGGATCCTCTAATTGAAAGCAAAAGCTACTTGTCATGTGTGGACTAGATGCTACCAAGATTTGTGAAAATTTCATCATTTGTTTGTACTGGATGCTAGCATTCGCACCACCCTTTCCAACCAAATATATAATACCAAAGCTCCAAAAAAATAGTAGCACCTATTTTCCTTATTCTAATCAATTCACTTTCATTTGTTAGTCAAATACTCTACCTCAAATAATAGCATCATCTTGTCCTTTCCTATTTGAAAATGCACGATCATTATGTTTCTCTAGTTCACCACCCTTGACACCTGACCAATCAAAGGAGACAACTTACTATCTTACAAAACCTCTTCAAACAATGACCACCAAAACCATTTGGTTAAACAATAACTACTAAAAAACTTGAGATTGCTACTACAACCTATTCAACTTGTTATAAATCTCCCATATCAGGAGTATTGTACAAATATTTCATATTATCCCCAACTTGATAAAAAAAGAGGAAGGTCTATGCTTGCCAAGATTCATGACTATTCAAACACTCTTAAATGTAACCTGCAAAGTTCTTTTGAATCTGAGTGACTCAAAAGTTTACTGGCAACCATTAATTCTTGCACACACTACATTGTTGGTAGTCTGAATCATTTTGAACCAGAGTAGCATAGATGAAGAGGCCTTTGAAGAGTTCATGATGTTAAAATCACTTCTCAATGTCATGGCTACATCTTATTCTATAATAGCTATGTCTAAACCACCTTAATATGTCATCAGAAAGGACAAAAAATGAATGCAACAAGAACAACCTAGGGTTTAAAAGTATGTTTGATGCAATACCGCCACCACAAGAAGCAAGTAAGAACACCATAAGAGTATGGAGTTAGTAGAAATGGAGCCTCGCTCACAAGAAGGTAGCTCCTTTCAGTCCAGCATAGCATCACAGCTTGCATAATTAAGAAATTTACAATGACTTGCTCAAGAGAGCAGGCTTCTTGCCACTATGTGGGCATAGAGCTGCTGTTTACAGCATTGTTTGATTCAAGAATGAGAAAAAATTACACTTACAAGCTAATCATGAGAAGTTGTAATCCTGAATCTCTGCTACATTTAGCCAGATTGAAGGGCCCATTGTGTCACGTACAAAGGGGGTTGTCCAAGGCACACCCTTGGCTCTAGTAGGCCAATTTGAATCCAATTTCGGAACCTCCCATACATGCTTACCAAAGCACTAACTACCATGGCATCTCTTGTAGTTTCTACACGAAGATGTATTTGTTCACCAGTAGCCAAGTGTCCATGGTTACGAGAAGTGGATAGAATTGTGGTGAAAGTAACCTTTCCTGGAAGAACTCCCTCCTTGTGCATTTGTATGAAAAGTTGGAAAGCTTGATTTGGCTATCCATGCTCCACGCATGAATCAATCATAGAAGTCCAAGACACTACATTCTGCACCTAATAGCTACTCAAATATATCACATGCGTTAGTTAGGAAATTGCATTTCTCGTACATATCTAATAGAGAATTTCCTAATACTTTATATGATTCCCAATTATTACTTAAATCATGTGTGTGGATGCACTTACCTTCCTGTAAATTAGCCAGGCTAGAGCATGCATCAACAACGTTGCTAATTCGTGTGACCTTATTTGGAAGTATTCCTTGCTATTGCATCTCAACAAGAAGTTGTATTTCCTGAATGCCCTGACCATGATGGGAGTAAGTAGCCAACACTGCATTCCAAGCAACCACATCCCATTCATACATCTCATTAAAAACCCACTCTACATCATTTATGCTCCCACATTCTGCATACATGTTGACTATGCCAGTGCAAATAGCAGTGTCGGTCTCATGATTTCTATTAATAATCTAGGCATATATTTTATTTGCTTTGACTAAATTTATTGATCTAGCACATGCAAAGAGAAAACACACTTACATGAATTTGTCATGCACAGCTCCCTCCTAAAACATCTAATCAAACAAGTGAAGAGATACCTAGTGCTTCCCATGCTGTATACATGCCCTGATGATAAAGTTCCATGAGAAAGGTGTCCATTCGAGCATATCCATAAAGAGCTCCAATGCTTATTTGATTGTACCACACTTGCCATACATTTGTATGAGAAGCCCAAGTAAGTATGTGTCCTCTACAAAACCATTTTCAACCATATGATGATGGATATGCTTTCCATCAAATAAGGCAGCCTGATCCCCACAACACCACAAGAGGGAAGCATAGGAGGAAACATCATGTAGTGAATTAGGGTTACTCAAAACATCACAAGTGTCAGTAGATTTAGAAGTCATCAATTTCAATGTCTGGAGGACGGCCACCACAAGACGTGACAGCCATCTTTGTGCAGCAAACAATAGCGACAGCTTCCTAGTTGGATGAACCAAACCGTGCAAGTTCAATGTTTGGACGACCACCACAAGATGTGACATCCATCTTTGTGCACCCAAGACCAACTACTTTGAGGCTGGAGCATGAAGAAACTAGAGTGAGGCCAAGCCATGTAGATGGGAGGTTGCACTTGACTCACCTCGAGTCCCAAAATATGGTTGCTCTCCTGTGTTGGCCAGATTCCATTCTAAAGCAAACTGGGTAAGGGGCCTGGCCCCCTTAACTTTGTCAAGTGGCCACATAAATTTAACACACTTGTGACCTAGTAAAAGAATAAAAAGCCAATCATTCATTGGAGGAGGCTGAGCACTCTCCAATCCCAAATTGCCACATGCCCTATCTCTTCACTGTTGGTGCAAGTTTGTCTTCCTTCTGTGGGAAATTTTTTATGAACCAGAATCAATTCAAGAGCTTCCATCTTCACTAGGAGGGGCATAGAGTAGCTCAAAAATCTTCTGGTTGGATAGTTGCTTGTAGGAAGTGAAGGGCGTGAGAGATGGAATTTTCTGTGCACTCACTTGATGGCTAAGATCAAAGGGGGGGAAGTTGTGTGCCACTATACTGGCCCCCTTACCCTATGCTTTGTGAAGTAGGATTTAGGGGTACTCATGTCAAAGATAGTGGTTGAAGAAGATCTCCGTAGTTGTTGGCTTTCCATGCCACTATACAATGTACCTGAGAAGAAGAACAAGTGCACTTTCTAGGGGGATGTGTCTACCTTACCGTGCAGGTAGTACACTATGCAAGTGATGGTGAAACTTGGAGATGGGTCAAACCATAGACCTAAGGTGTCCCACAGTTGAGGACCCTATTTTTGTAAAGGGAGGTGATGTGTGTGACTTAGGGAGACATGTCTATCAAAATGTCTAGCTCTTGATGTGCCCTAAGTTATGAAGTGGGGGAGAGGGGCTAGGGTGGTCCCTAGGTGTAATGGTTGTGACACTCATAGAGTACAACAGGAGGGATTTCATTTTCTTTTCCTTCATTTTTCACTTATTTTCTTTTTTTCTTCTCTTTTTTGTGTTTAACCGGCATTCCATTCATGGGTGGGGGCTTGTTGGGAGGCTTGATGGATTTGCTGAGAAAAGGTTGGCTTTGCATATAGCCCTTCAAGTTGATTCTTACATTAATGGGTGTGGTGGACAAAAATGGGTGGTTGCACCTAGTAAACCTACTATCACTCATATCTTCTAATAAGCTCATAGAATGCTAGCAAGATGGTGGCTCTCATCATAAAATGAGTCATTGCATATATAAGCTCATAGAATACTGGCAAGATGGTGGCTCTCATCATAAAACGAGTCATTGCATATATATCTATCCCTGCATTAATGTTAGAAAAGAGGGGTGATAATCACTCTTTCTCTACAATAGTCTTGTTTTTAGTAAGATTCTCAAAGGGTAGAGGTAATTACAAGTGGTAATGAAGGAATGATTTGGGCAAGAAGAGTAGTCCTTGAGGAATCATCCTATGGATGGGCGGAGATCCCTCTTTATGAAGGTTAAGTACTCATCCCAATAAGTGGCATTTACATTATAGATCTTAGAAAAAGGATACCTACCATGCACCTCTTATTTGACGATTCTCTGTGGATAGGGAAAGTAGATAGAGGATTCCTCTCGTATGGTAGTGTGTTATAGAATGCCATCCATGCATCTAAGTTTGAGTCATAAATGTTTCTTTGCCACTTTGATTGTGCTTCATGCCTCTCCACATTCCTAGGAACCTCCATCACATTGTCCTCCCAATAGTCTACAGGCTCCCATTGCCAACTTGTGGGGTGTCTCATTCTCTCCTCTCTGACCATTTCTTCCTTAGTCTTGTGGAGAGATTTATCACTTCCTCCACTATCCTTAGAGATAACACTTTGTCTATTGGTTGAGGGAAGGTAGATGTGAATTCAAAGGGTTGATTGGGATTCTCCCACTACTCCCATATTGCAAATTCCTAGTTCTAGTTCATAGGATATCACTCCTTTCCTTGAGGAATGGTCATGTTAGGAACTTATTGTAGCTTGTCTCGGAGTTTTCTTTGTGGTAGCTCTACTTGTTTGCTCCACTTCTGCCTCATTTTCACCTTTCTCTTGGGGGGTATGGTTTCCTCACCTTGCTCTTCTATTTGTGCTTATGCTTGTAGTGGTGGGCCTTGATTCATGTGATTGCTCTTCCTCATCATGATCTCGCTCAAATTCAGGTCTCTCTTTGTATATTGGCTCTCTCGCTCTTCAAGGCGAGGTCATGCACTGCTCTTGCTTCCTAAACCCTAGCAATTCATGTTCATGCATGGATAATCCAATTGTGATCAAATGAGCTCTTTGCTCCTCCACACCTAAGCTAGTGCTGGGTTTGGGTGTTGTAGCATGGAGTCCATGTTTAAGTGCTCTCCTTGCCAGTTCAATTTCCTTTTGAGCTCATCAATCACCTCTTCCTCTCTTCTCTAGGTAACATTTAGTACCATATTCAAGAAGTCGTTTTGCTATTCAAGCATCCCTATCTCCACAACTTCAGCTTTGTTTTCTACCAAAATGCATTTGCTCTCTGAATGTGCCAGGTGGTAAGCTAAATCTTTAATCTGATCATCATTTTTAGCTCCCCGCTCTTACACCCTTCCCTTTCATTTGCTCCAATCCTTGGTTCTGGTATTGTGAGAGGGTAGTGATTACTTGTTCTTGCTTTTGCCATAAGGTACTCATTTATTTCTTCTCTCGTTCTAGCGCTCTACCTATTCTCTTTGGATAGTGAGAGTATGCTCTTTATTCCAAGAGAATCTTTGGCCTTTTCTTAATATTTGATAAAGATTTTCGGCTACATGAGCAAAATGTGGTATGCATATGAGATAGAATACACATGCGCCAAGAAATCTTCTCACCTTTGAAACATTTGTGCATTTTTCTTGCATTTTGATGATGGCATCTATCTTGATTGGAGAAGGTTTGCGTCCATAGGACCCACATAGATGACCGACCACTAGGACTTCTTCTACTCCAAAAATTGACTTAGCTCTAGAAAGGGTAAGATGTACCTCTTCTAGCCTTGTCAAAATCTTGTCACAATCATGAATATGGTTAACTACAAATGTCTTGCAACCATATTCCTCAAGCTCCTCATTCTTTTCATTGACTTCACATCCCTTGATAGGTACATCATCAAGAAATGGAAGAGTAAGTTGTGGAACGAAGTCCCTTAAGACTTTGTGCATGGCATTCATCATATGGGCTACAAAGTTTGTTGCACCTTGTGGTAGAGTGCACATGCGGACCAATCCAAGAGGTGTCTTCATTGTGGTAATGTCTCAGCTTTCTAATGAAAGCTGAAATTGGTCACATCCTGAATATAGGTCGCCCATAGAATAAATTGCTCTACCTGTAAAAGCTTTAGCAAACTCATCAACAATTGGACCCAAACCAACATTTCAGATTGTGACACGATTGACAAGCTAAAGATCTTGAATGAATCGTAAAGATCCATTTTTCTTAGGCATAGTAAACCATCGGTTTGAGTAAGGTGCTGAAGAAGGTTCTAAAATCTTCATTTTGATCTTCTCATTTAGAAGTTCCAATAATTTGGGCAGATGCACCCTTGGAATGGGAATGGGCTTGAGGTTACATGATGGTCCAATAATTTCAATGATGGTTAACATACACAGTAAAAAATTGGACAACTTGTTCATTATCCTGGCTTCAGATTCGAGCATAGGAAGAACCATCATTAAGAGCTTTTGTTTCCAAGCAGGCTTCAGAAATGTAAGGTTGCCCAAGAATGATAGGGTAACTACAAGAGTCTTCAACAAAAAAGTGAAATTTATCTTTTATGTCTCCAATAGTTACCTGCACATTAGGACATGTAACATATAACTCTCTAGAAGAGTTGTTTGCAGCTCTCATTCGCCAACCTGGATCAATATCTATGGGCCATCCGCCACTTTCATAGAGACTCCTTGCCATGACGTTTATCTCCGAGCCATGGTCTAAGAGTGCAGTACATGGTGTTTCTTTTTCTCCAATTTTGACGACATCTCCTTTGTTACTCTTGCCCATGATGCATACGGGAGTAGTGTTTTGCTTGGAATGAATCGAGCCTCTTCTTCCTCATGCATGTGCTGTAGACGGTCTTCTTTTTGAGAGGTGGGCTACCCAACTGGTTTGGACCAGCCGACCATTACATTTTCAGCTTTCACTTCTTTAATTTTTGCATTCATGTTTTCTTTATCTTCAGCTTCAATTGCTGCAATTAATTCTTTAACTGCTTCGAGTTGAATTCCCTATGAAGTTAGCTTCTCTTCATCTTGCACAAAAACTCAAAGAACTTGCAAAAAAGCATGCACTGTTTCTTCAGCTTCATCACCAACATATTTTCTTTTCCTTTTTATTACATTGATAATTACATCATGGAATTCACGTTTGGCAATTCCAAGAATTTTGCCTAAGGTGAATTCAATTTTGCTTCCTAGAATTCGTTCTTCTAGGACTCCTTTGAGATCGGTTGCAAATTCTATGTCAGACTGCAATTTATAGCCTAACTGCTTGCCTTTCTTCTTTCCTTCAATCTTCTTTATTTGTGGCACATCTTCCATCTCTTGATCTAGGGTTATATTTTCAGCAAGCTTTGGTTGTTCAAGCATTCTTCTAGTTACCCGTTTTGGTTGGAGGGCCAAAAGAAGAAGACCCTGGTTCATCTTCTCTTCTTCTCTTTTCTTCAATCAAGACTTCTTTATGATTGACATCAGCCAAATGTGCAAAGGCAGAAAAATAATCTACCAGTTCTTTCCAACCAGTTATTCCTCGAATATACTGACTTGCGTTAGCCAAATATTCTTTGGTTGTTTTACCATGTTCCATTTGATCTAGTGCATGCATCCATACTTTAGATTACACATTAGCTTTACATGCTTTCAAACTTGATTTAATTGGCTCAATTTGCAGTCCATAGGTAGTTGCATCAATTGTTGCATAGGCATTCTTTACAGCTAAATGTTCTAATCTTTTCTTCATTCCACCATTGCCAAAATTTGGCTCGAGTGGAAGACCAGTTTCAGCCACATGAATTTTTTGTCTTTCCAAAAGAAGAGCTTCTGTGCTTCAGCCTCACAGAAGGCAGAACACTCCCTCTTATCGTGTTGTTGGATGCCACACCAAATACAGCGCCTCTTAAAGCCTTCTCTCATGGGTCTTTGAGTTGATGCTCGTCCTCGCTCTTCGACTTTGACATCCATCTTCTCTACTTTGGAACTAATTTTTGTAAGATTCAGATGAAGGTCATGCATGCTTTTAATGAGTTCATCCATTACATCATTTTTAGAAGGAACAGAAGAAGAAATAGTTGGTTGATTAGTCAAAGGAATAGGGGATTTCGAAGGTGGAACAAGCTCCATCAATGGAGTTTTTGAAGTTGAAGTAGAACCCAATCTTAGTTGCATCCGCTCTCTTCGAGCAATCATGTTAACTGCATCAGCAACATCTGTCCATGCAGTCTTGACTCTTGATTTGGAGGTAGCATCTTCTAGGCAATCAGCAAGCTTTTCTTGCAGAATGGGATTTGCAGCCTTAAGGAATAATTCAATCTTCTAACCTTCCATACTTTGTTGGTCTTCAGCATCAAGTTGTCCAAATTTACTTTCAAATTCATGGTATAGAGTTGTTGCAGCTAAACCTTTGTCGGGTTTTTCAACTCATTCAATGAAACTTTTCTTCGTCTTAAGGCTAGAGTCTTCTAAGAAGAATTCTTCGCGTAGGGCTTTTTTGAATGCAGCCCAATTTGCATCTTGTTGAAAAAGACCATGGATTCTTTCTTGAAGACCATGCTTGGCTAGTCTGGAAAAATAACGGCTCCATGCATGCTGTGGTACACCAAAGAAGAGCATTTTTTCAACATATAAGCGAATAAAAATAGAGACATTTTGACCATTAAACTTTTTTAATTCATGCCCAACTTCCTCTAGGGCCTTGATAGCTGTGGAATCAATCTTCTCTTCCTCTTGCCTTTGTTGTTGTTGTTGTAACATTTGGATTTGTTGTTGCTGAGTCTACTGCAATATGCACACCAATTGTTGTAGAGTATCTCCTGAAGAATCCCCCATCTTGGAGTTCTCTTACACCGACCTTCACTTCGGGTTCACCGATGTCGCAGCACGTAGGGTTGAAGGTCACCATAGGGGTTTGGCAAGAGAAGAATATATGGGGGTTCAAGAGCTTAGACTTTGGAGATGGTAGAGATAAGAGAAGGGTTGAAGGTTTCAAGCCAAGTTCTTAAAGATAAGAGACAACAGGGTGTAGGTAGATTCAAGGAGAGGAGTAGACGGAAGAAAAGGGGTTCGAAGAGATTGAAAATGTAGAAGAATACTCTAAAAAAGAATTAGAAAATATAGAAGAATATTAACAGAGATTAAGCCTATTAGTTTCTTTCAGCATTATGAGAAAATAAAACTCTAATAGACAAAAACATGTACAAAATAATACCTTCCTCTATGCTACTCAGATCGCCAATTTGATGCTTCCAATGGCTCTGAAAGGGGGGTTAAATACCCAGACACCTAGCTAGAATCCTGCAAGATCACTCCTTCTTTGTCTCCCGCTTTCAGAGTGTTGTTCACTGCCTGAAAACAGCGATCGCGCGTCGTGCGATTTCGCTAATCTCTTTTTTTTTACATAAAATCCTCTCAAATTGGCTAAAAGCTACATGCTTTCTTTTGCACGTCCTCCTAATCTAGAAGTTATCTATAGTTTTATGGATTTTTACAAGAGATAATATCTAGAATATCAAAAATCGACTAAAAACTTGTCCAAAAAAATCTAATATTTTGAACCATGGACACTAATACTAATGCCTAAAGTGGCATTGTCTCTCTAAATCTAAAAGGAAGTCACAATCTAGATTTTTTTTACACGGTGTGCATGTAGTGGCATGACACTGCGGAGAAGTCAAATTTCAAAAGTAGAAATAACCATCGAGCAATGCATCTTTTTGCATAGGGTTTGTTCACAAGATGAAGCAATGCTTGATGATCCACCTAGAAGGTAAAGGGTTTCGAAGAGAAGATAATGTCTAAAATTCTTTACAATAAACACCATGGCTAACCGTTCTCTCTCTGTTGTGGAATTGTTCATTTCCACATCAGTGAGTTATCTACTTGCAAAGTTCTCACTAGAGATACTCAAGGTTATGCTCGTCATGTTGGCACAACATTGCCCCACCACCACGGCAAACTTTGATGTATCAATGTGCACACGAAAGGTAATGGATCAATTTGGGGCTCTTAAGATAGAAGCTAAAGCTAGAGCCTATTTAAGCCATTCATAGGCTTATTGATATTCTTCATTCCACACTCAAATACTAGCAATAGCTTGTATAGAGTTAAGCACAAATCGTCGGTAGTACTCTATGTGGCCTAAGGAGCATTAAACTCCCTTGAAGCTAGCCAGAGGGGGAAGGTCTGCAATTACCCTAACTTTTGAGGAGTCTATGGCTATCCCATTCCTCAACACAACATATCCTAAAATACAATTGTGCTTTATCTAAAGCTAGTACTTTAAGGGGTTTAGTGAGAGATTGTAGCCTACACCATTCAAAGACTATTCATAGGTTTTCTAAAAACCCATCCTAGTTGGTGTGGACACCCAAGTCATCAGCAAATACCTCTAGCATTTTTTGAGCATGTCCTTGAAGATGACACATATGAGGAGCTGGAAGGTAGTAGGGGTATTGGTCTACCCAAAGGGCATGACTATATAGGCAAACGTCCCCCATTTAGTGGCAAATTTTGTCATGTGCTTATTGTCCAGATGGACTTGCAATTGGTTATAGCTTGAGAAGCAATCTAGAAAACTATAGACTTCCTTTCTTGCCACTCTCTCTACCATGTGCTCAATGTATGATAATGGGTAGTTGTCTCTCTTTGTAGTTGTATTGACCTTTTTATAGTTTACACACATGAATCTTTCCATTCCTTTTCATGACTATCACTATGAGCTCAATCTGTGTGCTCTATCTTGTAAATGAATCCTACATTTAATAGATTATCAATATCTTTATTCACTACATTTGCATGCTTAGGATTCATTGCTATGGTTGTTGCTTAATTTGTATTGCATTAGGGGTCATGGGAATATTACGAGTTAGGATACTTGGATCTATTCTTTTCAGCACATTTAAAGACCACGTAAACATATGGGAGAATTTCCTTAAGAGATTTATGAGATTAGGCTCTTCCTCCTTAGCTAGTTCATCTGCTATGTACACGAGTCAAGGTTTGTCGCTTTCCCTTGCCAAGTTGACTTTCTTAACTTGGGATGGTCCTTCAATGGTTTCACTTGCCTGCCCTTTTTTCTTGGCTCCTACTAACACCACTATTTCATCACCCTTCTCTTGAACTTTGTGAAGCACTTAGGAAAATCCTAGGGTTTCTTCTGTCGGTTAGCTTTTGAGAGCTTTGACTATTCCCTTCTCTCTTCCTTTAGCCTCTTACGCCTTAGTGGATTGGGAGGTCCCCCTTGGTACATTCGGTCCTAAGTGGTCAAGGCATTTTGGGGTTGCTATCAAATCTTACCTCTGACTCAGAGTTATACTCACAATCCTCACTAGAGGAGGCTATCTCCCTTGGTGGTTGTAGCTCTATAATATCTCCCCCACCCCCCCCCCCACGTGCCTCCCCCATAAGAACCCCCCTCCTTTTAAAAATTTATTAAATTTAATTTAAATTTTTTCTCTCTCCCCCTGCCGACAACATGGCGGGGAGAGAGAGAGAGAGAGAGGGAGTAATGACAGAGAAGGGGGGCATGCAGCCCCCCACGTGGAAGGGGTGGCGGCCGTGAAAACCTGTCTCCCCCCCATAAACCACCCCCTCCCCCCAATTTAAAAGGGGAAGTCCCCCCCCTACCTCATGGATAGGTAGCCCCCCTGGTCGTCTTGGACAGTTGCCCCCCTGGCCATGATTTCAGCCTCCCCCCCATAATCATCGCACAGAGAGAGAGAGAGAGAGAGAGAGAGAGAGAGAGAGAGAGAGAGAGAGAGAGAAGTTTCTTCTTCCCCCTCTTAAAGGGCGGTCACACACCCCTCTAATATTTTTGAGAATACACCCCTCCCCTTTCATTATCTCTTCATCACTCAAGGAGAGGCTGCAAGAATTTACTTATAGTTGCATAGGAGTGTGCGAGAATTCTATCACTCGTACACGCGTCTTCGAGTATGGCCCCGAAGCGTAGTTCCACAAGGATGGCCAGAAACCCTGCAATTGTGGATGGTGGTTAAGCCCTTGGAATCTCGCCAAGTCGCGAACGATCCAGAATCGAATGTTGGGAGTATTCGGGAAAAAGGAGTCACACCTTAGCAATTGGTCGTACGAACGACCATTGAAATGATCGTGATTGTACACTTAGGTACATTGTTTGAATTTCATTGCTCAAGGAACTAATTTAAGGAAAATCACTTAATGCTTCACGTTAAAAGCCTTGAGGGAGAGGCAGGTTCAGTTACCTCCGACTTCCTGCTTGGCCCTATCCAAGGGGGTTGTTAGCCGCGCCAGGTACATGGACCAAACCCGCGGCGAGAGGTCTCTCCGTGGGTGCTGCTTGGAGCGGGAGGATGCTTGGGTGCCAGGGGAGGCTCTGGCTATAAATTCCTTGCCTCCGGATCCCGCACAAGAGGTCGACGTGACTTGAGATAGGATCTCGAGGCCCGTGTACTAGTCTACGGGCAAAACTTAGAGTAGAAATCTTGTTGGTTGCTGGGATAGCCTTCGAGCATGATACTTGATGTATTCCGGGACTATGATAAATAAAGATCAGATATTTGAAAAAGGAACTTGCTTGCCATTGTTTTTGTGTGAGTGCCTAAGTTACGTGAAGGAACCTGTGTTTAAATTGATTAATTAAGGAAGCTGCTTTTGCATGTCAAATATAATGTGGTAGGTAATTAGATAACTAAGCAAACCAAGGAAAGTGCGGTGGACGTGACTTGGGTCCATCCTATGGAAGGGTGGTCCCGGTTAGTTGGGAACTTTTCTCAAAAGACATGATAACAAAACTGCGAAGACCTAGCGTCAATAGAGTTAGAATCCCGATCTATGCTATTTTCAGGGAGCGGAATGGGACTATGCCTTATGGACAGAGAGGTTGAGCTTTGCATCCCTCTCGTTTCCCATTCTCCATGAAGCAAGTGCAGCATAAATGCGCTTCGACTCTGTTATTCCTACGCAAAGTGGTTCATCTGGAGCTCGATGCTAGCTACTTCCTAGAGACTTTGCTAATAGGATAGGAACCCTTACTTTAGGTCGGTCCTAAGTCCCTGTTTATGGAATGGAGATGGACGGGAGACTCAGGAATATACTACATAGCAGCCCACTGAATCGCATACCTTCAGACCAACTTGAAGAGAATCAAGTAGATGGAGGATTTAAAAATCGTGAAGCTGTTCATCTTTGTCGAAGCTCGCATAAATGCAACTTTGCATGTTAGCAGTCGGCAAGTCAAGGAGAATAAGTATGTTTATGATGAAGTGACCCGGGTGATCTCTGATGTGACAGAATCAAAGTGTTAGGGCACTATGAGAAGAACGGGTATCAAAGGAAGGGATATCCCAAGCTTCCTATGACTTATCATTTCTTGAAAATCCATGACCCCACTCCATATTATAATTTTGTCCCTGTAGCCGATTGTAACACAATCTTATTTTCCCCAAACTGATGTATCAATCAGCCTGTCCTACTTATCCAAATAAATGTGCTCAAAAGGTTATGCCCTCATGAATAAATAAGACTTTTTACAATTATCTATCTTGATCATAAATATTAACTAAGGTGTTAAGTGCATAAATCACTTAGCTAAAAAGTTGTGCTAGTCATATTAATATAATATGGGAACGTATGATAAGATGTTAACATAAGGAAACTTATTGTCCAAACACAACCCCAAGCATAGGTTCCAAATCCGACTCCTGCACTAAGTCCAGGTGTGGCTCAAGAGAAGAAATTCCTTCTCAAACAAATTAAGCCACCCGAGTTTGATGGCAAGGGAAGGACTGTTCAAGCCGACACTGAGATCTGGATTGAGTCCATAGAGGACTATTTTGAGGCATCAGGAACTGCACCTGCTAACCAAGCCATGCTCACCAAACTTAAGATTACAGGCGAAGCGAGACTTTGGTGGAAACAATGGTGCAGAGACCAAGTGATCTCGGAGGGGATAGTCACTTAGGGTAAGCTTAAGGAAGCTATGCGAGGGAGATATCTGCCACCTGCCTACCGCAAACAAAAGATGAATGAATTCTATGACTTGAAGCAGCTAGGATTATCCCTTGAAGCATATTATTCGAAGTTCATTTCACTCCTAAAGTATGCACCCCCAATGGATATGGCACAACAGGTATCAAAATTTTGTGTTGGGTTGAATCCACCCATAAAAACTCGATTGGAATCAATGCGCCTAACGGGCCTACAAGATACAATCATTCGAGCTGCTCCAATAATACAGGAAGTGTAGATTAAACCAAGGAACAACAGGATTTGGCCTTATAAGGATCAGAATAAGGTATGTCTAAGGCTCAGACTAAGAGAGTGCATGGTTAGAACCAGGGTCAAAGAAAGAAAGTTAGGGCCAATGTTGTCAACAACTTTGTTCCAGCACAAAGCAATGATCGAAACCCACGTTGCTTCCATTGCAACGAGCCCAGACACTTCAAGAGGGAGTGTCCCAAGCTTGGCAGAGGACATCGTCAGGGGCAATTCCAAGGTCAAAATAGAGCCGCTCATGGCCAAGGAACCACCGCTATGGCCAGAGGGAGAACCTCTAGTGTTTCCAACAAGGAGCTGGACAATGAAGAAGATCCATCCATGGATGTTGATATTGAGAGGGCAATGGTTCACGCCACTCTTCATAAGAAGCGTCCAAATCGCCAATTCTCGGTGATTCAAACTCCATCAAAATATCAAGGTAAAGGCTTCAAAACCGTGATTGACTATGGCAGTACACATTCGTTCATTTCACCAATCTATGCAAAAAGATTAGGGATAGCCACAATAGATGCACCTACCTTACTTGTGGAATTAGCAAATGGTCGTGAGGTCACTTGTACTAGGCAAACTGTGTGAAATTCCTACTGGGTGGGAAGCCAACTTCTGTGAGATTCAAGGTAATGAACCTAGGTGTCCACGAATGTTTACTTGGAATGGATTGGCTAATACCCAATGATGCCCACATCCACTGTGGGAAGGGCCAAGTCTCCTTCCAAAATTCTGAAGGGGAACTAGTCACGACTCAAGGTGAGGCTGGTAAGCCAAAAATACAGTTGGCAAAAGCAACACAGATAATAAAAGGTGTTCAAAAGGGTCTACATGTCTATTTGATTAAACTGAATAAGCTAGATCAGAATCACAAATCTGGAGAAGAACCTTCATGGCTAAAGGAATATGCAGATTTATTCCTTGAAGATCTGACGAAACTTCCTTCCCAAAGGGAAGTTGACCACGAAATCAAACTTGTGCTAGGAGCTACACCGGTCGCAAAGAGACCGTATAAGATGTCCATCCCGAAAGCTATCAAATTGAAAGAACAACTCAAGCAATTGTTAGACCAAGGCTACATCCGACCTAGCAGTTCTCCATAGGGAGCTCCAATGTTGTTCCAAAAGAAGAAAGATGGAACGCTTCGCCTATGCATTGACTACAGAGGGTTGAATCAAGCAACCATGAAAAATAAATACTCCATTCCCAGAATAGATGAATTACTTGACCGTCTTCAAGGGGTGAAAATCTTCTCACAGATAGATCTCAGATTTGGATATTATCAGATAAGGATCAAAGAAGAAGATATTCCGTAGACTGCATTCAGTACAAGGTATGGACACTTCGAATTCCTAGTGATGTCATTCGGGTTGACGAATGCTCCTGCTACCTCTAACAGGTTAATGCAAGATATCTTTAGGCCCTATCTTGATGAGTTCGTACTCATCTTTTTTGATGATACCCTAGTCTACTCAAAATAGGAAAAGGATCATAAACCCCAGCTTTGCATTGTTCTTGAAACAATGAGAGCACACAAGCTTTATGCCAAGAAGAAGAAGTGCACATTTTTCAAGCAATAGATTCAATATTCGTGATTCATTGTATCAGCAGAAGGAATTTCAGTAGATCCAGCTAAGGTCAGAGACGTTCTGGAATGGCCAACACCAACTTCTGTCAAAGAAATACAAAGTTTTCTTGGGTTGACAGGGTGGTACAGAATTTTCATCAAAGATTATTCTTTGATTGCAGCATCTCTGACTGATCAACTAAAGAAGCAAGTAGCAATTGTATGGTCACCTGCTGAACATACCAGCTTTAACGAACTAAAGCAAAGCTTAGTATCAGTACCCATCCTGAAACTTCCTGATCTTAGTAAGGAGTTTGAAGTGGTAACTGATGCTAGCTCACTTGCTTTAGGATGTGTACTTATGCAAGAAGGTCATCCCCTAGCATATTCTTCAAGAAAATTGAAGAGCCATGAAAGGGATTATGCTACCCATGACCTGGAGCTATTCGCTGTCATCCATGCTTTCAAACTTTGGATACATTACTTGCTAGGTAACAAATTTTCCTTAGTAACATACCACAAGAGTCTTAAATGAATTTTCACTCAGAATGAGTTCAATATGAGGCAACGTCGATGGATTGAAGTACTGGAAGAATATGATTTTGAAATCAAATATAGGCCTGGAAAAGAGAATGTGGTTGCCGATGCACTCAGTCACAAGGCATTTCTAAATTCTCTCATTTTGCAAGATCCATCAACAGCAAGGTCTCTAGCCACAAAGGTATCAATGCCAAACAACTCGATCCTTGAGCTAGCAAAAGAAGGGGCATATCATGACCCAGTCTATCAAAAAATGCTAAGGGATATCCCCATCAAGGGTCAAGACTCGAAGCTAAAGACGAAGTATCAAGAATTCTCCATCAGTAGTGGACTTTTCTACTTTAGGACAAGATTATGTATCCCTGCAAGCCAAACTCTCAAGTAGAAGATACTTTGGGAAACCCATGACTCCCCTTTCTCAGGGCATCCTGGTTATGCCAAGACCCTTAATGCGGTCAGAAAGAGCTATTATTGGAAAAGGCTCAAGGGAGACATACTCAAATATGTTGCAGAATGTTTGTCTTGTCAACGCATTAAGGCAGAACATGTTAAAATGCCTAGGAAATTGCAACCACTTGACATTCCCCAAATGAAATGAGAGTTCATTAGTATGGACTTCATTGTTGGCTTACCCCAAGTTCAGGGAGGATATAACTCTATTATGGTTGTAGTAGATATGCTCACCAAGGTTGCACATCTCATCCCTGTCAAGACGAACTATAAAGCTTTAGACATCACAAGATTATTCATCAGGGAAATATTCAAACTTCATGGGTGACCCAGAAGAATCATTAGTGATCGTGACTCTCTTTTCACATCACACTTCTGGAGGGCTATCTTTGAGGCTATTGGAACTCAACTCTGTTTCAGCACAGCTTACCATCCCCAAACTGATGGTCAAACAGAACGAGTCAATCAAGTCATTGAAGATATGCTTAGGGCATACTATTGTCGCGAACCCAAAAACTGGATTCAATACTTACCACTGGTGGAGTTTGCCTACAATGCTTCTTACCAATAGAGTATTCAGATGAACCCTTTCCAACCATTGTATGGGCATGATTGTTGTACCCCTTTGACTTTCTCAGATCTAACTTTGAGGGTAGAAGCTTCAAGACAGATGCTAGAATACATGGATGATCGAATCAAATCAATAAGACAATACATTCAAGCTGCCAAGGATAGACATAAGGCCTACGCTGACTCAAAACGACAAGACAGATCCTTCGTCGAAGGTGATACGGTCTTCATCCGTGTACGCCCTAAAAAGAGTTCACTGTCCTTGGGAGAGTACAAGAAGCTAAGTCCTAGGTCTTGTGGACCTTATAAGATCATCAAGTGCCTAGGGCCTAATGCTTACAAACTACAGCTACCTGCAACTCTAAAGATTCATAATGTATTCCAAGTTAGCCTATTGAAAAAGTATCTACCTAATCTGAATCATGTACTTGACGATCAGCAAATTGTAATGCCTAGCCAAGGAGTCCTTGAGCTATGGCCTGATAGAATCCTAGATGTTAGGGA
Source organism: Lygodium microphyllum (assembly GCF_053477565.2). Taxonomy (NCBI): domain Eukaryota; kingdom Viridiplantae; phylum Streptophyta; class Polypodiopsida; order Schizaeales; family Lygodiaceae; genus Lygodium; species Lygodium microphyllum. The sequence continues at coordinate 86,165,516 of NC_141143.1, forward strand.
GAGGCATTTGAGATCAAGGACCTTGAGAGAATACCTCATCCAGTGGAAAGATTATCCAGAAGAGGATGCCTCCTAGATGGATGAAAATACTCTCAACCAACAATACTCCCAAGTCTTCTCAAGATGAGGACATCTCGATTCCTCTAAGGGGGAGAGGATGTAATATATCCCCCCCCCTTTAATTCAAATTTTTTTACTCTCTCCCTCTCTCCCCCTGTCGACAGCATGGCGGGGAGAGAGAGAGAGAGGGAGTAATGAGAGAGAAGGGGGAGCATGCAGCCCCCCAGGTGGAAGGGGTGGCAGCCGTGAACAGCCGTCTCCCCCCCATAAACCACCCCCTCCCCCCACTTTAAAAGGGGAAGCCCCCCTCCCTCGTGGACAAGCACCCCCCCCCCCCCAATCGTCTTGGATAGCAGCCCCCCCCTCATCTTCTGCAGCAGCCCCCCCTCCCCCCCCTTGTGGTCTTCAGCAGAAGCAGGCGCCGCCCCCCCTAGCCGTGATTTCAACCTCCCCCCTCATCATCATCGCAAAGAGAGAGAGAGAGAGAGAGAGAGAGAGAAGTTTCTTCTTTCCCCCTCTTAAAGGGAGGTCACACACCCCTCTAATATTTTCGGGAATACACCCCTCCCCTTTCATTATCTCTTCACCACTCAAGGAGAGATTGCAAGAATGTACTTATAGTTGCATAGGAGTGTGCGAGAATTCTATCACTCATACACGCGTCTTCGAGTATGGCCCCGAAGCATAGTTTCACAAGGATGGCCAGAAACCCTGCAAGTGTGGATGGTGGTTCGAATCAAGACGGCACCGCAACCACGAATGGTCTATCATCAGCACAAGTATCGGACTATGGCTTGATGGACAGTGAGCTCTCTATGTTTGAAGCCCCTAGTACGACAAGTATGATAGTGTTGGCTCTAATGATGATGCATTATTTCATAGCAATGGAAGAGGGGCTATTAGAAAAAAAAGAACAATCAATTCAAATAAGGGTTGAGTAAACTGTATCTATGCCTTCATTTGACATTTTTGATGGTGATGATAGTAGTGATGCACAAGCACCATCAATCTCAGGGCTCAAGGGTAGAACAAAAGATAGAAACTTTCAATCTAGAAAGTGGAAGAAGTTTTCCACAAGTCTAGATCCCTATAAAGAAGACTTGTCTTATTTGTATGAATTCTTTGGTATTGATTCTAGTGAGGTAGAAGAATCATTCTCTAGAAAGGGTAGATCATCTTAGAGGAGTTTGGTCCTATGCAATTGCAAATTGTGGCCATCGATTTCCACATGTCTTCAAGATCAACAATAAACTCTACATTGGCCTTTTTGGCTTAGCCAGTAATGTCCAAACATTATTCTAGTGACTTCAATTCCATCGCAAGATGTACCAATTCCAAGAGGAAAGAAACATGCGACCTAAGGCATTTGATAATCTAGTTTTGTCAATATTATATTAGAAAAGGTTGTCAAGATTGTGGGAGAGAAGGAAGAAGTCTCACTTGTAGCTTTCTTGCTTTCACAATGGGGGAATACACACACAGGTGGAGGTTGAAAACAGTTTTTCCTCTTCTTAGTTGTGTAAGCCAAAAAGAACTCTAGTACAAAGAAATAGAAGAACCCTATATATGGGTCTCAAACCAAACTCAACTAACTAAGGTGGCATACTAACTGAGCCACAAACTAGAGTAGATAAGGATAGCTGTCATCTAGCTATTATTCATGGGCAGTGTACCAACCGCATCTACAGCTAACAAGTCGGTGACATAAATGCATAACGGTCACCCTGGCATATCACGAGTGGAGCTCGATATCTCAATACTCCCCCTTGAGCTCAATCCTAATTCTTGTACACCAAGCAGGTCTCTGAACTTGCGTAGCTTCTCTGCGCCCAATGCCTTCATAAATATGTCAGCTACCTGATCCTCTATGCTGACATAAACTAGATCAATAAGACCTAGTAAAACCCTCTCCCGCACATAGTGATAATGCACCTTAATGTGCTTTCTTCTAGCATGATAGACTAGATTATTTGCCAAGTGTATACTGCTCATGTTGTCACAATAAATGACAACTGGCCCATCTGTAGGCTGATGCATATCATAAAGTAGCTTATGCAACCAAGCTACCTCACATGCAGCCATTGCTGCACCCCTGTACTCAGCCTATGTGCTCGACAAGGCAACTGTAGGCTGTTTCTTAATGCTCCAAGTGACTGCAGCACTCCCAAAAGAGAACGCATATCCACTGGTAGATTGTCTATCAGAAATACTACCAGCCCAATCAGCATCAGTATATCCATGCAACTGTATCTGAACCCCAATCTCATAAAGTAGTCCATACTGCAATGTGGACTTCACATACCTGAGTATGCGTCTAGCCGCATCCAAATGCGGTTTCCTTGGAGCCTGCATAAACTAACTTACCAATCCAATAGCATAGCTCAAATCTGGCCTGGTAATAGTCATATAAATCAAACTTCCTACTATGCGTCTGTACATAGTAGGGTCTTCCAGAAGCTCACCTGCATCTGTGCTCAACTTCACATTCTGCTCCAAAGGAACTGAAATATGCTTACAGCTTGTCATCCCATATTTGGACAGCATGTCCAATCCATACTGCCTCTGCAAGAGCCATATCCCACTTGGTGATCTAATAACCTCAATGCCCAAGAAATAACGCAGCTCTCCCAAATCCTTCATCTCAAACTTTTGCTTCAATAGCATTTTCACATGAAGGATATCTTCATCACTGTCACCTGTCATAATCAAATCATCAACATAAATGACAAGTAGCATAATACCTTTCTCTGTTTTTCTCACATAAAGTGAGAAATCTACCTTGGAAATCTGAAAGCCAATAGTGACAAGATACTGTCCTATCTTGTCAGACCATGCTCTAGGTGCTTGCTTCAAGCCATACAAGGCTTTCTTCAACCTGCAAACAAACTCAGGATGAACAGCATGCACATAACTTGGTGGCTGCTCCATATAGACCTCTTCTTGCAGTCACCATGCAAGAAGGCATTCTTTACATCCATCTGATGTAAAGACCATCCCTTTGATGTAGCCATAGCAATGACTGTTGTTACGGTTGCCATCCTTGCAACCGGACTGAATGTTTCTTCATAATCAATGCCATATGTTTGTGCATACCCCTTGACTACTAATCTTGCCTTGTATCTATTCACAGAGCCATCTGCATTGTGTTTCACCTTATAAATCCACTTATAACCAATTGCATGCTTATCTTTAGGCAAAGGTACCAATTCCCATGTAGCATTTGCTTCCAAGGCATCCCTTTCTTCATCCATGGATTTCTCCCATTTTTCTTTTCCCATGGCTTGCTCAAAAGAAGTGGGTTCTGGTTCCTGTATCACTTTGACCATATATGCATAGTGAATGGCTGTAAATCCATCATATTTCAGCCTATCCACAGGATACCTAGCTCTCGTAGACCTGCGCAAAGTAGGTTCACTCCCACATGCTCTCAAAACATCCCTGGTCTTCCTTACTCCAGGTGTAGCAATAGAAGGAATACCCAACTCATCATCAATGCTCTATTTTGAGCCACTGGATTCACCATCCACATAAGAGTGACATGCATTCACATCAAACATGGGCTGATCTATCTTCTCTTTTCCTTTTCGTGATACCTGCATACCACTATCTGCATTGCTTTGAGAAGATTCTCCTGATCTCAATCTACATGTCCATGGCGAAGACTGTGAACCACTACTAGAGGATGCTCCAGGTCCACTAATATCTTGTGACTGCTGCTGCGAATTCTGTGCAGCATTACCATTTTGTGCATCTACATTATCAATCACATTTACTGGTTTATACCAGCTACTCATCTCATCAAAAACAACATCTCTGCTCACTATAAACTTATGAGTAGAAGGGTTATAGCATCTATACCCTTTCTGCTGCAAAGAGTAACCAATAAAGATGCACTTCTCAGCTTTTGGATCTCAACTTATCTGGCACATGAACATAGGCAATGCAACCAAAAAATTTCAAATGAGAAATATCTGGTTTCCTACCAGTATACCTCTCCTCTGGAGTCATCCCATGTATTGCTGCAGTGGGAGTCCTGTTCATTATGTAGACTACTGTAGCAACTGCCTCAGCCCAATAAAAATCTGGTAGGTCTTTTTCATTGAGCATGGCACGAGATACCTCTCCAATATGCATGTTTTTCCTTTCTGCATATTTATTTTGTTGTGGGGTATGACTGCATGAATATTGCTGCTTTATGCCATGCTCCTACAGGAACCTTGCAAACTCATTTGAGAGGTACTCTCCCCCTCCATCTGACCTTAGGCATTTTATTTGCAGGCCTATTTCTTTTTCAACCATAGCTTTAAGAGTTTTAAAATGCCCAAAAACTTCACTTTTCTTTTTCATAAAATACACCCAAACTTTTCTGCTATAGTCATCAATAAAAGTGATAAAATAATGATAGCCTCCAAGAGATGCAACTTTAATAGTCCACACATCAGAGTGGATTAATTCCAATGGCTTCTTACTCTCTTGAACATGTCTAGGAAATGATTTCCTTGCCTGTTTTCCAAACTAACAGGCTTCACATACCTTATGCATTACTGCAACCTTGAATTTAGGCAATCCTGCAACAATATTTTGGGCTTGCATTGATTTAAGTCACTGTACATTAACATGACCAATGTATTTTTGCCAGATATCAATATTTGCAACTACACCGGTCCCATGTGCAAACATTGCTGCACTCAATTCAGGCATGTCTACATCCAACGTAAACATTCTGCCCTTCTTCTTTCCTTTTGCTATCAAGCAACCTTTATTTTTCATATCCTCAACAAAGCATCCATGAGAATTAAATCTGACCTGCAAGCCCTACTCAACCATTTGACCAACAGAAACTAGGTTCTTGGTGATATTCGGGACATGAAATACATCCGACAGGTATTTCTTTTTCCCATCCTGCATAGACAAAGGAATTTTTCCAATCTGCACAATAGGATGTCCAGTATCATCACCAGTCTCCCCACAAATCCTGGTTTTTCCATTTTCCTTGCATCCTGCATCCATTCTACATGACATGTCATGTGGTTTGATGCACCTGAGTCAATATACCACACATCGTTGCTTTCTTCTGCACTTGTCACAGAATTGGTCATGTGCTGCACCATAAACAAATGCTCATTTTTGTCATCACACTGTCTACTAGAAGATGCATAATTTCCTTGTTGCAATTTTCCATTCATGATGTCATTCTGCTTTTTATAGCAGTCTTTAGCCATATGACCCATTTTACCACAGTAGTAGCATTCAACATTACTGTTTGCATATTGGACTCTTTGCCATCTACCACGACCTCTTTGGCTCCCCCTGCCTCTAGAGTTACCACGTTCTCCTCCATAGGACTGGTTTTCTTGAGTTTGCTGTATATCCTGATTTCTACCACGGCCTCCAGATCAGCCTCCTCTACCTCTGCCTCTACCTCTTCCAGCATTTGAGTAGAAGACAGCTTCTTTTGAAGTTCCTCCTAAAGAAAATGCACCACCATTTCTCTGCTCCTCAGAAATTAGAAGAGCAATCAACTCCTCAAAATCAGGAAATCTTTCACAGACGGAAATGGATGTTCGGAACTGTGCATAATCCTTTCCTAGACCATTCAAGGTCACAGAAACTAAATCATCATCTTCCACTGGCGACCCAATGGAAGCAAGTGCATCTGCAATTTTCTTCACCTTCATGTGGTAGTCATTGATGCTCATACTTTCTCTTTGCACATTGTGCAACTCTTGCTTGAGCTGCATTTTCCTGGCTTACGTATTTGTGCTATACATTTTTGACAAAGTATCCCATGCCTCCTTTGGCGTACTTGCATCTTGAATATGCACAATCATAGAGTTTGAAATGCTGATAGACAGCCAGTACATAACTTTCTTGGCTCTCTCATGCCATGCTTTAAATGCCTGCATGTGCTGTTGATTGGGAACATCAGGAAGAACTGGTTCTTCTTCATTTCCTGCAACGAATTCCCAATATCCTTTTCCCATAAGGAAATTTGTCATTCTGAACTTCCATGCTTGGAAGTTATTCTTGTCAAGCTTTTCAGTGACAATCTGTGAAAGAGAATCAGACACCATTACAGAACACTGCAAAAAATTATGTCACTGCAAAGAACACAGCTTCAGCCTCACAAGGGAAAATCTGCAAAACTGACGAAAGTGGTATTTGACCACACAGTCACTTTCTAGTGACGATTTTGCATCAACAGGCAACAAGGATGATTCTGTAACTCCCAATGTCTCTACGCACAAGCATACGATGCAATTTCTACATTAACTTTCCACCGACCTATAGAACAGTGGTCGCATAGCATAAAACAGGGCCTTTTCCTGAGTGCGTGCAGAAAACTTTCACCTCCAAAACAGGCCCCAAAATGGCCTCAAATCAAAAAAATAGAGCAACCAATGGCTAAAGCCCTCTCCCACAGCATATACTGCCCTCTTACTACACCGCGAAGGGCGTCTCAATCTGAGACAATGCACTCTTGCACTTCCCGAGTGTGCTACCTGCAGAGACTTGCTCCCAGAACAGAAAAATGAAAGCAACACTAGTCCTCTTACCAGAACACTGCGAACTTGCCTTGCTTTCTTGAGCTCCTTACCACGAACAAGGCTCTGATACCATGTCAAGATTGTGGGAGAGAAGGAAGGAGTCTCACTTGTAGCTTTCTTGCTTGCACAATGGGGGAATACACACACAAGTGGAGGCTGAAAACAATTTTTCCTCTTCTTAGTTGTGTAAGCCAAAAAGAACTCTAGTACAAAGAAATAGAAGAACCCTATATATGGGTCTCAAACCAAACTCAACTAACTAAGGTGGCATACTAACTGAGCCATGAACTAGAGTAGATAAGGATAGCTGTCATCTAGTTATTATTCATGGGCGGTGTACCAACCGCATCTACAGCTAACAAGTCGGTGACATAAATGCACAATGGTCACCCTGGCATATCACGAGTGGAGCTTGATATCTCAACAAAGGTTTGGTCCTTATTTCTATTAGCTTGTTATTATTGGATTAAAGAAGATGGAAGGAAGAATGGGCTGATCTCTTCCATGGAAGCTTGAGAGGAGCTTGAAAAGGAAAAGAGAGAAAGACTCTCCCTGGAAAGTAACAATGACTATATCCTCCAAAAACTCTTGTTACCACTGTTTTAAGAGAAATACCTTCAAAAATGGCTTGAAATGACCAATAAGCTACTAACTTTAGCCTTCTTGCCACCAAACCTGGTCCAAGACTCCATTAGTGCTCCAAACGTGCTATCATTTTGGTCTATGGACCTCTAGTCACTTCATTGTTGCTCCTTGTCCATGTATGTAAATTTGTATCTAAAAGTTTATTGAATTTGTGTGACTTAAAAGAGACAACTAAATGAAATATGACTAACCAGATCAAGAACCTAAGATGCTTTGATACTACTTGTTAAGGAGAGGGTTGGAGAGAGAAAAAGAGGAGAGAGAAAACTACAGAAGAGTGAGAAGAAGAGATGCAAAAGAGAGAGAAAGAGAGTGACGAGAAGAGAGAAAGATAGAAAGAGAAAGAAGGCAGCCATGAAACCACAGAGAGAGAGAGACAGAGAGAGAGAAGATGAAGGAAACTAGTATTATGATAATGATCCCCCAAAATTCAAGTCCTTTACACCTTTTATACTAGCCAATGTAGCTATTCTATCCCCATTATTTTATTTCCCCTCTCTTACATGAACTTCTTTAAGATTTTATCTTGATAAACACATATCCCGATGTTTTGAAGATCAAGGAACATGGATACATTTAAAGTCCCATATATTTAGACAATATGAATATATATATATATATATATATATATATATATATATATATATATATATATATATATATATATATATATATATATATATATATATATATATATATATATATATATGAGTTTCTTCTTATTAAAGAACATGCCAATAGAAAGGTGTATTGAAGGAAAAAGCTAGCTTTTTATTGCTAAGGATTTTGAAAGCCTTAGGCTATGTGCTAAAAGAAGGTTGGCTTGCATGTTTGAGGGGGTTGATTGACATGTTGAAGGCCCCATCATAGCAACATTGATTTTCTTTCAAAGTCTTATTTGTTTCTGGGAATGTATGTGCTTGCAAAAGGCTTTTAACATCAATAAAGATAGCTTCAGAGGAGCAAAGTCATGATGCTGGGGGGGAAATCATCATAATCTCAGGAGAATCAAGCCAAGAATGCCAATGTGATGGTCTTGAAACTATGCTAGTTAAAGAGGAGACCCAAGGAGCATGGATTTACGGGAGGTTGGCTAGGGGATGTAATGTGATGGAAAAACAAGGGGAGGGACAGCACTAAAAGTTGAGGGTGTAGTGGTGTTTGTAGTTAAAGTTGGTCATCATATTGAAGGGTGCTATTTGAGAGGCTACCGGTTCATGTTTGGGAGGTCTTAGTCATGGAGTTTGAGGTGATAATTTTGCATGGTCAACTTGAGCCTTTTCCCATCATATGATTAGGGAAGTGATATTCTGGCAATTAATGAGGCCTTCTACAGTGGCGTGCATGTTTTCTTAGGAAACTAGGTTAGTGAGTGTGTAGGTGCCTACATGTTCTTTGGGAGCATATCATAGAAGGTGTCTATTTTGAGACTCATTGTCATATGGTGTTCATTTATCAAAGTTGAAAAGGGTACATTATGTTGAGAAATCAAATGGTGTATACCCATAGAGGCTGAATGTGTGCCCATAAGTGGCTTTGTATGGACGATATGAGAAAAGATGTATTCTCTAAAAGCTCTATGAGAGATGCCCAAAATCCCATAAGCAAAGTGAGGAGAGTGGAGAAGATGGAAAGCTATAAAGGCATGTACTTGGTTCACTTTTCAATGCAATGCTATTGTACTTTGTACTTAGAGTCTATGTTCCTATCCACTCAAGATTGTGTTCATGAGTCCAAGCTAATCTATCCTGGAACCTAATTCACTTGAGTGAAAGTCTGTGTCTAGTCATCAATCTTCATGTCTCTTGCTTACGAGTTCAAGCCTCTATAGCTAAATTGTGTTCAAGATCCATGTTTCTCAACATGGTATCAAAGCCATGGTAAGCTTAGTTTAGCTCTTCTCCCTACTCCTCCAACTTCTCATAGCTCAGGACAAGTGTATGAGTCCATCTCCTACTTCATTCTCACACATCTCTTTTTGGCCACCATAGCCAATGTGCACCCACTTACCTTGGAGCCCCTGGATCTCTCAGTACATGCAACATCTCATTGAGATCTCTTTTGCAAACTTCTTGCTCTATTCCTAAATTTTCTCTATGGCACCTCAATTTCTTACATTGGTGTGCTATATGTCTAGCATTATAGAAATTCATCGAATCTATCCATATTGTGCCTGACAAGCTATCATACAACTGTGCGATCTACACACACTGCAATTTGACTCAGAGCCATAGAGTTTTTAAAGCCTATTATATGAGCCTTCTCTCCATCAAATCTTTTGTCAGTTGATTGTGTGTAAGTGTTGCTACAGACAAAACAACAGTCGAGTACAGAAACCCTAATACAAGGTAGCCATAGCTTGTGTAGTTCAATCTTATTTTACACTTCAGTCTGTCACTTCCTCCAACTAACTCAAGTTGCTGCCACTTTGATTTGAGTTCTAGATAGTCCACAGCACTCCAAATCAGTAAGGGGAGGAGATCATTGAGCAACATCTAGCTCAACAAGGAGATTCAACATCAATAGTATCTCTTGATACTCAATTAGTGTCTCTTAGCACTTGTGTATCTAGCTCACTCATGAACAAGCAATTCACTGATTTTACCTCAGCTTCTCAAAAACTCATTCTCAACACTTGTAATGATTTAAAGCCCTATTGATCAAATCCATTTGTAAGTCTCAATTTCTTTGTAAAAGGATAGACACCGCCTAAGTGTTATCGTGGTAAGATCTTCCCATGCCTTTAAAAGGGAGATGTTTTATGCACAAATATCAAGAAAATCCAATGCCTGTGTAATGCCAAGGTGTAATGCCAAGCCATTTCAATGAGCATCATCATATAGCCACCACTGATCCAAAGCTCCAAACTCTATGTATCCAAGTCCAATGCCATAATGTGTTGTCAAGCATAGCAATGCATTCTATCAAGTCCCAAAGCTATCCAAAGAGAAATATATCTATCTTGCAAGTTGCATGGAACTCCCAAATCTATGTATCCCAAAGTTTATGTCATGTCAAGCTACATCAATGAACTCACTGAGAAAGAATATCAAAAGGACCTCACAAAGAAGACTAGAGCACAAGATAATGAATAAAAAGTCAAATATGAAGAGCATGAATACCAAGAAGGAGTCCAAGAAGTTCAAAGACACCCAGAAGATTGAGAAAAGTAAAGGATGCCAAAGAATCATAAAGAAGATAAAGAAATTTCCACGCTCACAACAAAGAATTTTACCCATAGTGGATCGTTATTTCCGGTAGTGGATCTTGTTTTTCCCACAGTGGATCTTTACTTCCCTTAGTGGATCTTGTTTCCCATAGTGGATGTTGTAAAAACCCTAACAAAAATGTAAATTTTCAAGCCTTAACTTGACTAGGCTGCCAAAGAGCTAGTCTCCCGAGCCATGTTAACATGCAGGGGGTGTAAAAGCCAACAAGGGTAGAGACTCATCATTTGAGGGAAGTGTTGAAAAATCAAATGGTGTATGCCCATAGAGATGGAATGTGTGCCCAAAAGAGGCTTGGCCATAAGTGGCTTTGTATGGAAGATATGAGAAAAGATGTATGCTCTAGAAGCTCTATGAGAGATGCCTAGAATCCCATAAGCAAAGTGAGGAGAGTGGAGAAGCTAAAAAGCTATAAAGGCATGTATTTGGTTCACTTTTCAATGCAATGCTATTGTACTTTATACTTAGAGTATGCATTTCTATCCACTCAAGATTGTGTTTATGAGTCCAAGCTAATCTATCTTGGAACCTAATTCACTTGAGTGAAAGTCTATGTCTAGTCATCCGTCTTCATGTCTCTTGCTTATGAGTTCAAGCCTCCATAGCTAAACTGTGTTCAAGATCCATGTTTCTCAACACATTATAGTGTGTAGCTATGGTTTTACACTTGAAGATAAGGTGACTGGCATCCTGCATTTTTGTGAGCAATAGATGATATTTTGTGATGGAGCTAGTCTCCGAATCATCATGTAGTGGATTTCTCATGTAGAGTTTCATCTACAACAAATCATAATTGAGATCGCAAACTATGAATAAGACTCTATCACACATAGGATATTCCTTGCTTGTAAGCATTGAGATAATACCTAAGTATACGATCTTATGAAGCTTGTGATGTAAAGTTTGTACACTATAATTTTGAAGATTTGATTTGGGATATGGCACTCAAGAAAGTATTGTGGAACATAGTTTCGAATGTGTCTTGTTATGTGTTTTGAAAATGTGTTTTTAATGCTTTATTATAGAGATTCAGGATGTATCATACTTTTCATTGGTGTTTTGTTGCAAGAGATGTAGTTGCTTAGAGACTACGTAGTTCTATAATTGTTGCTATGTGGTGGATTTAAAAATTTTGAGCTCAAGACCTTTAGCTTTTTATTTTATGGATGTCATGCTCCATGCTTTGAGTGTTTGTGAAGCTACAAGAAGAATTGACATTATTTTGTGGTCAGAGTACTAGTGTTTGGTCACTATTGTTGGAGTTTCTAGTTGAGTCAAGCTCCTAGGCAAAGTCAAACATCTTTATTGACACTCCTTATTGACTTGTCTTTGGGTGTGAGGTGTATTCTTATATTTCATTACTCAACATATTTTTTGGTGTCCCCCATTAAGGAGTGCCCATTTGAATTTTATTTGTTGTTTTGACTTGATTGTGACCTAATTTTGGTTGTTTGATTGTGATTGTTGATTGGTTGAGATAGCTTATGATTTTACCGAGTGTCATGGTAGTTAGAATGAGGATCCCCATAGATTTTGAGAAAATTAAGTTGAAAGGTAGATCAGCCCATGTTTGATGTGAATGCAGGTCACTCTTATGTGGATGGTGAATCCAGTGGCTCAGAACAGAGCATTGATGATGAGTTGGGTATTCCTTCTATTGTTACACCTGGAGTAAGGAAGACCAGGGATGTTTTGAGAGCACCTGGAAGTGAGTCTACTTTGCGTAGGTCTACCAGAGCTAGGTATCTTGTGGTGGATAGGCTAAAAAATGATGGATTTACAGCCATTCACTATGCCTATATAGTCAAAGTGACACAGGAACCAGAACCCACTTCTTTTGAGCAAGCCATGGGAAAAGAAAAATGGGAGAAAGCCATGGATGAAGAAATGGATGCTTTGGAAGCAAATGCTACATGGGATATGGTACCTTTGCCTAAAGATAAGAATGCAATTGGTTGTAAGTGGGTTTATAAGGTGAAGCAGAATGCAGATGGTTCTGTGAATAGATACAAGGCAAGATTAGTAGTTAAGGGATATGCACAAACATATGGCATTGATTATGAAGAAGCATTCAGTCCGGTTGCAAGGATGGCAACTGTAAGAGCAGTCATTGCTATGGCTGCATCAAAGGGATGGTCTTTACATCAGATGGATGTAAAGAATGCCTTCTCGCATGGTGATTTGCAAGAAGAGGTCTATATGGAGCAGCCACCAGGTTATGTGCATGCTGTTCATCCTGAGTTTGTTTGCAGGTTGAAGAAAGCCTTGTATGGCTTGAAGCAAGCACCTAGAGCATGGTCTGACAAGATAGGATAGTATCTTGTCACTATTGGCTTTCAGATTTTCAAGGCAGATTTCTCACTTTATGTGAGAAAAACAGAGAAAGGTATTATGCTACTTGTCATTTATGTCGATGATTTGATTATGACAGGTGACAGTGATGAAGATATCCTTCATGTGAAAATGCTATTGAAGCAGAATTTTGAGATGAAGGATTTGGGAGAGCTGCGTTATTAGTTGGGCATTGAGGTGATTAGATCACCAAGTGGGATATGGCTCTTGCAAAGGCAGTATGGATTGGACATGCTGTCCAAATATGGGATGACAGGCTGTAAGCCTATTTCAGTTCCTTTGGAGCAGAATGTGAAGTTGAGCGCAGATACAGGTGAGCTTCTGGAAGACCCTACTATGTACAGACGCATAGTAGGAAGTTTGATTTACATGACTATTACCAGGCCAGATTTGAGCTATGTTGTTGGATTGGTAAGTCAGTTTATGCAAGCTCCAAGGAAACCGCATTTAGATGCTGCTAGACGCATACTCAGGTATGTGAAGTCCAAATTGCAGTATGGACTATTTTATGAGACTGGGGTTCAGATACAGTTGCATGGATACACTGATGCTGATTGGGCTGGTAGTATTTCTGATAGACGATCTACCAGTGGATATGTGTTCTATTTTGGGAGTGCTGTAGTCACTTGGAGCAACAAGAAACAACCTACAGTTGCCTTGTGGAGCACAGAGGCTGAGTAGTACAGGGGTGCAGCAATGGCTCCATGTGAGGTAGCTTGGTTGCATAAGCTACTTTATGATATGCATCAATCTACACATGGGCCAGTTGTCATTTATTGTGACAACATGAGTAGTATACACTTGGCAAATAGCCCAGTCTATCATGCTAGAACAAAGCACATTGAGGTGCATTATCACTATGTGCGAGAGAGAGTTTTACTAGGTCTTATTGATCTAGTTTATGTCGGCACAGAGGATCAGGTAGCTGACATATTCACGAAGGCATTGGGCACAGAGAAGCTGCGCAAGTTCAGAGACCTGCTTGGTGTGCAAGAATTGGGATTGAGCTCAAGGGAGAGTGTTGAGATATCGAACTCCACTCATGATATGCCAGGGTGACCGTTGTGCATTTATGTCACCGACTTGTTAGCTGCAGATGCGGTTGGTACACCGCCCATGAATAATAGCTAGATGACAGCTATCCTTATCTACTCTAGTTCGTGGTTCAGTTAGTATGCCACCTTAGTTAGTTGAGTTTGGTTTGAGACCCATATATAGGGTTCTTCTATTTCTTTGTATGAGAGTTCTTTTGGCTTACACAACTAAGAAGAGAAAAACTGTTTTCAGTCTCCACCTGTGTGTGTATTCCCCCATTGTGTAAGTGAGAAAGTTACAAGTGAGACTCATTCCTTCTCTCCCACAATCTTGACATACAAGTGAGACTCCTTCCTTCTCTCCCACAATCTTGACACATAGTTTATAGTCCAACATTCCCCTAAAACTCCTTAGAGATAGAACCCTTACACATTGGCAATGCCACGATCACACACATATGGAGGCACTCCACCGACCAATAGTCGGAGCCACACTGCAGCTCTCCTACATCGCAGGGATTGGCCCTTTGATGTGCTGCTAAATATATAACACAAACGAGCACAAAATCCTCTCAAGGTACCAATATTTTACATTCCAAGATGTACCATTCCTCACTACACTTTCCCCTTAGGACCCAACGACTAACCTACAACTTAGGACATCCTCTCACGTTCATCATTGGTCACAACCTAAGGAAAATAGGTGCCATGCATCCAGGAGTTTTTCTGATACCTTTTAATTATTATGCTTAATGCAAATTGTGTATGGATATGTGCTCAGACAAAAGAAAGATCAGCATCATGTATGGTGCATAAAGCATTCTTTCCATGAATTTTACTAGCGCGTGCAGCGTTGAAAGGAGGCACCGAGCCATATGCTCATGCTACCATCCTCTTTATTCAAACCGGTTCCTATATGCCAAGTGCAATGCATAAATCAAATTTTTTCTTTATCTTTCAGCGTTTCAGCCCCTCTTAATCCAACTCTTAGCATTTTGTATCATTGATCGGTTAGATAGGGTTTCTATGCATTTCTCCCTTTTAAAAGAATGATAAATACACACAAAACATAGAAACGGGGACAAACCGAGATCAACCTCGTGCTTTGCCATTGTTACACATTGCACAAACATAGATATAATTTTTCCTAATTTTTCTCAGCCCGTTTTCTAATTTTCCCTAATTTTAAACCCTTTTGGGCATTTTTCCCTATTTTTCTTTAATAAGTAATGATTGAAAATGAAAGTTGGTTGTGGACTGTGGCCCTTAGGTTCATTGACAGCAAAAACTCAGATTTAGTTAGTGTGACATATCATATTTCTCATTTATATAGCAAAACCCCCAATTTTACCCTTAAAACACGTGTTTTTCATGTATTTTGACACTAATTCCAACCATGTAGCCTTATATTTTCTGATTTCCAAGTTGCAAATAGTTGAAAATCATGGCAAACAATATCTTAATGAACTTTCATCCCACATGAACAAGGTTTCATAAAGCAAATAGCATAAAAAGATCATTTTTCTTTGTAAAAATAGCATTACTGCTTATTTTCGGGTTACGGTTTCTTGTTCTTGGTTACAGGACTGATTTCCAGCATGCATTTATATGCTTAGCATGACCCCGCATTGCCGTCTCCAGCCCCTCTTCACTCATGGAGTAATCCGATCTTCGTCGGACGAGCATCCGCCATTCCTTCTTCTTCCCGCGTGCACCACCCCTTAGAGGAGAGAGAGGGAGGAGAGAGAAAGACTGATTTTCTCTCTCTCTCTCTATAGTCAATCATTTGAGGAGCGAAGGGTGGCGATACGGAGCGAAGAGATTGTGGATCAGCCCTGTAGTATCATTGCTATGGCTTACTTTCAGCCACAAAATCACATCGTTGGGGGGGGGTTTCCCAAGAGGCACCCCTCTTGACCCCTTGCATGTCCACCTTTTTATTTCTGGCCTTTTTCCCGGCCTTTCCTGCGTCCGGTGTCTGAATTGCATTTCAAAAAATTCTGGGCGTCCGTCTCGGCACACTGGACTGGCCGGCAGCTTCCGTGACTTGCATAGGCACACGAAAAATTTCCTAAAAATCCAGAAGTGTCACATGGGCGCCTTTAAAGCACTTGACGCTTAAAATCGTCCTAAGTCGAGGCGTCGCCTTCGTGATTGAATATTTTTCCCCTAAATTCCAGATTTTTTGGCAAATTTTAGGCACATCCCGAGCTCAAAACTCCACTCTCATAGACCAGTCCTGCTTCCTATAAATCCTGTAGAGATTCTGCAGTTTTTTTTTTAAATGTATGGATGTGCAACACCACGTATAAACTAAGTAATGGGGACATTACATTCTTCCCTCCTTAGAGAAATTGAGATGTCCTCATCTCAAGAGAAACTGGGGATAATCCTTCCACTGGATGAGATATTCTCTAAGGGTCCTATTCCTAAGGATTCTTTCTTTTACATCTAAGATTCTATTAGGTTGAAGTTCACGTAAACCTTAGCTCAGCATTACAACTTGCTGATCATCAAAAATATGATCAGGATTACAACTTGCTGATCATCAAAAACCTTAGCTCGGCATTACAACTTGCTGATCATCAAAAACCTTAGCTCGGCATTACAACTTGTTGATCATCAAAAATATGATCAGGATTATGTACATAGGGCTTCAAGAGACTGACATGGAATACATCATGAACTTTTAAGGTTTCAGGAAGTTGTAGCTTATAAGAATTAGATCCAAGAGCCTTTATGACTTTGTAAGGTCCACAGTATCTTGGGCTTAGCTTCTTGAATTTTCCCAAGGATAAAAAACTCCTCTTTGGGCATACATGGATAAAAACATTGTCTCCTTCTTGGAAGATCCGCTCTTTTCTCCCTAGGTCAGCATAGGCTTTCTGCTGATCCTTGGCAGCTTATATGTCTTGCTTGATGGTTTTGACTTGTTCGTCCATTTCTTCAAGTATCTTTTTAGAAGCTTCAACCTTCAAGGTAGGGTCGGAGAGTTTAGTGGGTTTAGGCATTATTGCCCATATAGAGCTTGAAATGGGGTCATTTGGAAGCTCTGATGATAGGATGCATTGTAAGCAAATTCCACCAAAGGTAGATATTGTATCCACCATCTAGGCTCTTTGTAACAATATGCCCTAAGTATGTCTTCAATGACCAGATTTATATGCTCTATCTATCCATCAGTTTGAGGGTGATAAGCTATACTAAAACAAAACTGTGTACCAAGAGCTTCAAATAATCTCTTCCAAAAATGAATAGAGAATCACGATCGCTGATAATTCTATTTGGTAGTCCATGAAGTCTAAATATTTCTTTGACAAATAACCTGGCAATATCTTAGGCTTTGTAGCTGGTTTTGATCGGAATAAGGTAGGTAACCTTAGTCAACATGTCCACAATTACCATGATCGAGTTGTATCCACCTTGAACTGAGGGTAAGCCAACTACAAAATCCATACTTATGAATTCCCATTTCATTTGAGGAATATCAAGTGGTTGTAGATTTCCTGGAAGCTTAACTCGTTTGGCTTTTATTCGTTGGCAACTCAAGCATTCAATTGCATATTCAAGTTAAGATATTTTGTCTCATCATGTGAAATACATAATTTTTCTTGTGCTGCCTCATCCAGTGCATTCTCAAACGAGACAAGCCCTTCATCAACAGAGAAGTTAAGATACTTTGTCTTAAGCTTAGAATTTTGTTCTTTATTCTGAATTTCCTTCAGTATTTGTTGATATTTGGGATCATTATTTGCATTCTCCTTGGCTAGCTCGATGATAGGATTGATTGATATCATTGTAGTTATTGTTTGAGCTCTAAGAGGTTCTTCTAAGAAACAATTTGCGGCTTAAAGCATCTGCAATTATATTCTCTTTGCTTGGTCTATACTTGATCTCAAAATCATACTCTTGCAAGACTTTGATCCACCGACGTTGCCTCATATTTAGATCCGGTTGAGTGAAGATCCATTTAAGACTTTTATGGTCAGTTACCAGTGAGAATTTCCTCTCGAGTAGATAATGTCTCCATAACTTAAGAGCGTGGATAATTGCAAGTAATTCCAAGTCATTAGTAGCATAATTTCTCTCGTGAGTCTTCAATTTTCTGGAGGAATATGCTACTGGATGTCCTTCTTGCATGAGTACGCATCCCAAAGCAAGAGAGCTCACAACAGTCACCACTTCGAATTCTTTGCTAAGATCGGGTAGTTTGAGGATCGGGGCTATGACTAAACTTAGCTTGAGCCTATCAAATTTAGACTATTCAACTTGGGTCCATTTAATGGCAACCTACTTCTTGAGTAGGTTGGTGAGGGGTGTAGCAATTAAGACATAATTCTTGATAAAGTCCCGATACCATCCTGTTAAACCCAAAAAGCTACGAACTTCACTTACATTGGTTGGAGGCGGCCAATCTTGTAAATCCTTGACCTTGGGCGGATCTACTGAAATTCCCTCTACTGACAATATAAACACTAAATACTCGATTTGCTTCTTGAAGAACACACACTTCTTCTTCTTAGCATACAACTTGTGAATCCAAGAACTGTCCGCAGTTGTGACTCATGACTTCCTTCATCTTTGAAATACGTTAAGATGTCGTCAAAGAATACAAGGATGAAATCATCAAGATAAGGTCTCAATATATCTTGCATTAATCTGTTGAAGGTAGCAGGGGCATTGGTCAATTCAAATGACATTACGATAAACTCGTAATAATGAC
The DNA here is from genome assembly GCF_053477565.2 of Lygodium microphyllum. Classification (NCBI taxonomy): domain Eukaryota; kingdom Viridiplantae; phylum Streptophyta; class Polypodiopsida; order Schizaeales; family Lygodiaceae; genus Lygodium; species Lygodium microphyllum. The sequence goes on from NC_141143.1 coordinate 86,184,105, forward strand.
AGTACCTTGTGCTAAAAGCAGTTTTTGGAATATCTTCTTGCTTGATTCTGATCTGGTAATACCCTGATCTGAGATCAATCTTGGAGAAAATCTTCGCTCCTTGTAGTTGATCAAATGGTTCATCGATCCTTGGAATTGGATACTTATTTTTTATTGTTACCTGATTTAGCCCTCAATAATCAATGCAGAGACGTAGAGTCCCATCCTTCTTTTTTTGAAATAACACCGAACTTCCCTAGGGTGAGTTATTGGGTCTAATGTATCCCTGATCTAAGAGCTGTTTGAGTTGTTCCTTTAGTTCTATGGCTTCTAGAATGGGCATTCGATATGGTCATTTTGCAATTGGTGTAGCTCCTAGTACTAGCTTGATTTCGTGGTTGACTTCTCTTTGTGTTGGAAGTTCAGTTAATTCTTTAGGGAATATGTCAGCATATTCCTTAAGCCACGACGATTCATCTTCGGCTTCTTTATCTAGTTCAGTTTTATTTAATTTGATTAGGTATACAGGCGATCCTTTTCTTGAACCTTTAGTGATTTGAGAAGCTTTCGCTAATTGAATCTTCAGTTTTCCTGCTTCTCCTTGTGTGGTCACTTGTTGTCCTATAAGTTTCAGAAAGCATTTGTATGCCTCATACTCCAATGGATAACCTTTCCCAAAATCCTCATAGGGAGCCCCTACATATATTGGTATTATATACCACGTAAAAAAATAGACACATGGAGCACCCCTCAACTAATTTCCATGGCCCCTCTATGACTCTCCTACACCTCAAGGATTGGCCTCGAGAGAGATGCACCATGAACACATAAAGCATGTACGATACATACTCCTCTCTTTCAGATGAGCCACGTACCAGTGCTGCTTTTGAGGAGTTCAAGGATGAGTGAACTATTGGAGGAGAGGAACTCATAATGCTAGCTGGGAGCTCGAATCAAGTATCTTACCTTCAAAACACAATATTCTTAGAAGATATATAAAAGAGCATAATATTGTCAAAGATAATTTCATATCTAGATGAGAGTACAAGGCTTTGACCATTAGAGGTACAAGAACCCATCAAATGGCATATAAGTAACTTGAAGAAAAAAACTTTTAAAAATCCCTATGCTAAAATTTTACCTTTGGTAACTATGGTGAATCCTTACTAATGTCCAAAAAAAGAAAAGTTTGACATGTCCAAAGCATAAACATATGACTATTATGTCATAGGTGGCTTACACTAAACTAAAGCAAGAAGGTAGCTTCTAGAAGAGTATCCTCATACACATCATTTTAAATATACTAAGTATAAAGTGTATGCAGGCCTAGCATAATATTAATGACAATGATTTCAAGACAAAATTTTCCTTCATTGAGAAGATAAGATTTTTGCTTACAAAATATGAGGAGTATATGCAAAAGTATGGAAATGTAGACATGAATCTAAGAAGACTATACTTGTTAGAGGTTGGTGTAGTAATTGATGAGAACTCAAAGGAAAAGGGTTTTTGTAAGTATGATCCAATGTTCCAACTTGCATTTAGGACATGCCAAATTTGGGATTTATAGAATCAAATCTTCCACCATGTGGAAACATAATAAATTAAAATGTCAAAAGTTAAAGAAGGCTAGGGATGATGCAAATGTAACTTTGAAGGCAAAGTCTAAGAAGATAGATGTGTCCATTGAAGAGCTTGCTAATGATATGTTTTTCCCATGGTTCTCTCTTCAAGGCATGAAGGATGAGAGGGTGCTTATATCCATCTTATGTAGGGTAATAGCAAAGAAACTCTCCTTAGATAAGATGGTCACAATGAACCAAACTTGTAAGTTTTCTTTTCAATATGTTTATCTTATTTTATAGTCTACTCTTTCAAATACTAAGAAAGTACTTCTATTTACAAACATAAAGTTTATATGAAAATACAAGGGATGGTGACAAAACGCATCGATTGTTCTTCATGGGATGAAGTCACTCATGAATATCTAAAGTCTAGTTCTATGAATGTGCTAAAAGATTTCTTCCTATCATTCAAGGATGGATAAGGATTGATGATTCTTATCTATATAACTTATTTGTAGTGTACAGATAGTAATAGTTTTCTTTTTCTATTGAATTTTTTTTCCAAAGGTGAAAGGAATGGAAAAGGACAAGACACATTGCAAGATGATGATTGTCTAGCACAGTTCTTGCTCCATGTAGAGAGGGCAAAGCAAGAGAGATCACATGGAATATTAAAGGAGCAACATGTAGCACAACTTGATGATGAGGAGATATGTTATTTTTATCATCCACAATGTCCACTATAGGAGATACATTACAAAGTTATTCATGGTGATGTAAATGGCTTAGATAAATTGGTAGATCCACATTATTACTTCACCCTTGCAATTGAAAATATACCATATGGATTCAACATGCCAAAATCTAATAATGATGATAAGGCTTTCACATTCAAAGAAGTCTCTCAAATGATAAAAAATTTCAAGAAAATAACAAATTTTATATTATTTAGATCTGTTATCTTCCCTAGTATACACCAAGCTCATAGCATGGCACTTGCTTTCAAAAATGAATGACATGGAGTAGAATCATTCAATGGGTACAATTTCTTTGCTCTCTACCCCAAATCATTTATAGACTTGTATATGTTGGTGGTTTTTACACACTAAAAGCTAAGTATCTTTGTAGGGAGAAGACCAATATTGACTATTCTTGGAAAAAAAAAGGCCAATATTGACTACACACCTCAATTCCAAATCAAGAGTTGCTTTGAGATGATAACTGTAGGATATTGGGATGAAGAAGAGAAGAAAAGATTCATAAGCACATGCGATTGAAACAAATACAAAGAACATATTTAAGTATCTAGTTGTCACAAGAAAACTAATGTAAGTGGATGGTAGTAATTCTATGGTGAACTCGTATCAAAAGCCACATTGAAGGTTGATCAATAGATTGCTTGACTTATCTTTAGTACAATATGAAATTTGGGTGCTTGATTTATTTTTAAGGAGAAGTGCATATATAGTTTCTTTTACTAAGAAGAAATTTTTCAATAACATAACAAATATATATATATCCCACAGTAAATAAATAATATATTTAAATATATATCATCAATAGTAATAAAATTGTGTGTGCTATTCAAAAAGGAAGACATTGTATTACTATGGAGAAGGATGACCTTCAAGTGGCATTTATTAAGATGCAAGTACAAGGCGTCCTTGAATTACTAGATAAGGATCAAGAAGTAGGTGCAAAGGTCATAGAAAATATTGAGAAAGTCATGCCTGCATCCAAGGATCCCATGTATCCTCTATCCAATGAACCAGGAAAACTTGCAGAGCTTGTTGCAATTGTTGAAGTAATTGAGGATAATGAAGAAAAAGAATATGATAATAATAATAATGATGATGAAAAAAAGACTAAAGACCAAAAGCAATACCTTGAAGACAAACAAGTTGTGGATGTATAAGACAATCTATTTATATATTAAATCACTATAGGTTTTTTTATATGAAAACAATTTTCACTTTTCTTGAAGTGAGGTCCTCAATCTATCATATTGTTTTGTACAATGTAGTTAAGCATTCACCAAAATATACTAGCTCACACTAGTATACTTAATAGTTTGTGTTTGGATACTATTGTTTATATATATATATTTATAATATAGAATGGTATTAAAAATATAAATATTTTTTTAATTATGTATTATATTAAATAGTATTTATAGATTTATGTAACAAGCGGGATACACACCAACTAGGGTTTAGACACCCCGTCGCATTGACTAGGGTATTTAAGGTGTAAAAGCCTCAAATTAGGGCAACTAGTTATTATCAAGATCATACTCTTCACCATCTCTAGCTTCCATGGCTTCCTCCTTCCTTCTCTCCTCTTTTCTCTCTTTCTCTCTCTTCTTCTAGTCTTCTTCCTTCTTCTTTTTGCTCTCTTTCCCTCTCCTCAGCTCTTCTTCTCTTTCCTCTCAGCTTCTTTCATTACAAGTGGTATCAAAGCTTCAGGCTTTGGTCCTTTTCCCTTTCTTCCTTTTCAAATCCCAAAAACCCTAGTTACTCAGCTTACAAGTACAGGTACAGCAAGAAGGACTGCAGTTAACTTCAGCTTTTTGGAGCAAGCAAGAGCTATGGCTAGAGACTCAGACATATCTGGAGGTAAAACAGTTAAAATAACAGGTTGTCACTTATTTTCATGCAAATTTTAAGGGTTCCAGGCCAAGTTTAGGGTCCCAGGAGTTGCAAGAGGGCAAAATCTCAATTACTTTTTGCTGCAGCCCCTTTCTCTCTCCTCCCAAGCCAGCTACCACTAGCCATACAGTAGAGAGAACTCCTCCTTTTCCCGGGAGCAGCCATGGGAGGGCAAAACTAAAGCCCCAAGAGAGACCCTAGGGAACAGCCCACAATTTGCGGCACATTTTGCAATGTTGTTCCCTTCTCCTCCTGCCTCCCCCCTTTGCCCTAGCCTTCCTTCCATGTTGCCCTCTGCCATTCTAGGCTCTTGAATCAGCACATTGACCTCCTCCTCCTTGATACTCTTTCTCCATGGATTCAACCCACAAGGTGAACAGCAGTTGGACTATTTGGAATAGTTTGGGGCAGCCATGGATTCTTTAAGCTGAACCATCTCTAACCCTGAGAGCTCATATCCCACAAGCCCTTCAGCCCGTGAATGATTTCTCTTGCCCGGATGAAGATATTGAGTTTAGCATGCATGGGAGCTTTGCGAGCAGCCATGAAAGCTTCACTTGAAGCTTCCCATCTATGAAGCTCAAGCTCAAGGACAAGCACAGGAGCCTTCCTCATCAGTAGGAGCATTCAAATGCTAAAATCTTCATCCACGAATGCCTCGACCAACAACAGGACTTGATCAATGGAGCAATCAGGAACCATGATGATTTATTCTTCAACAGTCTTCCCAAGCATTAAAGAGGTATGCAAATCTTATCTTAATCTCTCAATTTAGCCTGGCACCAATGGAATTTCCCCCTCTACCTATGAGATTGGGGAACCCTCTCATACGCATGATGAGCCCCTATTGAATTCCCCCATCCACCATGCAGACATCCATTTGAGGCCTTCTCCCACCTTGGGTCGAATTTCCCCCGCTCTACCTAGGAGCCCCAATGCACCCCATATGAATTAGTCCCATCAAGGAAAATATGGTACAAATGGCCAGCCTAGCAATCATGGACAACATGGTTATAATGGACAACATGGGCTTAATGCACCATAAGGGATGTATGGATAGCAAGGCATGTATGGCCACCATGGGCTGCATGGACAGTAAGGATTTCATGGGCAACATGGCCCCTATGATCTGCGTGACAAGGTCATCCTAAAAAAGTACAATGGACAATCCCCGTCACCATCTAAAGGGGAAATGGATGTCCAAGTTGGAGTCCTACTTCAATATCTACCCCCGCACTGACGATCAAAAAATACTTTTTACTTCTCTCCACGTGGAAGGGTTTGCCCACACATGGTGGCGCTATATCAATTGAGAGAATCAACAATCCATTGACTATGAAGATTTTAAAATGCATATGGTCCAAGTCTTTGTGTCCCCTGTGGAAAAAGAACGGTTGGCAAGACGATGGTACACTCTTGACCAATGTAACCTCCCTGTACGTGAATACACAAATCAGTTCATGAATTTGACCATGTATATGGAGAGCATTAGCGATGATGCTAAATTGCACAAGTATATCTATGGTTTGGAACCAAGCCTATCGACTGATGTCATGGCCCAAAAACCTATCACACTGTTTGATGCAATCGAATTGGCTAAGAGATATGCAAGAAAGTACCGTAAGAATGAGCATTTTCAGCAAGGTGTTGGACAACCTCGCATTCCTTCACAATTAGCCCCATATGGAGGTGATTTTTGAGGCACTTATATGCCTAAAAACATCCCCAAAGTACCCACTTACCCCACCTTCCATGCTACCAGCATCGGGCTCTAATGTTGAAAATAGGTATGCTAAAAATAAATAGTCCAATGTATCACCGTACCAAGGATCCAATAACCAATGGTTCATTCCCCCAAATGTTGTGAAGGAACGAAAGGAAAAGGGCCTATGCTTTAAGTGTGGAGATAAGTACATTGCTGATCATACCTCCAAATGTCTGTATACAAGACAACTAAGGTCAAAGTTCATAGCATGTATGTCATGGAAGATTGGCACACTGAGGAGGATGACATGCCCATTGACCAAGCTGAGCCTACAGAGGATGTTGATCAAGAGCATTTCTATGACCTCGAGGATGGGTTTCCCTTTGACCCGGGTGGTGCTCCATCACAGCTACTTGATTTGACATCCCACCCACCTCCCACTTCCCTTTGCTTGATCTCCTTGGTCGCTTGGACGGCTTCCCGCAACCCCAGTACCCTTCCCATTTAAGGCAGTATCAATGGAAAGCATGTGTTTATCCTTGTGGATAGTGGAAGCACTCACAATTTTGTCAATAAATCAGTCATTGATCAGTTGAAATGCACCCCTATGGCATTACACCACCCCTTGAAGGTCCAAGTAGCAAATGGATAAGAATAAATCAACACACATGTATGTCCTGCAGTTCCCTTATGCTTGGCTGAAAATTATGTAGCACTGGTTGACCTAATTGCCCTAGATATGGACCCCATTGACACTATCTTGGGCTGTGATTGGCTGAAACAATTGCGGAAGATTGCGATGGACTTTTCTCAACTTTACATGGAGTTTATGATGCATGTACAGCTTATCCACTAGAGAGAATTCAAGATCATGTTGATTTTCATCTCATTACAGCAAAACAACTCAAACGGGAGTTTAAGAAATGCTCACAAATCTTTGTCTTGCAATTAAATTAGGAAACTTCTGATTAGCCCTCTGCAGTATCTCATGATTCAGCCTTGCGGGCCTTACTTGAGGAATACAATGACCTATTTCAGATGCCTACATCCCTCCCTCCCAAGAGACAAGTGGACCACCCACTTGACCTAGAGCCCCATTCCAAGCCAGTGAATAAACCCTTCTATAGACTCTCCAAGTGTGAGTGCAAAGAGGTTGCAAAGCAAATCAAGGAGTTGTTAGAGATGGGTTTCATTGAGCCGAGTTCTTTCCCCTATGCATCCCCCATCCTCTTAGTCAAAAAGAAAGACGGCTCCTTTCACATGTGCAATTGACTGATGCCCCTACCACCTTTCAGATCCTGATGAACAAAATCCTACAGTCCTTTCTGTTCAAGTTTGTGCTTGTTTTCTTTGATAACATCCTCATTTATAGCAAGTCATCCATGGAGCACTTGACACACGTTCGGAGGCTATTTGACATATTGAGAGAGCATCAACTCTTTGCTAAGGAGAGCAAATGCATATTCATGCAGACATCTGTGGAGTACTTGGGACACATTGTGAGCAAAAATGGTATGCAATGTGTTAGAGACTAGCCCACTCCCTCCACCACCAATTTTCACTTTTCTTGAAGTGAGGTTCTCAATCTATCATATTGTTTTGTACAATGTAGTTAAGCATTCACCAAAATATACTAGCTCACACTAGTATACTTAATAGTTTGTGATTGGATACTATTGTTTATATATATATATTTATAATATAGAATGGTATTAAAAATATAAATATTTTTTTAATTATGTATTATATTAAATAGTATTTATAGATTTATGTAACAAGCGGAATACACACCAACTGGGGTTTAGACACCCCGTCGCACTGACTGGGGTATTTAAGGTGTAAAAGCGTCAAATTAGGGCAACTAGTTATTATCAAGATCATACTCTTCACCATCTCTAGCTTCCATGGCTTCCTCCTTCCTTCTCTCCTCTTTTCTCTCTTTCTCTCTCTTCTTCTAGTCTTCTTCCTTCTTCTTTTTGCTCTCTTTCCCTCTCCTCAGCTCTTCTTCTCTTTCCTCTCAGCTTCTTTCATTACAAGTGGTATCAAAGCTTCAGGCTTTGGTCCTTTTCCCTTTCTTTCTTTTCAAATCCCAAAAACCCTAGTTACTCAGCTTACAAGTACAGGTACAGCAAGAAGGACTGCAGTTAACTTCAGCTTTTTGGAGCAAGCAAGAGCTATGGCTAGAGACTCAGACATATCTGGAGGTAAAACAGTTAAAATAACAGGTTGTCACTTATTTTCATGCAAATTTTAAGGGTTCCAGGCCAAGTTTAGGGTCCCAGGAGTTGCAAGAGGGCAAAATCTCAATTACTTTTTGCTGCAGCCCCTTTCTCTCTCCTCCCAAGCCAGCTATCACTAGCCATACAGTAGAGAGAACTCCTCTTTTTCCCGGGAGCAGCCATGGGAGGGCAAAACTAAAGCCCCAAGAGAGACCCTAGGGAACAGCCCACAATTTGCGGCACATTTTGCAATGTTGTTCCCTTCTCCTCCTGCCTCCCCCCTCTGCCCTAGCCTTCCTTCCATGTTGCCCTCTGCCATTCTAGGCTCTTGAATCAGCACATTGACCTCCTCCTCCTTGATACTCTTGCTCCATGGATTCAACCCACAAGGTGAACAGCAGTTGGACTATTTGGAATAGTTTGGGGCAGCCATGGATTCTTTAAGCTGAACCATCTCTAACCCTGAGAGCTCATATCCCACAAGCCCTTCAGCCCGTGAATGATTTCTCTTGCCCAGATGAAGATATTGAGTTTAGCATGCATGGGAGCTTTGCGAGCAGCCATGAAAGCTTCACTTGAAGCTTCCCATCTAAGAAGCTCAAGCTCAAGGACAAGCACAGGAGCCTTCCTCATCAGTAGGAGCATTCAAATGCTAAAATCTTCATCCACGAATGCCTCGACCAACAACAGGACTTGATCAATGGAGCAATCGGGAACCATGATGATTTATTCTTCAACAGTCTTCCCAAGCATTAAAGAGGTATGCAAATCTTATCTTAATCTCTCAATTTAGCCATTTTCTGAGCTTAATCCATTGTTGGAGAGATTCGAGATTTCATAGGTTTAATAGTTCAATCCTCTTTGTGTGCATGCATCATACCTCTTCCTGAAATTTATTGTAACGGCTGACATTAACCCCCATTTGTTCTTGTGATCTTGGATGAGCCCAAAATTAATAATATCCATTGTAAATTGGGTAAGTAGCAGCCAGTGATTCACTAGACTACCAAGGTAACCCCTACCCCAGCCTTTGTCATTCCTTACATCTCATGAAAAGGCCAAATATCTTCTTTCCAATGCATTTCATGCTAATTACCTAATAAAAATGTCTCCCATGTATACTCCGGCTGAGGAAAAAGGCCGATGTCAGGTGAGGTGGTAAGAAAAAGAGAGGTGACCCTCCCTTACCACTTAAGACCCTGAAGGGGTGCACAACCCGGCCCGCGGGAAACTTTGACCAAATCTTGGTGATCTGGAGCCCGATACTTGTATGCACATGCAGGTACTTCCATGAGCTCCACTCCCCTACCCAATGATCCCGCTTGGATACCCCACAATGCTAATGGCACCCATGTATGACACTTGAAGTACATGTAGTCAAAGGAAATGTATGGCAGTGAATGTACTTATGCATTAATGGTAGAGCTGATGGGTATGCAATGATGCTTGCGATTATGCTCAGGATGCTATTGATGTGGCTGATCAAGCTCCTTGAACTATGCTCTATCCATGTAAGACCTTGGTACTAAGGGATGGGCAGTGTTTGTGGTCACAGTCCTGCATGACTGACACAAAGATCCCATTGTAGAAAATTCTATTCTGAATCTGGGAGTGAATGCTATAGCTCACCTCAAAGAGGGCTTTGTCCCCTCTAGTTTGAATCAAAAACCTCCCCAATAGGAGCTATGGTTTGAAAATTATGCCCATTTTTGTGCACTAGGGTCACTGTGGACAAGGTGCAGACCAGGACATGCACAGTAAATCCATTACAAAAAATTCTGATCATTTTCTGTCACAAAGATTAATAGCTCATCTCAAAGAGGACATTGTCCCCTCTGACTTGAGCCTAAAACCTCATCAATCGGAGTTTTCTACAAAGAGTTATGCCCCTCTTACTGACACCAGGTCCTGTGGACTGCATCCAGATGTGGCCAGAAAGGCAAAAGCAAGGCCCAAGAGGGACTACAAAGGGAGATTAGAGACTCCCAAACCTCCATGAATGAGGAACCAAGCTCGGCACAAGATTACCATGGTGATATACAAGAGAAAATGCCTAAAACGGACCCATATACCCTTCTCAATCACACCCTCTGCCAACATGAGCTCCGTCATATGGAACGACACAATGATATGGTCACCAACCACCATCAAATGATGTCCAAGTTTGATGAAGCGATTGAGCACATGGCTATCTCAAACTCAAAGACTCAACAAACCTTGGAGCAGCTCACTACTCTTGTTGCTTAATTAGTGACCGCTTCATCCCAAGAGAAGACCAATGACTCTAGGCATGAGTCTAGATGTCCTCCACATCAGGAACTATTGCATGGTCCACATGGTATACTTGGCACCAATGGAATTTCCCCCTCTACCTATGAGATTGGGGAACCCTCTCATACGCATGATGAGCCCCTATTGAATTCCCCCATCCACCATGCAGACATCCATTTGAGGCCTTCTCCCACCTTGGGTCGCATTTCCCCCGCTCTACCTAGGAGCCCCAATGCACCCCATATGAATTAGTCCCATCAAGGAAAATATGGTACAAATGGCCAGCCTAGCAATCATGGACAACATGGTTATAATGGACAACATGGGCTTAATGCACCATAAGGGATGTATGGATAGCAAGGCATGTATGGCCACCATGGGCTGCATGGACAGTAAGGATTTCATGGGCAGCATGGCCCCTATGATCTGCGTGACAAGTCATCTTAAAAAAGTACAATGGACAATCCCCGTCACCATCTAAAGGGGAAATGGATGTCCAAGTTGGAGTCCTACTTCAATATCTACCCCCGCACTGACGATCAAAAAATACTTTTTACTTCTCTCCACGTGGAAGGGTTTGCCCACACATGGTGGCGCTATATCAATTGAGAGAATCAACAATCCATTGACTATGAAGATTTTAAAATACATATGGTCCAGGTCTTTGTGTCCCCTGTGGAAAAAGAACGGTTGGCAAGACGATGGTACACTCTTGACCAATGTAACCTCCCTGTACGTGAATACACAAATCAGTTCATGAATTTGACCATGTATATGGAGAGCATTAGCGATGATGCTAAATTGCATAAGTATATCTATGGGTTGGAACCAAGCCTATCGGCTGATGTCATGGCCTAAAAACCTATCACACTGTTTGATGCAATCGAATTGGCTAAGAGATATGCAAGAAAGTACCGTAAGAATGAGCATTTTCAGCAAGGTGTTGGACAACCTCGCATTCCTTCACAATTAGCCCCATATGGAGGTGATTTTTGAGGCACTTATATGCCTAAAAACATCCCCAAAGTACCCACTTACCCCACCTTCCATGCTACCAGCATCGGGCTCTAATGTTGAAAATAGGTATGCTAAAAATAAATAGTCCACTGTATCACCGTACCAAGGATCCAATAACCAATGGTTCATTCCCCCAGATGTTGTGAAGGAACGAAAGGAAAAGGGCCTATGCTTTAAGTGTGGAGATAAGTACATTGCTGATCATACCTCCAAATGTCTGTATACAAGACAACTAAGGTCAAAGTTCATAGCATGTATGTCATGGAAGATTGGCACACTGAGGAGGATGACATGCCCATTGACCAAGCTGAGCCTACAGAGGATGTTGATCAAGAGCATTTCTATGACCTCGAGGATGGATTTCCCTTTGACCCGGGTGGTGCTCCATCACAGCTACTTGATTTGACATCCCACCCACCTCCCGCTTCCCTTTGCTTGATCTCCTTGGTCACTTGGACGGGTTCCCGAAACCCCAGTACCCTTCCCATTTAAGGCAATATCAATGGAAAGCATGTGTTTATCCTTGTGGATAGTGGAAGCACTCACAATTTTGTCAATAAATCAGCCATTGATCGGTTGAAATGCACCCCTATGGCATTACACCACCCCTTGAAGGTCCAAGTAGCAAATGGATAAGAATAAATCAACACACATGTATGTCATGCAGTTCCCTTATGCTTGGCTGAAAATTATGTAACACTGGTTGACCTAATTGCCCTAGATATGGGCCCCATTGACACTATCTTGGGTTGTGATTGGCTGAAACAATTGCGGAAGATTGCGATGGACTTTTCTCAACTTTACATGGAGTTTATGATGCATGTACAGCTTATCCACTAGAGGGAATTCAAGATCATGCTGATTTTCATCTCATTACAGCAAAACAACTCAAACGGGAGTTTAAGAAATGCTCACAAATCTTTGTCTTGCAATTAAATTAGGAAAATTCTGATTAGCCCTCTGCAGTATCTCATGATTCAGCCTTGCGGGCCTTACTTGAGGAATACAATGACCTATTTCAGATGCCTACATCCCTCCCTCCCAAGAGACAAGTGTACCACCCACTTGACCTAGAGCCCCATTCCAAGCCAGTGAATAAACCCTTCTATAGACTCTCCAAGTGTGAGTGCAAAGAGGTTGCAAAGCAAATCAAGGAGTTGTTAGAGATGGGTTTCATTGAGCCGAGTTCTTTCCCCTATGCATCCCCCATCCTCTTAGTCAAAAAGAAAGACGGATCCTTTCACATGTGCAATTGACTGATGCCCCTGCCACCTTTCAGATCCTGATGAACAAAATCCTACAGTCCTTTCGGTTCAAGTTTGTGCTTGTTTTCTTTGATAACATCCTCATTTATAGCAAGTCATCCATGGAGCACTTGACACACGTTCGGAGGCTATTTGACATATTGAGAGAGCATCAACTCTTTGCTAAGGAGAGCAAATGCATATTCATGCAGACATCTGTGGAGTACTTGGGACACATTGTGAGCAAAAATGGTATGCAATGTGTTAGAGACTAGTCCACTCCCTCCACCACCACTTCCCTGCGTAGCTTCCTTAGTCTCTCTTCATTCTACAGATGCTTCATTAAGCACTATGCCACCATTTCAGCACCTTTGGCATATCTCTTGAAAAAGGAATCATTCTTTTGGGATGTCATTGCGAATCATAGCTTCAAACAATTAAAGGACGTGCTTACTTCATCCCCCATCCTTGTTTGCCCTGACTTCTCTAAGTTCTTTACCATTCATTGTGATGTTAGTGGCCAAGGTATTGGTACAATGTTGTTGCAAGATCATGGTGTGATTTCATTTGAGAGCCGTAAGCTCGATGAGAAAGAAATGCAAATTAATGTATATGACCAGGAGATGTTGGTCATTCTCCATGCCATCATGAAGTGGCACCACTATTTGTATGGCAGACGCTTTCAAGTAAAAAGCAACCACCGAGTCCTCCAATACTCCTTGACTTTGTCTACTTTGACTCCTAAGCAACGGCAATGGGTGGCAACCTTACAGAACTATGACTTTGATATTTCACACACCTGGGGAAAGTATAATATTGTGGCTGATTCACTCTCTCAAATGTGGGCATGCAGAGTGTCCTCTATCTCAAAATTGCACGGTGATTGGATTGAAGAGCTTCACGAGGCTTACTTGTTAGATGATCACTTCAGCCACACATTTCAAAAATTACAGCATTGGGTCATGGCTAAAAACTCCCAATATCACCTTAAGCATTGCCTTATTTGGTCCCATGGCAAGATTGTCATCCCCACACTTCCCCCTTCACGCAGAAGATCATGGAAGAGATGCATTCTTGCCCCACTACTAGTCACTTGGGTGTTTTCAAAACATATGATAGGATTGCTGAAAGCTTTCATTGGAAAGGCTTATGGAGGGATGTCAAGGACTTTATGACCAAATATGTTCCATGCCAACAGAACAAGGATAGTACACTAAGGCCCGCTGGCCTCTTGCAGCCCCTCCCTATCCCTGAAGCGAAATGGACTCACATCACAATGGACTTTATCCCTAGCCTTCCTGCGACTAAGAAAGGGTGGAACAGTATCTATGTGGTCGTTGATCGCCTCACCAAAGCTGCCCACTTTATCCCCACTAAGATCCAATACATTGCCTCCCAGGTGGCCACTCAGTTTATGGAAAATGTATTCAAGTTGAATGGCTTACCACAAGTCATAGTACAGGATTGGGATGCAAAGTTTATAAGTAACTTCTGGTAGATAGTTTTTACCTCACCACCCTCAAACTGATGGCCAGACTATAAGAGTGAACAAATGGCTTGAGACATATTTGAGGCACTTTTGCAATGACGTTCAGCACAGTTGGGATACATGGCTTCACTTTGCTGAATTTGCATATAATAACTCCATGCACTCTAGCATTGGACTTTCCCCTTTTGAGGCCTTATATGGGTATAAGGTTCCCCTCCCCAAAATCTTATTTGATGCTAAGATCGATCCTTAGAGTTAGGCTGAATTGGATCGCATGCAAACTTTACTTCAACAATGCAAAATGAACCTTCAAAAGGCCCAAAAACACATGAAACTCTATGTTGATAAAAACCGAAGGCATTTTGAATTCCAAGAAGGGAAATTGGTCCTTTTGAAAGTGCCTAAGTCTTGCTACTCAACTCTCAAAGAGGGCCCATACCAAATCCTGAAGAGAGTTGGTGACTTGGCCTACCGCTTAGAACTCCCTCCTACCACCAAAATCCACAATGTGTTTCATATGACCTAGCTGAAACCCTTTGTAGGCTCCTCAATGGACTATGTGGAAGAACTTCCCCCCATAGATGAAGAAGGCATCACTCAATATTTCCTAAAGCAATCATTGGGCAACGAGAAGCACTTACAGTCCCGATCCATCAAAGAATACCTCATCAAATGGCAAGGCCTACCCTTGGAAGAAGCCTCTTGGCACCCAACAACCATTATCAATGAATTTTCCTATCTCCGTGAGGCCCAATGGCTAGAAGACTAGCTGGTCATGCCCCAATTGACCACTCTCTGCCTGCAAATTACACACTGTTTTAGAACATTTTTGTACTTACTCAAATCACATGCATGTGCATTCTACATAGGCTAAAAGTACTCGTCATAATCTCCGTTTTGACATGTGATACGCCCTATTTGAAGCAGCCTATCAAAAGTTATGACCTATTTACTTCAGCAGACCGGTCTCGGACTGCATGCTGTCCCTAGTCTCTCTACACCTAATTTTCATTGTCCAAGGGCTCTGAGTAGTACTCTGCAACCCTCCCTTAGCCCACCCATCACTCCCCTCCATTTCTCCTTGTTTTTTCGGGCAAAAACCTTCCGAGTGGGGATGGATTGTAACAAGCGGGATACACACCGACTAGGGTTTAGACACCCCGTCATACTGACCGAGGTATTTAAGATGTAAGAGCCTCATATTAGGGCAACCAGCTATTATCAAGATCATACTCTTCACCTTCATCTCCAGCTTAGATGGCTCCATCCTTCCTTCTCTCCTATTTTCTCTCTTTCTCTCTCTTCTTTCAGTTTTCTTCCTTCTTCTTCTTGCTCTCTTTCTCTCTCCTCAACTCTTCTTCTCTTTCCTCTCAGCTTCTTTCATTACAATTTATTAACTCATACTAGGATTTGAAAATTTATTTTTCATGTTTTGTCGTACAAGATTATTGTGTAGATATAATTTTTGTTTGATAATCTAATGCTTTACTTATGCAAAAGCAAGTAGACGATATGTTTCCAAAATGATAGCATGTTAATGGCCTTTTTTATTGATCAAAGATATAAATTAGTTAATGATTATACGCTTTGGTAAATAACTATAAGAATATCTTGGCATTGTGTTTATGATATCAAGATACTAGCTTTTGCATTGGAAAATCCTTTCAAAATGATCTAATTTTAAAAATAAAAAGATTTTACCATAGTAGTTTTTATTTAAAAATGGATAAATTTGAAAATTTTTAAAAGCTTTTTGTTATTTTTCATCCAATTTTTCAAAAGGAGTCATTTTCTTAAGTTTTTTAGAGAATCCACAAGAATCTCCTCAAGAGATACATGCAACTTATACAAAAGGTTTATGTTCTTGTAATAAAACTACTCCACTACCCCATCATTAGCATCACACTAGATAGTTAACTCTTTAGAAAATTCAGAATAAAGAAGAATGGGGGCTAAGGTAAGCAAGTCTTTCAGTTGGTTCAACCTCTGATCAGTTATGGCATCATAGAACAAAACTCTCTTCTTAAGCCTTATCTATGAGAGGGGCTAGTAGCTACAATGCTCATATAATGGCAAATAAATCTTTGTTAGAATGAAGATAGACTAAGAAATCCACGAACACAAGTAGTAGTAGTGGGTGTAGACCAATTTCTAATATATTGTACCTTTTTGGGGTCAATCTAATTTCATTTTCACTAGTAATGTGTCCTAAATATTTCATCCCGTCTGCATGAATAGACACTTCAACTCCTTGTTTTGGTAAACAACCTATGCTATCTTAAGACATCAAATACCTTATTCACATGTGCCGAATGATTGTGTAATGATGTTTTGTTTATGAGTATATCATCAAAGAATATTGGCACAAAATGAAAGAAGAAAGGGTGTGAAATCTTGTTCATGAGACTTTGCAAGATAGCCAAGGTGTTTATTGATACAAATGGCATTATTAGAAAATGATAGAGGCCATGATCTATCTTGAAAGTGGTCTTAACTTCATCATTTTTCCTCATGCAAGTCTAATGAAAGATCATAAATCTATTTTGGTAAAATATTTTTCTCATTTCAGCTCATCAAGTAAATCATCCACCCTAGGGATAGGATATATGTTCTTCATCATGATCTTATTAAGAATCTTATAGTCAATACCAATCCTAAATGATCCATCTTTCTTATTCATAAAGAGTAATGGGGATGCATAACTTAAGGATCCAAGCTCTATACACCCCATCTTTATGAGTAAACAACCTATGCTATCTTAAGACATCAAATACCTTATTCACATGTGCCAAATGATTGTGTAATGATGTTTTGTAGATGAGTATATCATCAAAGAATAGTAGCACAAAATGAAAGAGGAAAGGGTGTAAAATCTTATTCATGAGACTTTGAAAGATAGTTAGGGTGTTTATTGATACAAATGGCATTATTTGAAAATGATAGAGGCCATGATCTATCTTGAAAGTTGTCATAACTTCATCATATTGCCTCATGCAAGTTTGATAAAAGGTCATAAATCTATTTTGGTAAAATATTTTTCTCATTTCAGCTCATCGATAGAGGCCATGATCTTTCTTGAAACTGGTCTTAACTTCATCATCGTGCCTCATGCAATTCTAATGAAAGATCATGAATCTATTTTGGCAAAATATTTTTCTCATTTCTGCTCATCAAGTAAATCATCCACCCTAGGGATAGGATACATATTGTTCATCATAATTTTATTAAGAATCTTGTAGTTAATACTAATCCTAAATGATCCATCTTTCTTATTCATAAAGAGTAATGGGGATGCATAAGTTAAGGATCCAGGCTCTATACACCCCATCTTTTTGGCCACTTCTTCTATTTCATACTTGGAAAGCCTGTAGGGTGGTTTATTGAGTGGCTTAAAATGAGGCTCTAAATCAATTGAATAGTCACCTTTTTTTTTAGGGATAACTGCTATAAGCATTTGGAATAGATCCTTGTACTCTTCCAAAAGAGCTCTCATGTGGCTAAATTTTGGGTTGATTCTTTAGGCTAATTTGATACTTCTTTGTTAAGATATAAGACAAAGACTTGGAATCATTTATTGAACTCCTTTTTGGCCTATTTTGTTGTAATAATCTAAAATTTTATTTTGTTATGGATTCTAGTTGAGTGTATAAATTTTCCACCACTAACAAAATCTAGATATGTCGGGACCTTAAAAGGGCCTGACACTAGCTCTATGGCGCTAGTCGACCTCTACTACACACCTAAACCACCCCTCATGGCCTTGCGGCCAGGAGTGTCTATGGGTGCGCTACCCTAACCTCCAATAAAGAACTTTGCATTTGTATGGATTGTAGTCCAACAGATAACCCTTCCCACACTCCTCAAAGGGATTCCTTACATATATCGTTGTAATACACCATGTAAGCATAGACAAAGGGAGCACCCGTTGGCTAATTGACATGGTCCCACTGCAGCTCTCCTCCTACACCTCAAGGATTGGCCCCAAGATGCATCCCTCATACATAGAACACATGCAACACATAATCCTCTCTTTTAATCAATTTATGTAGGGGATGTGATATATTCCTCACTGAATACTCCCCAAAGGAAACAAACTACTAACCCTATAGCTTAGGGTGCCTCACCTCCTCAACATAGGTCATCTTCATGAAAAAAAAAGGTTGTGCATCCAAGATGATACCATGTTTTGTGTGCAATGTAGTTGTATATGATTTATAGTGCTCAAAGAATTCTTCCATCAAAACCAGCATTGTGAAGGTACAAAAACATTCCTTTTCATGCCTTTACTCTAAATGAGATTGTTGTGTTGTCTAGGGCCAGCACCAAGCATACTCATGCTACACTAGACCCTCTTAATTTTAAAAAACCACACTTGCTCTATATGCCATACATCAAAAAAACATTAGAATTTAGCATATTATAAGTACTTAATCTGTCTTTCTTGATTTTTCCTATTTTAGGGGTTAGAAATCATTTTTGCACACCTTTCTATTTTTATATTTCAAATAGATTCAAATTTTCATGTTCTCTCTATTTTGGCAAGCTTCTCTAACTACCTCTCACTAGCAAGGACTCCTAGAATAGCTACCTTGCAAGCTAGTAGAATAGGGTCACTAAGGTTTCCTTCTAAAAATAGGTATTTTAATGTCAAACAATGTCTTTATAGGAGGAGGTAGACAACTACTCAAACCTCCCTCAAATATACCTAACCTAACCCTGGGAATTCATGCCTTGATTGATGGCCAGTCCTTAACAAAAGAAAAAATCCCCCATAAGTACATGAACACATATAGCATAAAAGGAAAGTACTCATAAAGGAAAAACATCACCTAGACTTGGCCACAAGAAGCTTCTATGCAAGAAGAGGCTCCCTCTAGGTTGTCTTGCTAATTCTATATAGCACAACACTAAAATAAATCTATTAATTGCACCCGCACTAAATAGACACATGGTCCTCTTAGCCTAATATAAATGGAGTGCGTCTGAGAATCGAGTTTTTTTGGGCAACCTCCATTTCTTGTTCCACATGGTCTACTTATTCCTCCTCTTCTCTTGTGCCCATATCAAGCACTACTACTACCCCCTACTACCACCACCATCTCGACCACCACCATTGCCGTTGCCACCACTACCGTCGTCTCCACCGCCACTATCACTATCACCTCTACCACTTCCACCACCACTGTCCCCTCTCATGTTTCTTCCCCCGTGTTAATTACCTCAAGTATATATATATATATATATATATATATATCTCTCTCTCTCTCTTTCTCTCTCTCTCTATCCCCCATCTTTCACCGATTATTCTCTCTCTATTTTCTCTCCTCCCCATCTCTCTCTCTCTCTCTCTCTCTCTCTCTCTCTCTCTCTCTCTCTCTCTCTCTCTCTCTCTCTCTCTCTCTCTCTCTCTCTCTCTCTCTCTCTCTCTCTCTCTCTCTCTCTCTCTCTCTCTCTCTCTCTCTCTCTCTCTCTCTCAGCAACTTGCGCGCATCGCGATCGCTATTGACAGGCTAAAAACTGTAGTTTGAACTAGAAGAGGGAGAATAAGTGATATGGGATATCCATGATCAAGTCTCTTGGGGTTTTACCCCCCTTTCAAAACCAACGGAGCCATCAGATTTGCATTCTGAGCAGCAGAGAAGGAGCTGTAATTTTGATGCACATTTTGTTCTACGAAGAAGCTCCAAGAGATCTAATGCCTGGAGATTGCTTCTGAGTAGTGCAAGGATTCCAAGTTCTTTTAATACATATTGATTCAATTCATTGTGCTTTGTCATTCTTGTGTTTACCTCTTGTGTATTCTTTATTTTCTCTTCCATCTCCTATCTTTACTTCCTTCTACCTCTGATCCCCAATGGATTCGACCTTTCGACAAAAACCCCACCGACATTGGTGAACCCGACGTGACAGCTCGTTAGAAGAAGGAAAGATAAGATGGGAGAACCTTTGAACACAATCTCCAGTGATGTTTTGCAACAGTTGGTGCAAAATATGAATATGCTTATGCAGGTACAACAACAACAACAGGTGATGCAAGCTTCTGCTCAAACAGAAAGTGTTGTGATGAATGCTTTGCAAGAAGTTGAGCATGAGGTGAAGTTATTCAATGGCAGGAATGTATTTGCATATGTACATACCTATGCTCAAAAGATGAAATTCTTTGGAGTAGCTCAACTTGCATGGAGCCGATATTTTGTAGGTGTTACTGTAGATGAACTAAAAGTGCAAATCACTGAATTATACATGCAGGATGCTGACTAAGTAGCTTTCAAGAAGACACTCATGGAAGAATTTTACATTGAAGATATTAGTTTGATTACGTGCAAGACTTTTCAGGAGTAGGTTTTACAACCCAATAAGGGTCTCTTGTGGCTACAAAATTGTTAAGAGAATTTGAAAGTCAATTTGAGCAGTTGGATCTTGCAAAATCGCAAGCTCTTGCAAGTTAGAAAATTGAATTGTTTCTATTGGCAGCTGATCCTGAGCTTCAAGAGAAGCTTGATGATTTGATGAAGGATCTGACTACAGAGATAGGTCTTAAAACACAGTGGAGACATGTGAAGAAAGTTGTTACTGCACTTGTGAAGAAGCATAGAAGAAGAGAAAGATTGCATGTCTCTAGCTTGCCCACTGTTACGAGCAAGACAGTTGATGTATCCAGTAAGCCACCTACTTCTGTGGCTAACCCTATGGCTGTACTTGCTATTTTTCCCTCTATTAGGGAAGATGTCTTAGATGAATTGGTCAAAGGCATGCGGGATCTTCAATTGAAGGTTGCAAATTTGGATGAAAAAAGACAAGAGGAAAGGGGACAAGCAGCAGCCCCTAAGCTAGGAAAAATATATATGTGGTGTGATAGTTTGCAGCATGAGAGAAAGAATTATGCTGCCTATCAGGAGGCCTTGGTACAATAGCTCACCTTTTGGAAAGATGGCAAGATCCATGCACAAGAAATAGGATTTCCTCTTGCTTTGAATTTTAGAAAGGGAGGTATGCAGAAGTTGTTGGAAGACTTGGCAGTTTGAAATGCTTATGTGGCGGTACATGCTTCTACTTTTGGTCTATAGTTGGATAGAATGCATGGCCAAGTGATGGTTGGTCCAAAGGCTGAAATATGGACACATTCTTTACATGCAGCTGAAAAGAGAAAGGTCCTTGACAGTGAAATGTATCATGCAAGGCAAGACATTCGTGGCATAACTGGTTGGGAATCACCGGTAGATGCGTATTCAATGTATGCATATTTAGCAAAGGTACAAAACACGGACGTACCTGTGGAAGAAAAATGAAAAAGAGATGAAGATAATGCAGGGACATCTAAAAGAATGACAAGAACAAGTGTGGATCAGCCTAAAGCTACAAATCAACCACCTCCCGAGCATGTTATGGAAGAGGTCAGTCAGGAGCAAAAATAGGATAACAAACAAGAGGGAAAAAAGAAGGGCAAGCAGCCAAGATATAAGTTGCAATGACATTGAGATAGCCATAGATCTTAAGAAGGTTCTTGAAGAATGGATCTTAAACAGTCGGGTGGAATTCACCCTGGGAGAGGTGCTTGGAATCGCCAAGCAAGAATTTCATGATGAGATCATTGACATAATTAAGAGGAAGTGTGAGTTTCTTAGTGATACCACTAGTGCATTGCTGCAATTTGAAGAGGAAACTCGTTTGTTGGGTATTTGGGCTGAATATGAGCATGAAGTATTGGTTTATCTATACAGGATGCTACTAATCAGTGACAGCATGTGGAAAAGAGAAGAAAGTGGATGAAAATGCATTGTCTTGTAGAAATATGCATGATGGAGTAAGGAAGATGCAACAATATGGGGAGCAGACTCTTGAAAGGGAAGTGGAACCCAGGAGGAAGAAGCTTGGCAGTGAGAGCTATGGTGGATGGAGAGCAAGAGCAAGAGAGAGAGTAAAACTCAAAGTGGGAACTCCAACCATCACAATGTGTGACCAGGCCTTCCTTTATTCAAATTGTTACTAAAAAAATAAAGAGTAAGTGACTGTGACGAGCACATGCCACCTGCAGTGTGTAGTGGCAGGTACTATCAGTGTAGTAATACATGAGCGGCTAGGCGGAGGCACCTTTACCCCCAACAACCTCCCACTTAAAGGCAAATCTGCCCCAGTGAGAGAAAAAAAAGAAAAGACAATACAACATGTATACATGTACAACAGGATGAGGAAAAAGACATTATCTCGTCCAATGCCCATCAATCTCCTGAGGAAGGAAAAGTACTCGGTAGTGAGGCTTTTTGTGAGCACTATATATATATCATTTATATCATGTGTGTTCAAGGTTTATTTGTAAATATCCTTATCTATAAACTTTTCCTAACTAAAGCATAACCCTTTTTTATTTAATCTGTAAATAACCTCTGTACACGAGACCCTTCTATATGTAAATAAGATTTAAAAATTGTATTTTAAAAATCCATTATTTTAAAACCACATGATATACACATATATTTATGAGTGACTCCCCAAGATGAACAATAAGCACAAGCAAGGGAAATCATGTCTAGAAAAAACAAGAAAGGGGTTGAAAACTCATGCAATATGGAGGCTTTGGTGAAGAGGAACATGGATGAATACTCTTGGAACTTCTTGGTATTAATCGAGGGCAACAAAGAAGTGATTTGTGGCTCACGTGAGCTATCGAAGACACAGCAAATTAGGACATTTGGGCTACATATTGCTACCCTAAATTTTCAATATAAATCTTTGAAGACAATGATCAATACCAAATGCATAGACTTGTCTACACAGTGAGTATATACTTGAAGTATATGAAGAACCCTCTTTAAGGTGATTTTGGGGCAACATAAATGACTTTTTTTAACTAATATTTATAATGTAAAACATGGTTGAATTCATGTACTTAGGCCGATACAATGACTTCTTAGGATTTGAGGCTTACCGTTGTCATGCCGCTACGTGGACACTGTGTGAAAAACTCTAGAGTGCATCATCATTTGGCTTTCTTATTGATCTAGAGAGTCAATGTCATATTAGTCATTAGTGTCAGTGTCCGTAGTGTGGATGGTTCAAGAATACTAGATTTTTGGACAATTTTAACCTATTTTTGATCTTTTGGATATTATTTCTTGTAAATATCCAAAAGCTATAGATAACTTGTAGAATAGGATGACATGTAAAAAAAACAAGTGGCTTTCAGCCATTTTTGGGGAATTTTATGCAAAAACAAGGATTGGCAAAATCGTGTGATGCATGATCACAGTTTACAAGTAGCAGACAGCACTTCGAACTACTAGGAGAAGAAAAAGAAGTGATCTAGGAGAATTCTGACCATGTGTCCTAGTATTTTACCCCCAAGATATCCAAAAAGAAGGAGTGATCTAGGAGAATTGGTGGTCTAGGCAGTAGAAAAGAAGACATTGTTTGATGCACATTTTTTGTCTATAAGGGATTTACCTTCTCAAGATGCAAAAATAAATTGATATGCATCACCTCTATGAATATTCTTCTACATCTTCTATTTCTTTGAATCCCTTCTCTTTCATCAATTGCTCGCCCTCTGCATCTGCCTTCACCCTCACCCTACTATCTCTTACCCTTGTGGTAGACTTTTGACCCCAAACGCTGTTAAATATACGGGATCTAGAGCATGGCAGATGTGAAAGCTATGGAGGTTGAAATGGAAAGTAGAGACTCATGAAGACATTGACACTGACAAGTCAAATTGTCACACAAGTGAATTAGGTTCCAAGATTGAGACTTGGACTCATAAACACAATCTTGTGTATTGACTATGACAAGGACACTTTACTGGAAAGAAAAAAGTACTATCATTGCATTAGAAAAGTGTGCAAGTACAATGCTTTATAGGAATTGAATGGTAGCACTTCTCCTACTATGCATACGGGATTCTGGTCTTGAGCCCTTACTGCTCCTTACAAAGGGATTGAAGTAGGTGTGATTACAAATATCTCAACACCCCTCCTCAATCACAACCAGAAGTACAAAGTGTGTAGATGCTTTAGTGAGAGCAACTCCTGCAAAGTGTGGGCACACCATAACATGGTAAAACACCATGTGTTGTCGCAAAAAAGGCTAAGTGTGGGTACCACAAACATGATGGACATCCAGAGGTTGTAGCAAGAGCCTCACAAAGTGTACAAAAGTTGTAGTACAAGGCTACATGAGGAGTTTATAAGTTTATGTCCGAAGCATTAGGGCTAGCAAATACAAAGCTAAAAGAGTCTATCCAAATAGAAGGACTGATGAGGTCCTTCTCCTGGTGGTCTTCTTCTTCTTCTTCTTCCTTTGCTCCATTTTCTTCTTCTTCTTTGACTGCAACTAGATAGGCCTTTTGGGACCTTTTTCTAGCATTCCAAAACTTCTCAATATTTTCATCTCTACAAGTGCTTGGTTCTTCCTTAGTTTTTAGCTTCTTGTCCTCCTCTAACAGTGATGCTTGGATATCAACAAGTTAGGGTTGTTGATACATTATTATATTCAGGAGGTAAACTTTTAAGTAGAACATTGATCCAAATATCTTCTTCCATTTTAATAACAAGTTAGGGTTGTTGATACATTATTATATTCAGGAGGTAAACTTTTAAGTAGAACATTGATCCAAATATCTTCTTCCATTTTAATGTTGATTCCTACAAGTTGGGTTAGAAGTCCTTCCATGTAATTTAGATGTGTGGCAAGTGATGTGTTGGACTTCATTTCATGGGCTTCATTTTAAGCCTGAAAAAATCAATCAAGAGTGGCATACTTTGATGATTTAGACTATGCACCAAACAAAGTGTCAAGTCTCTTCCATGTATCGTGTGAAGTATCACAGTTATCCACATGGTGGATATAGCTGTTCTCTAGCTCTAGTTTGATAATGTCCTGAGCCTTATCATCATTATTTTGCCAAGTGACTGCAAGGTCCGCATCACAAGGCTTCTTCTCTTTGCCACTTATGATGGCCCAGAGACCCTTCTTCATTAGGATAAGCTTGATGCAGGTTTGCCAAGTGTGAAACCCGACCCCCTTAAAGTGGATTGTCGGAGAGTCCTTGCCCATGTTGGATTTGTGGGAATGGTAGCAAATCAGCTCCAAAATTCTCTGATTTTAGTAGCAGAAGAACTGGTTTTGAATGTGCTAGCAAGCACAAGTGCCCAATAAGCACTAAGTGACTAGTATCAAGAGATACTTGTGGAACCAAATGCTTGAGAGTTCTTCAAATCTTCAATGAGTCTTCAAGAACTGATCTTCAAGGTTGTATTCCCCTCCTTGATTTAATGCTAGTAGTAGCCCAAAATCTCAGATCTGATGTGAGGCAAAACTAATATAAGTGACAAAAGTCACTAAATAAGTGTCAAGAGACACTATGATACTATGCTTCAATCTTGCAAGAAGTCAACATGATCTCCCCTCCTCAATGATTTGATGCGTATACTTGCTTGAATATTCAGAGAGTAACTAGATTTTAAATGATAATGCCTTGGCCTAAATGGCAGGAGAGAGAAAATGAGGCGGTTTTGAGCTTGAGGAATATTTGGCTATGGAGGAAGGATTAGGTTTTCTGAGCAGCCCTAGTTTTTTCCTTTTTACAGTAGCTCATACAGTGAGCCATCTTGCAAAAGATTTGAGCCGAGAGTAGCTTGGGTAGTGCTCTTCCATTGCCCTATGGATTTGGGAAGGATCGTTGAGTGTAGGCACAATATTCAAGGCGGCTAATAAAAACTGTGCCAAATCTGGGGAAAACTCCAATGTCGGTTTCAGCACGCATGAATCTCATCGATTTTTAGGATAGGATGGAGTGCCTTGATCTAGGGAATATCTTCATAGAATAAAGCTCTGGGAGATGTGCCTTGGTTGAAGAGATACCATCCCTCCAAGTCATGTAGGTTGTCCTGCAGGCTATGGCAGACATACAAGGCAGCAACTATGAAGATTCACAATGATTCTGAGGTGACAAAGAGGAGCTCCAAGAGTAAGGCTACACTTCTCCAGAATAAATCTTGTCAAGATATCTTCTGATTGAAAAGATCTAAGGGCTTGAAGCAGGAAAGGTGTAGGGTGGCTATGGCTGCCACAAAGTCAAATGGAGAAGAAGTGGAATTGGAGTTGGAGATGATGTCATGACCTCAAGCTAAGCTGGGAAAAGATAAAGAGAAGTTGGAAGAGCAAAGAGGAAACTAGGCCATGCCCCAATGGGCTCTGATACCATGTTAAATATGTGGGATCTAGAGCATGGTAGATGCAGAAGCTATGGAGGTTGAAATGGAAAGTAGAGACTCATGAAGACATTGACACTGACAAGTCAAATTGTCACACCGGTGAATTAGGTTCCAAGATTGAGACTTGGACTCATAAACAAAATCTTGTGTATTAACAGTGACAAGGACACTTTACTAGAAAGAAAAGAGTACTATCACTGCATTAGAAAAGAGTGCAAATACAATGCTTTATAGGAATTAAATGGTAGCACTTCTCCTACTGTGCATATGGGATTCTGGTCCTGAGCCCTCACTGCTCCTTACAAAGGGACTGAGTAGGTGTGATTGCAAATATCTCAACAAACGCTCCAACACTGTCACTTGGTATTATGATTTGTCGATGGTAACAACTATCTACTACATGTCTTCTTAGATTAGAGATGAGGTTTGAAACTTTTCTTATTGTATAAAGCCTATATATAGTATGGTATTTCTCTACAATAGGGTTAACTTTGAGTTCTTATCTTAGAGTTTTTGGGAGATCATCCCAACATAGGGTATTGCGCTCATACAATGAGTGCATATATTGGATTTGCTTTGTTATGCATCATATGAATCAAAGGGTGGTGTGATCTAAAGAAGAGGATGTGAGAGAGAGAGAGAGAGAGAGAGAGAGAGAGAGAGAGAGAGAGAGAGAGAGAGAGAGAGAGAGAGAGAGAGAGAGAGAGAGAGAGAGAGAGAGAGAGAGAGAGAGAAGACTATAGAAAGGAGAGATAAAGAGAGAAAATGGGAGAAAAAGCCTAGAGAAGGAGAGAGAAATGCAAAAAGAGAGAGGAAAAAGAGGAGGAACCCATAGAAGCTTAGGAGAAGGTGAAGAGATAGTTCTTGGATAATTTATGGATGCTCTAAGTTGGGTCTCTTACACCTTTTATGCCCTAGTCAAGGTGACTAGGTATTTACCCATGGTTCATGTGTGATCTCATTCTTTGCACTCCATCCCAACTCCAAAGGTTTTTACCCTCAAAAACAAAAGGCAAACAAGAGGGACTTGCTATAGCTAGGAGTGGGGCATAGATTATTACTCTAATCAACATTACAATGAGAGAATTTTATGGATGGGGAGTTAATATCCAAGAGAAATTGGAGCATGTGGTTATATATAGATATCATTTGTCTCCACGTTAAATGAGTCAATCTAGGGCTGAAAAACATAAGGCACTATTTGCATGTTTGCTTCTAATGAAGCACCTTCATATTCAATTTATTGTGCCTCATCTTGTGTCCCATATGTAATATATTGACTCTTAGCTTCATGTCCTTAATCATCCACATCAGCATCCTGTAAGGATGCCTCCATTATACTTACTTGATCAAGCACCTCATCAAATAAAGTTTTCTTCCCTCTATTTCAATTGCATGTTTGTATTGGCCTTGCAAATGGGTTGATGGAAATACTATTTTGATGGTTTAAACAACTACAATGTATGCCAAGAAAGAAGATATAACATTGCATCACATTGGAGGAGGTCGGGCCCCTCTCTGTGGATGCCCAAGTGATGACATATCAACAACAACACCGAAACTACAAAAATAACAAGCACATTACAATGCATTAATTATGCAACACATTCCTTGTCACTATAAATGTTCTTTATAGACAAATGAGGTCAAGTTAAATGTAGCCATTTGAAAAATAATATATCCAGTGTCATCTCCATGAATGCACTAAGGACCTTGGGTGATTGCCCTAGATTGTGAGATGAGTGTTGGGTCTAATTAATGAACTTGTTGCATGTGAACAAGTACTCCTGTTCGAGCATGGTTAAGTGCATGTGATCAAAGTGATCTTGACTCAATGTAGTTGAGTGAATCTCTTTAAAGGAAAGGCAACAAATGCAAGCCTTGTAATGAAGATACTCACATGAAGATGAAGATGCAATCAAAAATATCAAATTTTCCCTACAAGGCTGCACCAATGCAGTCTCCTATACACAATTTGGGAAGGTAGAAAACCCTCCCCTACAAGACTTGTACTATAAGTAATCAAAAAACCCTACCTTTCAATTTTCAAAGTGTTAAGATAATTAAAAAATCCTCCACTACAAGGTTGCACCAACACTATCTCCTCTATGCCATTGCATCAAGAAGCCACCATCATGTGATTACAAGAATGCCACAAGTCAATGACTTAGATATGATTACAATAACACCACAAGCCATAATCATGAGCTACAATAAGTCCATTGAAATGCTAGGACAAGCCACCATCACCATTAGCAATAAGTCGTGGCTATGAGGCTTGTGACCTTTTTGATGGTGTGATTCACTTTGTAGATGCACAGGTTACTTAAGATGTGTAAATGTCAATTGTTCTTTCTATCTGAGAATGCACTACCAAAATGAAACACAGTGGAGGGGAAGATTGCAACGATCACGCCAAGTTGGCATGATCAATCAAGAATATGGTTCCTTAATATGTAGACATGTGGACAAGAACCACAGTGTGTATCAGTATGCCCTACCATTATTTCTATTGCATTTCCCAGGATCGTGAGAAAACATCTAGGTGTGTTATCCATCTTGGGATTCATAACCAAGAGTGGAAATAGGCTACATGTTGAAAGAGTGGAGGAGAGGGTGATCACTAAAGCTAAAGACAATCCTTTCACTATAGCGAAGTAGTTAGAAATAGCTATTGCAAGGGACATGTTTTTGAGATGCTAGTAGGGGAGGCCAATGCCTCAAGTAATGCCAAGATTGAAGAGGTGGAATTACAAATCTTTTGGAGCATGCCACACCATTATCCAACAATAAGAGATTGGAGAAGTGTCTAGACTATGTCGAGCAGGCACAAAGCATTACCTCAAGAAGTTTGGAGGCTATATATGCTAGACCTTAAAAATAGATGCACATATCCTTTCATCCACACTGTATTGTTCTCAGGTCAAGTGGACACAACAAAACCAACCTCACGTTTTCAAGATGTCAATAAAGAGCCCTAGTAGTGGACTAGACCTAGTGAACAGAATGAGACCAGATGGAAAGCTGCAACACATTTGGATTCGTTTTGATCATGTACACATGGTTAAAGGATGGCCAACAATGTCTGCTCATGTTTATGGTCCTTACATTCAAGAGCTTCTCACCATTGCAACATATGAGTTCCAAGTGGAGGATAAATTTGCTCATATCACATTTTGGAGGATGCTCAATAGTGTGGTGGAAAAGAGAGGCTTTGAGAAACCTGAGATTTGAGGATTCATGGCTGATGAGGCATAGGCAAATTGGATTATTTTTCATCTTTTTTAATTTGGAGGTGCAAAGAATATTGTATTAGAGAAAGAGAGAAGTTGCATATCTCATTGGGACAACCAAAGCATGGTTATGCATACACAGAGATGTATCAAACCTTCTTCATAGGAGGAAAAATGCTTCATTTGAGAATGTAGTTGCTATGTGCAAGCAAGAGCTTAGAAAGTTTTGGAATGCAAGGCATGCACTTGGTGATGAAATTCCCAGTCTTGAGACATGGTTGGCATGGTGGGACACCAAAGCATTTCATTGGGGTTCAAGATTTGTTGCTCAAAAGAGCATCTTACCTTATTTGAGGCATCATGATTGGATATGTCCCTAGCATTGTTGCAAAGTGTAAAGTACAATGCATACCTAAAGGAAAATAGGTTTGCCCGGGGGTACAAGATATGGCAAATAAATTTTACACTCAATGTGCTTCCTCTAGCAAGTGAGTGGTGGATTTGGCTTTAATGGAGGAAATGGGTGTGGGCTCTCTTGAGATGCAACAAAGAAGTGTGGGTTTGCATAGTATTCACAAAAGGCATTCAAAGCAAGTGCATCCCTCCATGGTTTTGGATTAGGACAACCACATGTACCAAAGTTTGTTACTATAACAGTAGGTGAACATAATGATTTGCATCATAATTCATCACAAATAGAAAATGAGATTATCATAAAATAGAAAAAGGTTCCAAAGACAAGCTGGGCGATTCGTAGAACTAAACCCAATAGAAAAATGGCATGTTTTGGTAGACTGTGAGGTACCTTGGTGGTGTCATTGAGGGATTCATTTGGTTTCGCGATACCTCAAATACACACTCATGGATGGTTGATGAACATCATGTTGTGGGACCACCAAGGCCTATGACTCGGGTGTCACCTATGGTTGAGGGCACAAGTTTGCTTCCATTAGAAGTAATGATGCTTCAAAACAATGGATTTGTCTTGCAAAAAAGTAAGTCTCGCTACTTGCTAGGATCCATTTGCATCAATTTCTTCAAGTGTCACTAGTGGATATCACCCTAAATATTAAGATGGTAAGCTAGTTAAGTGGAGATCCAAGTTGACAAAGGAATTTCAAGAGAATATTCATAAGGGTAGAACTCTTGATGCACGTATTATTCATGAGGTCATTTCCTTGTATAATGAGTCACACGTGTTCTATATTAGCACAGAAAAAGGGAATAGAGCATTGGGTGTTAATTACTCTGTGTCAATTGCAAAGTTTCCTCATTGCACATGTGATGGTTTTCAAAAGAGAGAAAGTAAGCATCAAGTTTACGTTCCCTGCAAGCATATATATTATGTTTTCTTAAATATTTTTGGCTTAGACCCCTTTGCACACGAGTTCATTCATCAAGCTGCTTTGACAACCCTGGGAAGACATAGGGTCAATGTGCCTGCTTAAAGACATGTTTAGTGATAATGGTATATAGTAGTGTGGTTTTTGAGTATATGGTGCTTCACTAATTTAGACTACTCATAGGGAAACGCAATGTTGCAACCCTAAACCTACTCTAATAGATCTGGAATGTTGTGAAGCTACATTGCTATGCTTTTCCTTCTATGTATCTTCTGCACATTTTATGTGCAAACATTTTGAATATCATATCTAGAGGTATGATCCTTGTTAGAGGTTCGTGATCCTTAGATTAATGATCATGATCCACTCCAAAAGTATCCTTCTTGTTCATTCGACTATAATTATACTTGTCTATCTATATTCCCAAATCATCAAATATGTTTTGCATCCAAGATCCCTTATAGATGCTACCATATCAACACCCCTCCACTCTGCCTCTATACTCAATAATGTAATAGTGGGTTGTTCATTACTACTCCAAGTCATAGCCCCACTCCAAAAGGATAATACATAGCCATTGGTGGACTTCTTGTCAAACATGCCCAATCTACATCAATATAACCAAATAACTGCACCACAAAATTAGCCTCATTAAAGATACCATAGTCCAATGTGGCCTCAAAGTACTGTAAATGAACTCTCCAAGCCAAATGTGCAGTTACAATTCGGCCCGGTAATAATAGTAAAGATCAAACTTCCCACCATCTTTATGTACATTGTGGGATCCTTTAATATCTCACCCATATTAGCACTAAATTTCACATTATGATCCAATGGCACTGAGATTGGCTTATAATTAGCCATATCATATTTCATCAACATATCTAAGATGTAATATCTTTGTCAAATCCATATCCCCTTAGATATTATTATTACCTTAATGCCAAGAAAGTACTTAAACTCTCACAAATCTTTCATATCAAATTTCTACTTGAGAAGACTCTTCACATGCTCCACATCTTGCACATTATCACCCCCAATAATCTTTCATATCAAATTTCTACTTGAGAAGACTCTTCACATGCTCCACCTCTTGCACATTATCACCCCCAACAATCAAATCATCCAATACAAGGTAATCACAACAATGCCCATATCACTCTAACTTCCATAAAGGGACTGATCTACGTTTTTCAACATGAAAACTAATAGAGACAAGATATTGTGCTATCTTGTCATGCTATGTGAGAGCGGAGTTTTGATGCTGAGAAGTGCTTAAAAATAGCCAAAAATTATGAATATCGAGGGAAAAATATTCAATGTCGAAGGCAGCGGCTCCAGCTAGGACGATTTTAAGCACCAAGTGAAATAAGACTCTTAAAAGGCACCCGAGCGACACTTGTTGATTTTTGATAATTTTTTAAAATATCATGCGGGTTGTCAGGAGTTGCTAGCCAATGTGGAATGTCAAGCCGGATGCGCAAAAATTTACAGCACATGATTTGGACACCGGATGGGGAAATGGCCACAAATTGGGCAAGATATGAAAAGGTGGACAAGTTTGTGGTAAAAAATGGGAAGTGCCTTTTGGATCCTTGGACCCCCCCAAATTTCATGCAAATTGGAATGAAGCAAATCGTAGAGAGAGAGGGAAACATGGCGCCATCAAACGTAGCGAAATTTGCGCCTCCTCCTCTCTCATCATGATCATGAGGCTGCAAGCAACCCCCCCATTTGACAATGGCCCTTGCCTACCTCCTGTATGCTAACTCTATTGCCGCCCTTTGCTCCTCAAATGATGGCCTGGATGAAGATCTCTGATTTTAGTCTTTCTCTCTCCTCCCTCTCTCTCCCTTAAGGGGTTGTACTTGTGTGGAAGAAGACAATGAAGAATGGTGGAGGAAAGCTTGTCCGAATGAGACCGGATTGCTTCCCGATGGATGGAGACATGAAGAGTGCTGTTCTTGAAGATGCTGAGCATTAAATGCATGCTAGAAATCAGTCCCTAATCAAGACCAAGAAACCGAGACCTGAAAATAAGCGGTAATGCTATTTTTATGAAGAAAAATGATCTTTTTATGCTATTTGCTTTATGAAACCTTGTTCATATGGGATGAAAGTTCTTTATTACATTGTTTTCCATGAGTTTCAACTGTTTGCAACTTGAAAATCAGAAAATATAAGGCTACATGGCCAGAATTAATGTCAAAATACATGGAAAACATGCGTTTTAAGGGTAAATTTGGGTTTTTCGCTATCTAAATGAGAAATGTGATATGTCACACCAACTAAATCTAAGTTTTTTGTGTCAATGAACCTAAGGGCCATAGCCCACAATCAACTTTCATTTTTAGTCATTATTTATTAAGGGAAATAGGAAAAATTTGTCCAAAAATGGAAAAAATAGGTTTAAATTTAGAAAAACATAGGAAATGGGCTGAGGAAAATTAGGAAAATTTATCTCTATGTTTGTGCAATGTATAACGATGGCAAAGCATGGGGTTGGCCTCGATTTGTCCCCGTTTCTATGTTTTGTGCGTATTTATCATTCTTTTAAAAGGGAGAAATGTATAGAAACCCTATCTAACTGATCAATGATGCAAAATGCTAAGAGTTGGATGAAGAGGGGCTGAAATATTGAAAGATAAAGAAAATATTTGATTTATGCATTACGCTTGGCATATAGGAAACGATTTAAATAAAGAGGATGGTAGCATGAACATATGGCTCGGTGCCTCCTTTCAACGCAGCACATATTAGTAAAATTCATGGAAAGAATGCTTTATGCACCATTGCACGATGCTGATCTTTCTTTTGTCTAAGCACATAGCCATACACGATTTGCATTAAGCATAATAATTAAAAGGTATCAGAAAAAACCTCCTGGATGCATGGCACCTGTCTTCCTTAGGTTGAGACCAATGATGAGCGTGAGAGGATGTCCTAAGCTGTAGGTTAGTCGTTGGGTCCTAAGGGGAACGTGTAGTGAGGAATGGTACATCCTAGAACGTAAAATATTGGTACCTTGAGAGGAGTTTGTGCTTGTATATGTTATATGTTTAGCAGCGCATCAAAGGGCCAATCCCTGCGATGTAGGAGAGCTGCAGTGGGGCTCCCGACTGTTAGTCGATGGAGTGCCTCCTATGCGTGTGTGATCGTGGCATTGCCAATGTATAAGGGTTCTCCCTTTGAGGAGTTTTAGGGAAACGTTGGACTATAAACTATAAACACAGGAATTAAGCTTTAGGGCAGTTTGTCCTTCAGCATTAGATTGACGCTCCTGGTCTGCGAGGCCGTGAGGGTGTTTGTGTGTCATGAGCATGAGGTCTGGCTAGTGCTATAGCCAGTGCCGGCCCATTTCAGGTCCCATCAGTGGTGCGTCTGCCGGGAGCCGCCTATAAGTGGTGGTTTTCAGATCTAGGGTCTCTGGGGACCAAAAGGAAGTTGGTTTATGTCCTCTCACAAGGACCATCAAGGTGAAATCCAAAAAGCAAAACGTGCTGAGAGGGCTAGGCGGCAGTAGAGATAGTAAGTCGTTATTCTCCTCAAAGAAGTAGCCCAGTACGTATAAGAAGCAGTGGTCTTAGTCACCCAACTGCTCCACATATTCTGTTAGGTGCAGGAGGAAGCGTAAGTTCTTCCTTTCCTCCACCAAGTCTACCCACTTCAAGTGGGGGTGTGAATCCGTCAGTTCAAGCTCCTACTACTAATCCGATTGTCACCATGGCACAACCTATTGCAATTCCTACAAGGACGCCGGATTTACCAGCTTTAGGAGTTCACTTGCCCATTTTTAATGGGTTAGCGAAAGAGGATGTAGAATTTCACATTTGTGAATTTCAAAGATTGATGTTCAATTATCGTATCCAAGACGAGGGACATCTCATGATGTTCTTCAATATGACGTTAAAAGGAAGGGTTGCGGTATGGTATCACAGCATAGAATCTAGAACCATAACCACAATAGACCAATTCTATGCAGCTTTTCGAGGAGAGTATACCCCTGAAAGAGGTGGCCAATATTGGTTGCAGGTCTTGAATGTAACACGCCAAGATCCTCATGAGAATGTGAAAGCATATGCCAAGAAGCTGAAGGAAGTATTCCGTAAGTTACAAACTTATATTCCCATTCCGTCAGCTGCCCAATTGCAATATTTTTTGAATGGGTTGGACTTTAATATCCAAGTACAATTGAGCAGTGTGGCCTTGGCAGATATAGACACGGCTATTACGCGGGCAAAGGGAGTGGAAGCACGATTACAAATGGCCTACTCCTCTCGAATGAATGTTAATGGGGGTTAGTACTTGGTGGCAATCCACCATTGAAGAATGGAAGTCAAGGGATGCCTATGATTAACCCTAATGGGAGAGGGAGTATGGTTCAGAATGTACCTTTGCTGCCAACTCCTCCCAGTATGACTATGCCTATGGCAAGTCAATTGGCTCCACCAATTGTTGGAGGCCAAGTTTCGAATTCTAACATTGTTCCTGTGGGTCAACAGCCAATGCCAAATCAGATTGTTAGGCCAATGGAATGACGGGTCGACGATCGAGGCTATGAGTCGAGTGCATCTAATGCCCTTGGCAAAGTCAAGGATATGATGAAGCATTATACCGATATGATTTTTGAACAATATCGACAAATAGCTGTCGACGTTAATTTCTTGAAGAAGCAACAAAATCTAATAGGGAGTCGACGCCCTGAAGAGGGTGGACCCTCTAGATTCAGTTGTAAGTGGTGTGATGGACAGCATTTCCCCAAAAATTGTCCAAATGTGAAATGTGACATTTGTGGGAAGTCGGGCCATTTAGCTGCTACTTGTTGGAGTAAAATTAGTTCTCTCCAACAAGGGAGTAAACAGCCGGGCCCAGTGAATCATAGAGTGCAAGGAAATAACTTGCAACAGAATGATGCACCAAGACAAATATTACAGAGGGGAAAAACAACTATAGAAGAGTTGCCACAAGGCAACGGAGTCAACCTTATTGAGAATGTACAAGTCCATGATGCTGAAACCTCTAACTTAAGAGCCATGACAAGAGGCCAAAAGGCTAAAGAGGTTGACAAAGATAATGCAAAGCCGGTTGAGGAAAACCCTAAACAAGGGGATAAGGGGACGCAAGTCCAAAGTCCTAGTATGGAAGGGGGACCGCTAAGGCCGGTTGACAAGAAATTGACCCTAAGAAGGATGAAGAAGTGCCAAGAAAGAAGGCGAGAGCTAAGAAAGAAGCACCCAAACTGGTCCAAAGACCAAAAGAGAGGATGGTTTGGTGAGAAAAGAGAGCTTTGGCTACTATCATGACTTTGATTTAGCAAGTTCTCTTTGCAAAGTTAAACCAGACGTGAACCTCTTGCAATTGATCAAATTATTTCCAGGAGTATGCAAGGAATTTAAGAAGATCCTGCGTATTGGGTATATTATAGAACCCTTGGGCATAGCACGAGTAGGGGAAGATTGGTTTGATCATGCTGAAAAGAATTGCCCTAGGGTTCCAGCGTATGTGGATGGGATATTAGTGGAACATGCCATTGTAGACACTGGATCCTCCATTAATATCATGAGTTCAGAGTTGATGGAGAGGCTGGGTCTGGGTATCCAAAAAGATAGTTCCACCCTTCTTAGAATGGCTGATGATAGTCTGAGACAACCAGAAGGTTGCGTTACTAGAGTCCATGTTACAGTTGTGAGTATAGAATGCTTCTTGGACTTTAGGGTGATAAGATTTGCAGGACATCCTAGCTATCAAGTCTTGCTAGGGAGGCCTTGGATCTTACGAACAGACTGTCAAGTTGATATACCTGCCGGTCGAGTGGTTCTAGGTAGAGGTGCTAATCGAGTAATAGTCGATGCTTATCCTGAGTCTCCTCAAAGTGAGAGAGATCCTTTATCTTCTACTGAATTAGAGACAGCAGACAGACGATCCATCTGGTAGTGAGACATCATCCAGTGACGAATCTAAAGAGGGGTCCACTACAGAGGATATCTATTAGATAACCCTAAATGAGCCAATAGAGCCGCAAGATAACCCTAAAGAGGGGTCCACTACAGAGGATATCTATCAGATAACCCTAAATGAGCCAATAGAGCCGCAAGATATGATAAGAGACGCGGATGTGATTGAGTTGGACCTTGGCACGCCAAATGATTTTCAGCCAATTAAATTAGGTTCCATGCTCAGTTCAGCAGAGAGGGAGGACTATGTGTCCTTGATTCAAGAATTCCACGACATCTTTGCTTGGAGTTATGATGAGCTGAGAGGCATTCCTCCCAGCCTGGCTGTTCACACCATTCCTGTAAAACAAGGCAGTCGTCCTGTGCGTCAGAAAGTAAGGTGTATGCCTTTTGAATTGAGGGACGGGCTGTTTGAGGAGTTACAGAAGCTAAGGAAAGTCGGTTTGATCTTCCCTGTTCAGCACATAAAATGGTGTTCACCAGTTGTTATCAGGAAGAAGAAAAATAACCAGATCCGATTATGTGTAGATTTTAGAGAGCTGAATAAGCAGACGGTTAAGGACTACTACCCGTTGCCATTTATTGACCAAATTTTGGATCAATTAGCGGGTAGGGAAATGTATTCATTTGGATTGCTTTGCGGGATATAACCAGATGGCAATTGCAGAAGAAGACAAGTTGAAAACAACTTTTATTACTGTCTTTGGTACTTTTGCATACCATGTGATGGCCTTTGGTTTATGCAATGCACCTAGATCGTGGCAACAAACAACAGATAAGACCTTTGGTGACATTTTCCCAGATGAGTTGAAAGTATTTATTGATGACCTAGGGACAGCCATTGTAAGGGAAAGGATGTTGGTTATCTTAAGAAAATGCTTTGAGCGTTGCAGACAAATTTATATTGCTCTTAACCCACAGAAGTGTGTCTTTGGAGTGCCTTATGGGCTATTGCTAGGTCATGTGCTCAATTCAGTAGGGATAGCAACTGACCCTGAAAAGATCAAGGTTATAGTTGCTATGAGTCCACCACGCACTCCGAAAGAGGTTCATAGCTTTCTGTCATCGATAGGGTACTATCGGAGGTTTATAAATGCCTTGGCAAAAAGGACGTTGCCATTAACGAACTTATTATCCTTTAGCTGTTCATTTGAATGGAGCGACCCTTGTAAGGTAGCTTTTGAGGATGTGAAACAGGAGCTAGTAGAAGCACCCATTTTAAAAGCACCTAAAAGAGATGAGGTGTTCTATATATTTTCAGCAGCCACCATGCATAGTATCAGCTGCTGTTTAGCCCAAATTTGGGAGGACAAGTGGTATCATCCGATAGCTTTTGCTAGTCAGAAATTGGGCATTTCAGAGATTAACTATACCCACATGGAGAAGTTGTGTCTTGCGATTGTCTTTGGGACTAAGAAATTCAGGCACTACATCCTCTATGAAAAGGTAGTGTTTTATACGAAGGCGGAAGGGCTTAGATTGCTTATGAACAAGCTGCAGTCGCCCGATCGGTTGGCAAAGTGGTTAATCACTTTGTAGGAGTTTGATTATGAGATTAAGAGTAAGCCACCAAGGTCGTAGGGGATTGTGGAATGCCTTGTAGATTTCAGGGAGCCGAAAGAGACTTTGGTTGAAGGAAGTGACATTGAAAAAATGTTTAAAATTGATACAGCTTCTGTCCCATCTTGGTATGCTGCTATTACGCATTAACTATCAACAGGAGAGACTGGAGCTGGTTTGTCAAAATCAGAAAAGAGGAAAATCAAACAACAGGCATTGAAGTTTTCCTTGATCGCAAGGACGCTATATCGGCAAGGTGTTGATGATATCTACCACCGATGTGTGATGCTTGACGAGGTTCCTTTTATCTTGGAGTGTCATGACTCTACATGTGGCGGGCACTTTGCAGGACGGTTGACGGCGCAGAAAGCGTTAAGAGCTGGATATTGGTGGCCATCCATCTTCCAAGATTCCTTTGAGTATGTAAAGAGATGTGATACCTGTCAAAGGCATGACAATAGAGAGAATAGGAAACACCCACTTACACCTATCATGGCTATCCTTCCATTTGAGAAGTGGGGCATTGATTTTGTGGGTCCTATTACCCCGTCGTCTACTACTCAGAAGAGATACATTATAGTAGCCACTAATTATTTCACAAAATGGTGTGAAGCACGAGCGACGAGGCAAGACAATGCAAAAGAGACTACAAGTTTCCTTTTAGAGCAGATTATTTGCCGTTTCAGTCCACCGAAAGAATTAGTGTCGGACCGTGGAACCCATCTTTTGAACAAAGTGATCAAAAGCTTGACTGAAGCTTGGCAAATCAAGCACAATAAAACGACTCCTTATAATCTACAAGCAAATGGGCAAATTGAAAGTACTAATAAATAGCTTGTGGGGATCTTGTCTAAAATAGTCTCTGAGAAGAAACGAGACTGGGACAGGAAGTTGTATGTGGTAGTATGGGCGTATAATACCACGTTCAAGTGAGCTACCGGCCATACTCCATTTAAATTAGTTTATGGGGAAGAGTGTGTGTTACCCCTTGAAATCAAGTTGCCAACCATACGCTTTGCAATTGACCATTCTTTGGGAGATGAGGATTCCCTTTTTGAACGTTTCACGACTATAGCCCATCTGGATGAGCTAAAGTTGCAGAGCTTACTACACCAAGAGGTAGCTAAACGTCGGATGAAGCAGTTGCATGACCTTAAAGTGAAGAAATATACCTTTAAAAAAGGGCAATTAGTTATGTATTACGATGCGCGTAGGGAGCTGTTTCCAGGGAAGCTGGAACCTAAATGGGATGGCCCCTACAAGATTGTTAGGCTAGGGAAAAATAGGTCTACGGCTCTATTAGCTAATCTACAAGGAGTAGAGTTTAAAAATAAGGTTAATCTTAATAAGATTAAACCTTATTATTTCTAAGTATGCTAATACAATGAATATGCATTGCAGGTCCATGTTGGGGCTGATTTGAGACTTGCAAAAGAGCTTAAAGTCGGTTGATGGGGCAGTTAATTCCTTATTTTGAGCACCCATATCTGGAGCAAAGATACCATCAGGGGAAACTCATCTGGTGGAGCAAAGGATACAAAGTGATTGAGCAAGAAGACGGAACCTTTGTGAGGGAGATCAAAGTCTTTTGCCATCACTGCTTACGATTGTTGACAAGTATCCCTGTTGAGTTCAATGAAGATGGTGGGATGGAGCCGTCAGTTCAT
Source organism: Lygodium microphyllum (assembly GCF_053477565.2). Taxonomy (NCBI): domain Eukaryota; kingdom Viridiplantae; phylum Streptophyta; class Polypodiopsida; order Schizaeales; family Lygodiaceae; genus Lygodium; species Lygodium microphyllum. Next base: position 86,224,208 of record NC_141143.1, read on the forward strand.
CCTCTAAACATGCTAAACTTTGACTATCATAATTATGAGTAGAGGGGTTCGTGATGGCAGGCTGTGTAAACCCATTGTGGACATATACATTATATTTTGATGGAGCGTCCAGGGGCCCTAATAAAAAAGGGAGTGTTGGAGTAGTAATCCAAGATCCCCAATGTAGAGTTACGATGAAGTTAGTTGCTTATCTCGGGGTAGGATTCACTAACAGTATGGCGGAGTATAAAGCCTTGATTATGGGACTACATATTTCCAAACAAGGTGGTATTCGTCAGTTGTTAGTAAAAGGGGATTCCCAGTTGATCCTGAATCAGCTAGATGGGACATACATAGTGCGGAATCCCATTCTTTGTATGTATCATCGAACTGCTATGACCCTACTTGAGGAGTTTGAGAGAGTGTCTTTTCAGCTGATTCCACGTTACTGGAATCAGTTTGCGGATTCTTTGGCAAATCTTGCTTATGAAGAAGACATTTTCTTTAACTGTGGTCCTAGTTTGGATATTGTTATCAATGATGAAACAGGACCCGGTTGCTTGTGGGGAATGTTATCAGAGCATGCGATATATGGCAGACGATGGTTGATATGGCTGATACAGAGAGTAGCCGAGACCAATCTACCATTATTATCTTGGACCCATAGGCTGATTAGACAACATATTATGCATATGCCTCTTGCTATATATGCAGGAGGGATGGGTCATAACCTTATGCATTTAGTTTAGGGCTATGAGCCCTGGGTTTTCCTCCTTGGAAAGGAGCTTATTATTGTATATCTGTCTTATTTCAAGGAGGGATGTATAGGTGCTACTCTGTTTTATTTCATTAGGCCAAGAGGGCCGATTAAGTTTTGTAGTGAAGTGCTTTATTTCATTAGGCCAAGAGGGCCAGTTTTCTGTTTAGTACAGGTGCGGTTAATGGTCTCTTGTTTTAGTTTTGTGCTAGACATGTTTGAAGAAGAGCTTGGAAGGAGCCTTTGTTGCATGGAAGCTTCTCGTAGCCCTCTCCAAGTGATATCTTTCCTTTATGAGTACCGTGGTTTTTATGCTATATATGTCTGTGTACCTGTAGGGGATTTTCCGTTTCTTATTGGGGGCCGACATCCAAGGCATGAAGTCCCGAGGTTTAGGTTCAGTATGTTTGAGGGAGGTCTGAGTGGTCGTTGCCTCCTATAAAGACATTGTCAAGCATTGAAAGACCTATTTTAGAAGGCAGTTCTAGTGACCCTATTCTGCTAGCCTGCTAGGCAGCCGTTCCAGGAGTTCTTGTTAGTTGTGAGGCAATTAGAGAAGCCTGCCGAAGGAAAAATAATGATGATAGAAGAAAAGAAACCCTGAATATCTTAAAGGCGATTCTAACCCCTATAAAAATAGAAAAGAAAGAAAGGAAAGTTTATAAGCAGTTGATCATCGCCTAGCGAAGGCCTGGTAGGTTCCTGGGGACGAGTCAGGACCTGGGGCCGATGCCTTGTCTTCCTAGGGGTGGCGTCTTGCTAGGAAAAAAAGAAAGTAAGGAAGATTGGAGCGAAAATAAAAGTGAGCGTCAGAAAAGGATTAAGTGTCCCCTAGCGAGGGCTTGGTAGGTTCTTGGGTACCGAGACAGGACCTGAGGCCGATGCCCTGTTCTCCTTGGGTCACTACGCTCAGCTCCCTCCTTTTTACATGCCCGAGTATGGAAAATAAAAACATAAAAGAAGAAATGTGCTATAAGAAAATACTTCTTGATTAGGCTATAGGAGTCCTCGCCTAGTAGGAGCTCCTGGTTGTGTTGTCCTTAGTTAGGTAGGTAGTTCAGACCACCACTTAGGGCAACCTCTTTGATAGTTCTTTTTAGTTTGGCCGTGTTGGAGCAGTTGGTTAATGACTAGCTTCGGACCTTTTATCAGATTATGCTAGGCCTACTCCTTGTGGATTTCATGCCTTCATTTTGTCAGGGGGTAGAGTGAGCATTGTGCTGTGTTTAGTATGTATCTATTTTGTATCAGCTTGATGCTTCCTTTGGTTGTTTTGTGCAGATCTACTCTGGGATTCGACGGGCTGAGTTGCCCTATCCCGTGGTCGCCAATGAGAGCAGAGTTTTGATGCCGAGAAGTGCTTAAAAATAGCCAAAATTTACAAATATCGAGGGAAAAATATTCAACGTCGAAGGCAGTGGCTCTAGCTAGGATGAATTTTAAGCACCAAGTGAAATATGACTCTTAACAGGCGCCCGAGCGACACTTGTTGATTTTTGATAATTTTTCATACTACCATACAAGTTGTCAGGAATTGCCAGCCAATGCGGGATGTCAAGCCAGACACAGAAATTTACAGCACTCGATTTGGACACCGGACGGGGAAATGGCCACAAATTGGGCAAGATATGAAAAGGTGGACAAGTTTGTGGTCAAAAATGGGAAGTGCCTTTTGGAGCCTTGGATCCCCCCCCCCAAATTTCATGCAAATTGGAATGAAGCAAATCGTGGAGAGAGAGGGAAACATGGCGCCATCAGACGTAGAGAAATTTGCGCCTCCTCCTCTCTCATCATAATCATGAGGCTGCAAGCAACCCCCCCATTTGACAATGGCCCTTGCCTACCTCCTGTATGCTGACTCTATTGCCGCCCTTTGCTCCTCAAATGATGGCCTGGATGAAGATCTCTGATTTTAGTCTTTCTCTCTCCTCCCTCTCTCTCCCTTAAGGGGTTGTTCTTGTGTGGAAGAAGATAATGAAGAATGGTGGAGGAAAGCTTGTCCGAATGAGACCGGATTGCTTCCCGATGGATGGAGACATGAAGAGTGCTATTCTTGAAGATGCTGAGCATAAAATGCATGCTGGAAATCAGTCCCGTAATCAAGACCAAGAAATCGAGACCTGAAAATAAGCGGTAATGCTATTTTTATGCTATTTGCTTTATGAAACCTTGTTCATATGGGATGAAAGTTCTTTGTGACATTGTTTGCCATGAGTTTCAACTGTTTGCAACCTGAAAATCAAAAAATATAAGGCTACATGGCCGGAATTAATGTCAAAATACATGGAAAACATGTGTTTTAAGGGTAAATTTTGGTTTTTTGCTATATAAATGAGAAATATGATATATCACACCAACTAAGTCTAAGTTTTTGCTGTCAATGAACCTAAGGGCCACAACCCACAGTCAACTTTCATTTTCAGTCATTATTTATTAAGGAAAATAGGGAAAATTTACCCAAAAATGGAAAAATGGATTGAAAATTAGGGAAAAATAGGAAATGGGCTGAGGAAAATTAGGGAAAATTATCTCTATGTTTGTGCAATGTATAACGATGGCAAAGCACGGGGTTGGCCTCGGTTTGTCCCCGTTTCTATGTTTTGTGCGTATTTATCATTCTTTTAAAAGGGAGAAATGCATAGAAACCTATCTAACTGATCAATGATGCGAAATGCTAAGAGTTGGATGAAGAGGGGCTGAAATATTGAAAGATAAAGAAAATATTTGATTTATGCATTAAGCTTGGCATATAGGAAACGGTTTAAATAAAGAGGATGGTAGCATGAACATATGGCTCGATGCCTCCTTTCAACGCAGCACGCGTTAGTAAAATTCATGGAAAGAATGCTTTGTGCACCATGCACGATGCTGATATTTCTTTTGTCTAAGCACATAGCCATACACGATTTTCATTAAGCATAATAATTATAAGGTATCAGAAAAAACCTCCTAGATGCATGGCATGTGTCTTCCTTAGGTTGAGACCAACGATGAGCGTGAGAGGATGTCTTAAGCTGTAGGTTAGTCGTTGGGTCCTAAGGGGAAAGTGTAGTAAGAAATGGTACATCCTGGAACATAAAATATTGGTACCTTGAGAGGAGTTTGTGCTCGTATGTGTTATATGTTTAGCAGCGCATCAAAGGGCCAATCCCTGCGATGTAGGAGAGCTGCAGTGGGGCTCCAACTATTAGTCGGTGGAGTGCCTCCTATGTGTGTGTGATCGTGGCATTGCCAATGTATAAGGGTTCTCCCTTTGAGGAGTTTTAGGGAAACGTTGGACTATAAACTATAAACGCAGGAATTAAGCTTTAGGGGAGTTTGTCCTTCAGCATTAGATTGATGCTCCTGGTCTGCGAGGCCGTAAGGGTGTTTGTGTGTCATGAGCATGAGGTCCGGCTAGTGCTATAGCCAGTGCTGGCCCATTTCAGATCCCATCACTATGCTCTTAATGCTAGTTTTTGCTTATACAAGGCTTTGCATAGCCTATACACATAATCGAGGTAAATCATGCTCTCATAACCCTATGGTTGCTCTATATGCACTTCCTCCTAGAACTCACCATGTAAAAATTCATTCTTTGCATCCATTTGATGCAAAATTCAACATTTTTCTACATCCACTACAATCACTACTCTTAAAGGTGCCATCTTTCCACTTGAAAAAATGTCTCCTCATAATCAATCCCATAAGTTTGTGCAGAACCTTTGGCAACAAAACTCGCTTTATACCTATTCACACTTCCATTTGCATTATATTTTTCTTTTTAAACCTACTTGCAACCTATAGATTTCTTTCCCTCGGGTAATGGTATCAAATTCAAATTTTAATCTACATTCAATGCAGCCATTTCTTCATCCATGGCTTTCTCCCAATGCACATGACCAATAGCTTCCTCAAAATAACTAGTCTCAACTAATTTTGTAACCTTCTCTATATATGCATACTTGTAAGCAATAGCCATCATGTGCCACCTTGTTTATAGGATACCTTAATCTCATTGACATATGCATTTGCAGAGCACTTTGTGATCCCTTCATAGCAACCTTGGTTTTTCTTACACTATGTGTACAAACAACTAAAATACCAAATTCCTCATCCATACTATGATTTGAACTATCAAAATCACCATCTACATGTGAATAGCCTACAGAAACATTGGGCATACTAAGTGAATCAACCACCTTTTTTTCCCCTTATGTGATAGATTTTTTGCTCCCATGGTCTCTCAATAGACCTATAGAAGAGGACTCTTCTAGCCCACTCAATGTCTGTGACTATGGAGCCATATTTTTTACAATTATATTTTTGTTTACATCATCTACAATAATCTATTTTTTAGCAGCACATCAACTGCTCATCTCATCAAACACAACATCTCTACTCACCTATAATTTGCATATAGCTGGATTATAACACCTATAACCCTTTTATTGAAGGGAATAGCCAACAAATACACACTTTTAGATTTTGGATCCAACTTCTTTCTTAGCTCAGGAACATGTACATATGCAATGCATCCAAATACTTTAACATGTGATAAATTGGTTTCTTACTAGTAAAATTATCCACTAGTGTCACAACATGCACTACAATAGTGGGAGTCCTATTCATAATATACATAGCTATAGAGACAGCTTCAATCCAATGATAATGAGGCATGTTCTTTTTAGCCATCAAGGCTCATGCAATTTCTACAATTTTCTTATTCTTTCTTTTAGCAACAACATTCTATTAGTGGAGTGTACCTACATATAAACTAACTCTGAATTCCATATTGTTTCATAATATTATTGAATTCATTGGATAGGTACTCTCCACCTCTATCTGATTACCTTAGCTACTTAATCTACACACATATTTGTTTCTCAATCAAATTCTTAAAATCCTAACAATGAGAGAATACCTCACTTTTCTCCTTTATGAAATACACCCATTGATGTAGTTTTTGTAGGACCCCACACATCTGAATGTACAACATCAAGTAGATCCTTGCTTACATGTCTATCATGAGAGAATGCATGCCTTGTCTACTTTCAAAGTTGGCATGCTCCATAGACTTTCTGCATATCAATCACTTTGAACTTATACAAGCTAGTCACAATTTAACATGAGTACATATTCTTCAACTGCTACAATTTAATGGCCAATATATGCCAAATGTCAATATGAGCCACAACTCGTACACCTTGTGCAAGCATAATTGCCTTTGTCTACTTTCAAAGTTGGCATGCTCCATAGACTTTCTGCATATCAACCACTTTGAACTTATACAAGCTAGTCACAATTTAATATGAGAACATATTCTTCAACTACTACAATTTAATGGCCAATATATGCCAAATGTCAATATGAGCCATAACTCGTACACCTTGTGCAAGCATAATCGCCTTTAGCTTAAGTACATTTATATCCAACCTAAACATCCTTCCCACAAGCTTTTCTTTTGCAACCAATTTACATCCATTCTTGAAATATTCTACAAAGCAACCGTTCTTATTCAACTTTATGTGTAATCTGTGCACAACCATTTTCCCAATAAAAGCCAAGTTCTTTGTGATATTAGGCACATGCAACACATCTACCAAACACAGAACGTTTCCATGTTGTATATACAATGGAACACTCCTAACATGAGTAATAGGATGCACCTTATTGTCACCTATTTCCACAAAATGAGGCATTTCAAGAGTTTTCATTTCAATAAACCATTCTCCATGAGAATATATATTGTTAGAGGCGCTTGACTCCATATACCATATGTCATTAGTCATTACTACTGATGCATTTGCATTAACTACATTCATCATGTACTATATGACAAACAATTTTTCATTATCAACCTAATTATTGGTAGATACATAATTTTTATATTATCTTTGCCCATTTCTATTATTTCCATCTCTTCTTTTTTCTAGATAGTCATATGTAATATGATCTTTTTGACCAAAATTATAGAATTCTCTAGTATCATAAGTTGCATTCTGTCTACCACATCCTCTATGGCCCCCCTACCTTAATACTCACCTCTACAATGTGTATGTGACTACTCTTGTGAGTCATGAGATTGCCCATGATTTTTTCCACAATGGCAACCATTGTAGCCTCTATCACCACAACCTCTACCTCTACTTGTAATAGAGTAGAGCACCTATTTTGAACTATTCTTGCTTTGTGATGAAGATGCAATAAGACCCAAGTTTTTCCCTTCTAGTATCAACATAGATATTAGATATGAAAAATTAGGGATCATGTCTATTGTGTCGATCGAGGTTAAAAACTACTTATACTCCTCATTCAAGCCATCCAAACATGCAGTCACTATATCATCATCATCAACCTACACTTTAATAGATCCAAGAGCTTCAAGAATGTGTAAACAGCATCAAAATATTGTCTACACAACCAACACCTATATACTCTTTGTGAAATGATGAGGTTTGAAGAGTTCACGTATCTTACCAGATTCACACACAACAAACTTTAATTTTTGAATGGAGGCCGAAAAATACCCAAAATGTGAATCTAACTACATAGGCTTAGATAAAAGGTCTATTATACTCCTTGGAGCACTCCAAGGTTGCAAAGACAACTCGTCAATTCAAGATCTTATGAGATATATCTCCACATGTCTACTCCACAATAGGGCTTCCTTGTAGACTCTTGTGCTTGTGGCTCACAACTCCTTCACTAAATGCCACTCTGATACCATTAAAAAATAGGGGAGGAGGTAGCGTGAGATCTTGCAATACACAAAACACACAAAGAATGTACACAAGATAGGAAGCTAAAGCCTCTAGTCTTTCATATTCTTCTTCTCTACCATAATAATCTACTAAGAATAAGAGAGAGTATAACATACATAATATACAAGCAATCCATATTGTGAACATGCTAAGTAGAAAGACAACTAGTTAGATATCAAGTAAGTCAAATGTGTGGATTAATTGATATCCCATTGTAAAGTATCACTTGAATTATATGCCAATACAAGTACCAACCACATTAGTCATATGAATGTGGAAACAATCATCCAAGTACATGAGTGTTAGCTCCTGTTGAGCTTGAGATAAGGGAAGGCAATGAGGCCTTGTGCATGCACTCATAGCATCTAGGTGCACATCCTTGTATACTTGCATATGCCAAACTACATGAATGTACACTCCAATATACACACACAAACACACAATTACACTGGTACTGGCATGTGCATTTGTGTGAAATGGAATCTTGCACTTCCACTAAAACCATCCATTGACACTTAATCCATGATACTCCTATACACCATAGTGCACTAGCTTCACCCTAGTGCACTAAGCCTAGTGTATTGCACTAATGCACATGTATTTGCACACAATCCATTATCCACATGCACTAATTCTTGCTCCTACTACACTATTATGCACTAGGACTTCACCTTATAGTCTCTTATACACTATCATGATGCACTCTTGCTCCTACTACACTATTATGCACTAGGACTTCACCTTATAGTCTCTTATACACTATCCTAATGCACTCTTGTGCACTACAATGCACTAATCCTCACCTACTTGCATTGTGCACAACCTACTGTACTACTACTCTAGTGCACTATCCCACTTAGTCCACTTGCTCTACACACAACCTTTTATAACCACTTGCACGAGACATATATACCATGTGTACTCACTATTAGGATAAATTTATTTGGATCCCAAGTGCATTGACAAGTGCTCAGCACTATGCCACATAGAATTAGAGTTGCATCTTTTTTGTCTCAATGCTAACCCAATGCCCACCATGTTTAAAAGGGATGTTCAAAGGGAAGGAGGAGAGAGGAAGATGATACCTTGTAGTACACTAGTGTGCACTTGAGCACATATGTGCACACTAATATGCACACGTATGCACTAGCAATGGCGCATGCATGTGCACTTGAGTATCCGTGTATGCACTTGTGCCCACATCCTTTCCCACTCTAGGTCCATTGTTGTAAACCTTGCATTTGGCCTCACATATCTCACTTGTATATGCTTTCATGTACTTGATTGTACTTAGGCACACATGCACCTAGGCACACTTTCACTTAAGCACACTTGCACTTAAGCTAGGCACAGTTGCACTTAAACACATTTGAACTTAGGCATATTTACAAGTACATGCACTTACGTGCATTTGTGTGTACTTGAGTGCACTATCTCTTGCACTTGCACTTGCACTCATAGCCACATGTGCACCTAACCTTGTATCTACCCTCACATAGCTCACTTGTGTGCACTTATGTGCACTTAAGCACACATGCACCTAGGTAGACTTGCACATAGGCTAGAAACTTTTGCACCTAAATACACTCACACACACCTAGGCATATTTGCACTTACATGCACTTGTGTGCACTTGAGTGTAGTACCTCTTGCCCTTGCACGTGCACTCGCACGTGCACCTATACTTGCATATAGTCCATCATAGTATAGTGCACTTAGAAGCACATGTCACATTATACATAAACCCTTTTGTACTTGCACATAGTCACACATGTGCAGCATAGTAGATGTGCACAATATACTAAGCTTAGTCTCTAAGCACACCCTAGGGCACTCTTCTTCTCAATCTACATCCACTTACCTTAAAGCATGATAGGGAACCCATAACACCATAATGCACTACAATAGGGTATTATCCTTATCACATGCATAAATGCACACATACTAGTGCACCATTGCACCACTCTTGCATCCATTAACATGTTGTACCATGTGTCACCTCCATCTACTCTTCCTAGCAAAGCATGCATATCAAGCACCACAATTAGACACTCTAAATACCACTAGTGAACATATAGATTAGTACACCTCCCATGCATCTAACCTAAGGTATACATACAATAACACACCCCCACTCAATCACTACATTCCACCAACAACACATGGTTGCACTTACACATATAGTGTACGAAAAGGGTAATTGTCATAGCAAGAAAAGGAAAGTCACAAGGAAAGACAAACTCAATAGGGCAAAAAAAAATTCAAGAACATTAAAAGAACCCACACTCATCTTGACTCAAAAGATATTTGATTGAAAAGTTAAAGTGCTCAATATGAGTCACACATTATTTGACAAAAAGAGAAAGCATATTTACACACAATGCACAAGCACAAGCAAGTCAAGAAAACCTTGCTTGCTCAATATTCAACAATCTTAAAATGATAACAACATGAGAACTTAAGAATATCATGGAAAAATTATAAGAACTAGAACAATCAACAAATACCTATAACTCAAGTTCATGACATAGGTGCATGAGCTTTCAGAGTGGACATGATCTTCCAACACCCATAGTAAAGACCCCAATCCTAACAAATCCATAGACATTGAAAACACACCTATCCATGACCTAATCAACTAGGTTATCCAATTAGTCCACCTAATGCAAGAGAAACCATGGAGATGACACCAAGCACAATGGAGAGAATTGAGTGGCTCAGGAGATGCCTCAGATGCCTTTGAGGCCTCAATTGACATAACTTTCAACAAGTTATAGAATTCAATGTCTCAACCATGACTTCTAAGTCCATGGAAAGGAAGCTTCAAGAGTTGCAAGGTTGGGGGACAAATAGCCTATTGGATCTTAATAATAACACTAGACATCAACTTGACAAATTTCTTAAAGAGCAAAGGTATTTGGAGTACATTGAAGGAGACATGGCAATAGCACAAAAAGTTCTTATGTGAAATGCTACTACATAACAAGTAAAGGCTAAGAAAGATTGGGAGCAAACACACGGTAAAGTCATGTATTGAATTTTTGTAAGTGTCATAGATAATATAATGGACCATTTGCATGAATTTGATACCCCTTCTACTACATGAAAGAATTTGGCAAGGCTGTTTGAAGTAAACACAAAGGCCAGAAAGTTGCAGCTCAAGTAAAAGCTAAACCAAGTGAAAAGAGAGAACCTATCCATTAATGATTATGACTTGAAAATCAAGAGTATTGTGGAAGATTTTGGATCTATGAGTGTGGTAGTTGATGATGATGATGTTGTGCATACATGCTTAGATGGACTTGGAGATGAATACACGAGCTTCAAGTCATCTATGAATATGAGGGATGATATCCTTGATTTGCAGACTTGATTTCTATGCTAATACTTGAGGATACCCCATTACTCATGTTGAAAATGTTTCTTTAAGTATGTAGGATCTTGGATCACCTGGTAAGAAGAGCAATGCAAAGATCAAAAAGGTGAACGTAATTAGCCATGAGAGAGCAATGGTGGGAATGATGTACTCTTTGACTCTTCATATTTCAATGCACATGCTTTGATAGCTGATATGGATGATGGCATGCACACTTGGATTTTGGATTCAGGTGCCTCTTTTCATATCACCCCTCACCATGAGTGGTTTACAAACTATACAAGAGGTTGACATGGTGTTGTCCATCTTGGAGACAATTATGCATGTGACATTGTAGGCATTGGCAATATGCAATTTCAGTTTCAACATGGATCTGTCTTCACTCTTCATAATGTAAGGCATGTACCACAGCTCAAGAAGAGCTTGATTAGTACCGGACTGCTAAATGATGATGGATTTCATACCACCTTTGGCAATGGGAAATGGAAGATCTGCAGAGGATCTAGGGTTATTGACAGTGGCTCAAAGAGCAATACTTTATATCCTCTCAATGTATCTAGTGTGTGTGACCATGTTGTTGCTGTGACTGAGCAGCCAAGTGTTTCCTTGTGGCATGGCCTGTTGGGACACATAAGTCAAATAGGAATGAAAGTACTTTCTCATTTTTTGGGTGACTTGCCTTTTTTTCATTATGTTGATTTTGAGCACTATGATCATTGTATTTATGGTAAGCATGTGCAAACATCTCATAAAGAGTCTCTTTCACTAAAATATTTGACTCTAGAGTTAGTACATTCCAATGTACATCAAATGCCAAGGTTATATCTAGGAGTAAAGAAATACTTTGTCACATTTGTTGATGATGCTACTCGGAAGGTATGGGTTTACCCTATTCGTAGCAAAGACGAAGTGCTTGACATGTTTCAAAAATTATTGGCATTGGTTGAGAACTAGGCATATAAGACACTTAAGTATCTTCACTCTAACAACAGTGGGGAGTATGTGTCCAAAGCCTTTCAGGCATTTTGTGATAGCAAGGGGATAAAGAGGGAGCTCACTACCCCTCATAATCCACCCCAAAATGGAGTTGTAGAGAGTGCATTAATCAGACCATACAGGATAAGGTCCGTATAATGTTATATCATGCTACATTACCCCATGGCTTTTGGGTAGAGACTATTATGATAGTCATTCATCTTATCAACAAGTCATCGAATAGGTCTTTGAAGGGGGGGAGTCCCTCAGGAAGAGTAGTCGGGCAAGCCACTTTCTTATGCTCATTTGCAAGTGTTTGATTGCAAGGCTTTTGTGCACATACGGAAAGAAGAACGCAGTAAATTGGAACCAAAGTCTTGTAAATGCATATTCCTAGGATACAGTGATGAGGGTGAAATGGGATATAGACTTTGGGATCTCGAGAAAAGAAAGATAGCACGCAGTAATGACATCATCTTCTATGAATATGCATGCATAAGTAGCCCAAGAAGACTGAGGAATTCAAGAGGGTTGTTTTCAGGCATGATGTATCTTTTAGACAGCCATTTGTGCCCAGCGGACAATAGCATGTACCTGTTGTAAATGACCCTCAAAATGCAAAAAAATGATGCTGGAAATGACCAACAAGGTATTTCCCATGATACACCATAGTTTCAGCCTAAAAACATGTCGTTAGGATGACAAGCTAAATTGTCGGGAAAGCATGCTAGAATTTTAGAATAACAACCTGTACATGCAGAATTGTAGGCCTGTATTTCACGATAGCAACCTGTACATGCAGAATCATAGGCCTGTATTTTAGGACAGCAACCTATAAATGCAGGTTTGTAGACCTAGCAGCCAAAAAATGTAGAACATTCGTTGATGCATAGGTCAACCCGACCTTCAAGGTAGCCAAATAGGTTTCTTCGTTGTGCAGAGTATGCTACAGATTATGTCATCTTGACGGATTGTGATGAACCATCATGCTTCAAGAAAGCAATGACTAGACCGGACAGCAAGAAGAAGTGGTTCAAGGCCATGATGTCGAAAATGGAATCACTTGAAAAGAATGGTACTTGGGACTTGGTACAGTTGCCTAAAGGGCAGAAAACCCTTCCATGCAAGTGGGTTTACAAGATTTCTTTGCCAAAGTTCAAAGCACGGTTAGTTGCAAAGGGATATAAGTAGGAACATGGAATTGACTTTGAGGAGATCTTCTCTCCCGTAGTCAAGATGACTACTCTAAGAACCATTTTTGGGCTTGGTTACAGCTGAAGATATGGAGCTCATATAGATGGATATAAAGATGGCGATCTGCATGAGAACATATATATATAGCAGCCTAAAGGTTTTGTTGCTAAAGGCAAAGAGACGATGATTTGTAAACTGAAAGGGAGTTTGTATGGTCTGAAACAAACACCCTGGGAATGGTATCATATGTTTGATACTTTCATGCAGTCTTAGGGCTTTTAGAGAAGTCAAGTTGATCACTACTTGTACACCAAGAAGGTAGTAGATGGCAGTCTGATTATTTTGGTTTTGTATGTTGATGACATGCTGATTACTGACATGGATACTCATGCCTTGGATTCATTGAAGCAAAGTCTTCATGGTGGCTTTGACATGAAGGATCTTGGTGATGCCAATCACATTCTTGTGATACTCAAAGACAAATTGAAGGGGTTACTCTATCTATCTCGATAGGAGTATGTATCCAAGATCTTGCAACATTTCAATATGGAGGGGGGGAAAGCAATCAGAGTTCCATTGCCTCCCTATGTGAAACCCAATGCAGAGGAGGATAGCCCTACATCTCATGATGAGAAGGTTGAAATAGCCAAGATTTTGTATGCTTTAGCCGTTGGCAATTTGATGTATACTATGGTTGCTATACATCTTGACATTGCCTTTAGGAGTGGTTAGCAAGTACATGGAAAACCCTGGAAAGAAGCATTGGGAGAAGCAATGAAAGGTATTATGAGATACCTCAAGGGCACAAAGGATTTGTGTATTTGCTTTGGTAATCAGAAGACATCTGTCATTTGCTTTATGAATGTAGACTATGTTGGACATGCGGACTACAGAAAATCCACTATAGGATATGTGTTTAACTTCATAGGGGGGATCTGTCTCTTGGATATGTTGAGATATCGAGCTCCACTCGTGATATGCCAGGGTGACCATTGTGCATTTATGTCACCGACTTGTTAGCTGCAGATGCGGTTGGTACACCATCCATGAATAATAGCTAGATGATAGCTATCCTTATCTACTCTAGTTCGTGGCTCAGTTAGTATGTCACCTTAGTTAGTTGAGTTTGGTTTGAGACCCATATATAGGGTTTTTCTATTTCTATGTACTAGAGTTCTTTTTGGCTTACAAAACTAAGAAGAGGAAAACTATTTTCAGCCTCCACTTGTGTGTGTATTCCCCCATTGTGTAAGTGAGAAAGCTACAAGTGAGACTCCTTCCTTCTCTCCCACAATCTTGACATGGTATCAAAGCCTTATTCGTGGTAAGGAGCTCAAGAAAGCAAACCAAGTTTGCAGTGTTCTGGTAAGAGGACCAGTGTTGCTTTCATTTTTCTATTTTGGGAGCAAGTCTCTGCAGGTAGCACAGTCGAAAAGCGCAAGAGTGCATTGTCTCAGATTGAGACGCCCTTCGCGGTGTAGCAAGAGGGCAGTATATGCTGCGGGTAAGGGCTTTAGCCCTTAGTTGCTCTGTTTTTTTGATTTGAGGCCATTTCGGGGCCTGTTTTGGAGACGGAAGTTTTTTGCACGCACTCAGGAAAAGGCCCCCCTTTATGCTGTGCGACCACTGTTCTACAGGTCGGTAAAAAGTTACCGTAGAAATTGCATCGTATGCTTGTGCGCAGAGACGTTGGGAGTTACAGAATCATCCTTGTTGCCTGTTGATGCAAAATCGTCACTAGAAAGTGACTGTGTGGTCAAATACTACTTTCGTCAGTTTTGTAGATTTGCCCTTGTGAGGCTGAAGTTGTGTTTTTTACAGTGACAGAATTTTTTGCAGTGTTCTGTAATGGCGTCTGATTCTCTTTCACAGATTATCACTGAAAAGCTTGACAAGAACAACTTCCAAGCATGGAAGTGTAGAATGACGAATTTCCTTATGAGAAAAGGATATTGGGAATTTGTTGCAGGAAATGAAGAAGAACTAGTTCTTCCTGATGTTCCCAATCAACAGCAAATGAACGCATTTAAAGGATGGCATGAGAGAGCCAGAAAAGTTATGTACTGGATGTCTATCAGTATTTCAGACTCTATGATTGTGCATATTCAAGATGCAAGTACGCCAAAGGAGGCATGGGATACTTTGTCAAAAATGTATAGCACAAATACACAAGCCAGGAAAATGCAGCTCAAGCAAGAGTTGCACAACGTGCAAAGAGAAAGTATGAGCATCAATGACTACCACATGAAGGTGAAGAAGATTGCAGATGCACTTGCTTCCATTGGGTTGCCAGTGAAAGATGATGATTTAGTTTCCGTGACCTTGAATGGTCTAGGAAAGGATTATACATAGTTTCGAACATCCATTTCCGTTCGTGAAAGATTTCCTGATTTTGAGGAGTTGATTGCTCTTCTAATTTCTGAGGAGTAGAGAAATGGTGGTGCATCTTCTTCACGAGGAACTTCAAAAGAAACTGTCTTCTACTCAAATGCTGGAAGAGGTAGAGGAGGCCGATCTGGAGGCCATGGTAGAAATCAGAATATGCAGCAAACTTAAGAAAACCAGTCCTATGGAGGAGGACGTGGTAACTCTAGAGGCAAGGGGAGCCAAAGAGATCGTGGTGGATGGCAAAGAGGCTAAAATGCAAACAGCAATGTTGAATGCTACTATTGTGGTAAAATGGATCATATGGCTAATGACTGCTATAAAAAGCAAAATGACATCATGAATGGAAAATTGCAACAAGGGAATTATGTATCTTCTAGTAGACAGGGTGATGACGGAAATGAGCATTTGTTTATGGTGCAGCACATGAACAATTCTGTGACAAGTACAGAAGAAAGCAACGAAGTGTGGTATATTGACTCAGGTGCATCAAACCACATGACAGGTCATGCAGAATGGATGCAGGATGCAAGGAAAATGGAAAAACTAGGATTTGTGGAGACTGGTGATGATACTGCACATCCTATTGTGCAGATTGGAAAAATTTCTTTGTCTATGCAGGATGGGAAAAAGAAATACCTGTCAGATGTATTTCATGTCCCGAATATCACCAAGAATCTAGTTTCTGTTGGTCAAATGGTTGAGCAGGGCTTGTAGATTAGATTTAATCCTCATGGATGCTTTGTTGAGGATATGAAAAATAAAGGTCGCTTGATAGCAAAAGGAAAGAATAAGGGCAGAATGTTTACGTTGGATGCAGACATGCCTGAATTGAGTGCAGTAATGTTTGCACATGGGACCGGTGTAGTTGTAGATATTGATATCTGGCATAAATGCATTGGTCATGTTAATGTACAGCGACTTAAATCAATGCAGGCCCAAAATATTGTTACAGGATTGCCTAAATTCAAGATTGCAGAAATGCATAAGGTATGTGAAGCCTGTCAATTTGGAAAATAGGCAAGGAAACCATTTCCTAGACATGTTCAAGAGAGTAAGAAGCCATTGGAATTAATCCACTCTGATGTGTGGACTACTAAAGCTGCATCTATTGGAGGCTGTCATTATTTTGTCACTTTTATTGATGACTATAGCAGAAACATTTGGGTGTATTTTATGAAAAAGAAAAGTGAAGTTTTTGGGCATTTCAAAACTCTTAAAGCTATGGTTGAAAAAGAAACAGACCTGCAAATAAAATACCTAAGGTTAGATGGAGGGGGAGAGTATCTCTCAAATGAGTTTGCAAGGTTCTTGCAGGAGCATGGCATAAAGCAGCAATATTCATGTAGTCATACCCCACAGCAAAATGGAATTGCAGAAAGAAAAAACAGGCATATTGGAGAGGTATCTTGTGCCATGCTCAATGAAAAAGACCTGCCAGATTTTTACTTGGCTGAGGCAGTTGCTACAGCAGTCTACATAACGAACAGGACTCCCACTGAAACAATACATGGCATGACTCCAGAGGAGAGGTATACTGGTAGGAAACCAGATATTTCTCATTTGAAAATTTTTAGTTGCATTGCCTATGTTCATGTACCAGATGAGTTGAGATCCAAGTTGGATCCAAAAGCTGAGAAGTGCATCTTTATTGGTTACTCTCTGCAGAGCAGAAAGGGTATAGATGTTATAACCCTTCTACTCGTAAATTTACAGTGAGCAAAGATGTTGTTTTTGATGAGATGAGTAGCTAGTATAAACCAATAAATGTGATTGATAATGTAGATGCACAAAATGGTAATGCTACACAGAATTCCCAACAGCAGTCACAAGATATTAGTGGACCTAGAGTGTCCTCTAGCAGTGGTTCACATTCTTTGCCATGGACAGGCACATTGAGATTAGGAGAATCTTCTCAAAGCAACGCAGATAGTGGTATGCAAGTATCACGAAAAGGAAAAGAGAAGGTAGATTAGCCCATGTTTGATGTGAATGCAGGTCACTCTTATGTGGATGGTGAATCCAATGGCTCAGAACAGAGCATTGATGATGAGTTGGGTATTCTTTCTATTGTTACACCTGGAGTAAGGAAGACCAGGGATGTTTTGAGAGCATCTGGAAGTGAGCCTACTTTGCACAGGTCTACCAGAGCTAGGTATCCTGTGGATAGGCTGAAATATGATGGATTTACAGCCATTCACTATGCCTATATAGTCAAAGTGATACAGGAACCAGAACCCACTTCTTTTGAGCAAGCCATGGGAAACAAAAAATGGGAGAAATCCATGGATGAAGAAATGGATGCTTTGGAAGCAAATGCTATATGGGAATTGGTACCTTTGCCTAGAGATAAGAATGCAATTGGTTGTAAGTGGGTTTATAAGGTGAAGCACAATACAGATGGTTCTGTGAACAGATACAAGGCAAGATTAGTAGTAGCCAAGGGGTATGCACAAACATATTGCATTGATTATGAAGAAACATTCAGTCCGTTTACAAGGATGGCAACCGTAAGAGCAGTCATTGCTATGGCTGCATCAAAGGGATGGTCTTTACATCAAATGGATATAGAGAATGCCTTCTTGCATGGTGATTTGCAAGAAGAGGTTTATATGGAGCAACCACCAGGTTATGTGCATGTTGTTCATCCTAAGTTTGTTTGCAGGTTGAAGAAAGCCTTGTATGGCTTGAAGCAAGCACCTAGAGCATGGTCTGACAAGATAGAACAGTATCTTGTCACTATTGGCTTTTAGATTTCCAAGGCAAATTTCTCACTTTATGTGAGAAAAACAAAGAAAGATATTATGCTGCTTGTCATTTATGTTGATGATTTAATTATCACAGGTGATAGTGATGAAGATATCCTTCATGTGAAAATGCTATTGAAGCAGAAGTTTGAGATGAAGGATTTGGGAGAGCTGCGTTATTTATTGGGCATTGAGGTGATTAGATCACCAAGTGGGATATGGCTCTTGCAAAGGCAGTATGGATTGGACATGCTGTCCAAATATGGGATGACAGGCTATAAGCCTATTTCAGTTCCTTTGGAGCAGAATGTGAAGTTGAGCGCAGATACAGGTGAGCTTCTCGAAGATCCTACTATGTACAGACGCATAGTAGGAAGTTTGATTTATATGACTATTACCAGGCCAGATTTGAGCTATGCTGTTGGATTGGTAAGTCAGTTTATGCAGGCTCCGAGGAAACCTCATTTGGATGCGGCTAGACGCATACCCAGGTATGTGAATTTGTGGGAGCTTTTACTCAACCGCCAAAACCCACGAACCGCTTATTGTTTCAAGCGTTCCAAGCCGAGCACTAATGGCTATCTCTCACATAGCTGACGCGCCCTCCATATCTACGAGTGTAGTGAGCTTACCTCCATGCCATTTGA
This sequence comes from Lygodium microphyllum, assembly GCF_053477565.2. Taxonomy (NCBI): domain Eukaryota; kingdom Viridiplantae; phylum Streptophyta; class Polypodiopsida; order Schizaeales; family Lygodiaceae; genus Lygodium; species Lygodium microphyllum. The sequence goes on from NC_141143.1 coordinate 86,243,011, forward strand.
GTTACCTCCTCTCCCGCGCACTCCGATAGCTCCACGATCCAAGTGCAAGCTTCAAGCAAGCTCGATCCTCCCACTCCAAGCTCCAAGCTCCATCACTGCGAGCAAGGTAAGAGAAGAGAAGAGAAGAGAAGAAGAGAGGAGAAGATGGAGAGCTTCTCCTCCTCAGTCCCTCACCCTCACACACTCACTCCCTCACACTCTCACACTCCCTCTCTCAAGCACAAGCTCAAGCAAGCAAGAACAAGAACAAGAAGAAGAGGAGGAGAGCTACTTTTGGCCACACACAAGAATGAGCTTCTCATTCACTTTTCAACTTTATATACAAAACCCTAAATCCCTTTTGGGCGGTCATCCCCTTTTTACATGGCCGGCCGTAGCCTAGGCCCTTTTTCCCATTGTCCTTCTATCTTCTTAGCTTCCTTTCCACCGCCCGTCTACATTTACAAATTGCACGGGTGAGAGCCCGGCGCTCCTTGAATTAAACCATGATGCGCTTGTGCTCTTTTAAAATAGTTTGATTTGCGCTTTTCCTCGTGCGCCTTGTCTTCCGTTTCTCTTTGCCTTGGCCTTTGTCTTTATCTTTTGTTTTGGCTTTTCGGATTTTCCACCGCCTGGCACTCTTTTACAAGATCTCGGGGAGAGCCTTTGTATTTTAAAATGCACCTTTTCCCTTTTGTATTTGCCTTGGACTTTTAAGGTTGCCCTTGCGCTTCTGGCCTTTTCTCCTTTTCTTTCTTTAGTCGAGCTACCTTTTTTCCACCTTTTCCATGCGTCTTTTTTATTTCCTTTTTCTTTCTTCGTTTGCTTTCTTTGTGTTGGGGTTAACATTACCCCCCTCCTAGACGAGTGCCAGTCCCATGGCACTCATAGTCGTAGGTAGCAAGCGTTTAGCATGCACCGAAGACGTGGGTGGCAAGGACATCTGTAGTTACCTTGGCAAAGTGTTGGTAGTGGTGGGAAGGAAGGTCATTGGGGTCACATTGGTTAGTTGAGTGGTAGGTGGTAGGGCAATGGGAGTTGGTGGTAGGGCTATTCTTTTGGGGGGTTGCACTGATGGAGTACAAGTGGTAGTGTGTTGGGGCTTCTGTACATGCTGATTGTTGGTAGGCTTACAGGTTGATAAGGATAGGAATTCAGAGTTGAGTGTTGATGAAGAGTGAACGACACCTTTGTGGGAATCTTCAATACCTGCAATTGAAAACCGCTCATGTGGTCTCTCCCTAAGGGGTAGTGCTAGTCTTCTTATTGTGCACAAGACATAGTTTGATTAGTTTGGGAGACAGGTCGAACTTTAAGCAAGCAGAGAGTATTGTCCTGCACTTGAGGACCCAAACTGTGTAGATACTTTGGTGCATATATTATGTGAGTGCTCGTGCATACTTAGATATTACATAGTTAGAAGATCGCGGGCTAGTTTCTCGTAACAATGCGTGGATGAAGCAAAGTTGTTCATGTTGAGAAGAAGTACAAGAAGGTATATGAGACATCCTTTGCATTGTGACTCCATGACGTATCATAAGTGAATACAGGGACACCGCACGTTTGGTAGCTGGAAGCTATTGGACTCACTTGATGAGGACGGTGTACTTTTCATGGCCAATCGTGCGGTGCTTACCACCACTGATTGCAATGGTACTAAGGCAGAGTGCAAGAGAGAATTGTGCAAGTGGGTCAGGGTGACAGGTCTAACCATAGGCGAGACAAGCTCCCTAGGTATGTCCTACCCTTGATGTGCCCTGAAAAATTGTGGGTGATGCTAAAGGGCTAGGGGACTAGGGACGAAGCCAGTCGACCGAGGTCACTAGACGTACCTAATTTGAGGACCCCTAGGTGCTGTGCTGTGATCGTAGGTGCTTCTTCTTCTTTTTTTTTTGGACTTGCATGAGCACAACCATTACAATATGTTGAGGCTATCAGCCTTTCAATGGATTGGACAATGTCAAGCTTCGAAGGCGCAGAAAATGGATAGTACAATGATGATTGCGCCCTAGCCTCGTTGTTAGAGAAGCAGTTGGTAAAATAGGGAGATACACTTGAGATATTGCAAACCTCCTTGCGACACATGCGATGTTGGCACAATCGAGGTAACGACCGCTGTGAGCCAACTATAGAGCTTGACCCGGAAAGGGAGCGTGGCCCATGCGATGTGGGCGGTTGGCAAGGGTGATTCGTGCTTTCGGCAACGTGGCTTCGCCGTGGCTCCTTGTGGGGTCGATGGTCTTGCGGTGATCGGGCATTGAACACTTTCCCGCAAAGACCTGTCCCATCCTGTATCCACTTGTCGCTTCATGAGAGTACATGCATGGTATATGCTGCAACTATAATAAACCAGTGTAATGCAAGGAGACATCACTTATCTAAATTCTATGGTGTTGACTTAGACATTTATCACCTGCGCTTGATTAGCTTTTTCTTTTGCTAAAGACGTGGAATATATTAAACGCAGATATGAAAAGTTCGTACAATTCGGGAACATGTCAACATTTAACCTTTTAAAGACAAAAAGTTATGGCCAGGTAGCATTTGATAAGTGCTTTTTACAGCATGGGGCTACTCTATTTGTACGAGGCGGGGTGAGTCTGGGTGGCCGGGTGATTGGGGCTCTACTGATGTGGGGCTCCTATGGGTTTGGATAGGGAACATGTCGGCCGGGACATGAATGGTGTAGTCCCGGCCCACTACCGTCTCCAGAATGTCTTTAAACAATTCATTAAATTCTTCTCTTTCCCGAGCTACCCTTTCTGCCCTTGAGCATCTAGGGCCCAAGCGTGAGCTGGGGGTTCGTGCCACTAGTGCTGCCACCTGTTGCGCGTTTTGAGTCTCGTCTTTCTTGACTCGAGGATTCTTCGGCCTTCGCCCTGGACAGTGTCGCTTAGGGCCTCACTTCTTGGCATACCTCTTGATGGTGGGCACATAGCGCTCCGATGGAGGGGTGTGTGCCACATGCTCCCATCTTTTGTGAAGAGCGTCTTTGCATGCCAGATCTCCATGATTCTCCATGCGTTCTGCCAAAAAAGGAAGCCTGCAAGACGCAATCCAAGGGTTAGACCTGGATATAGGATACAACTGTTTGCATGGAAGGGATTTTAGTGTGGTTTATGAAGCGCATATAACAAGAAGGGGAGGGGTGAGGCATGCGGTGCTTGTTGTAGAGGAACGACCCCCATGCTGATGTTCCCGTTGCCTCCAGTCATTAGCGGATATTAGTATGCTAAGTCGCGTGGACTGGTTGTCGTGGAGTGGGACAGGGCACATCCTCGAAAGGATAGACCCAAAAGGGAAGCAGGTGTATTGAAAGGGACTACACCCTATCTACACCATCAGAGTTGTTGGTCAAGGCTTCCTATGGCGGCAATGTGGGTTGCATGCCCTTCACTTGGAGGTGGGGCTGGTCACACGGTTTTTGAATGTGTGATGAGAGGAGGACTTGAGGAGCTTAGTTTATCTGACCCCACTCTTCTCCCTGTGCTTGACTATCATTGCTTGTGTGTGTTGACATTGTTTATACACGGTGACACAAAAGGCAGTGTTTATTTATATACATGTTTATGAATCCATGTCACTTCACGAGGATAAGAACCACGTGTAGAACTCGGGGTTATACCGGAGCGTGGCACACGCATCTAGTATTCGCAGCAGCTTACTTAATACTGATAGATATTTTGCCACGTCGAGTAGCATGGAACCTTGACCGAGTCTACTGGCAATATGTAACTCCTTCTCAGTGAGAACCTATCAATCGAAGGGCCCTGTAGCCTAGTTCCAGCTAAGTCTGCACCCCGAATGTCAGTCAGCACTCGAAGGGAAGTTGGTGCCACATAGGTTGGGTCTCTTTGAGACCACCATTTGGCCAATCGCTCTTCTGAGACTGTCATGATCTGAGCCCCTAGTTCGGCCATTACAACACGGCTTTCGCACCAACTCTGCTCAAATTGACTCTGGCCTACTGACAGTCGTTTTAGTTGCTCTATGTCTATGAGATTCGGTCGGCAGAGCATTTCATTGAACGTGACGGTTAAGCGCAGTTCATCAGCCTCCTCGTCGGGGATGAGTCACATGCGTTCATGCAGGAGCATGTCGTAGTGCCCGTTAAGATGTTCTTGTTCTTCCCATGATAGAGGGAAGGTCAAGTAATCTCCAAGCTGCTCCTTGGGAATTGTGCCCATGTCCGCCAGGACGTAGATCCATGTGACCACTTTGAGCTTAGCATCCAACTCAGTTAAGCATTATGTGACACTTCTATGTTCAACGAGGGCTTGCTCGGTTGCTATCTCATGCAAAGTTCTAAGAGTTTCCTTAGGCTTTAGCATGGCTAGGGGCTCAAGCCTAGATGAGCAAGATTGGTCAACACTAGGATCTCTTATGCTCTTGGGGTTCTCACGTTTCTCCTGAGGTTTTGCTGCTATTTTGTCATGGTTTTTTCTTGGATGTGGCTGGTATGGATTTGTCACCCTGTTGTGATGACGTTGTATCCACTCTTGATTGGTCAATGAGAGTTCTATTGTCAGTGGATAGAGTGTTGCAAGCAACTATTGATGGTAACAGCTGCTTTGATTTTTCAGAACACACGGATGTGTCTGAGGTTTCACTGCTATTAGGAGAGGAATTAATGGGTTCATTGGTGGATGGACTCGATGCGTTATTCATCAGCTCTCTGGCGCTCTTCGTCTCAATGTTCTTGGGGTCCACAACCACCTGTGATTGTTGTTGTCTTCGTTGCTTTCTCCTCTTTTTCTTGGTCAGCACAGGTGCATCTAATGGCTCAGGACCTTGGGCTAGGTCGATCGCTGATGTGCTTGGTTGGGTCTTAGCATTTTCCTTCTTTAGTGTGTCCTCATGGGACACAGTCGTGGCCTGCTGACTAGCCTTACCAAGCTGTGAGGACATAACTGCCTCCCCTTTCAGGGAGTCTAGCTCTTCAGCCAACTCCCTTGCATGTAACTCCTCCAGCCTAGGCTTTAGGCACTTTGAAAGTGCTGGAGTTGTCGAGGAAGTTGGTTGTGACACCTCCTCCACAGGTAAACTCCTAAGGACATGTTCCACAAGGGGCATTATCACGGCCAAGGGCTGTGACTGCTGTGATCCCTGATTGGAAGTAGTAGCAACTAGTTTAGTGGGCTGGCCACCCTTGGTGGGTTGCGGTGTCAAGTCCCTAGGGCGATCAGAAGTGGTTGTGTCTTTTGTTGGCCTTTGAGCACTCATCTGTGTAGATCAAACATGAGCTGATCTAGTCGCATTAGGCTGCTCAGGCATATCCTTGGGTCGAGAGCTACAGATGGCGTCCTGTCCCACCTCTTTGATGGTTGGAAGCTTCGACGGAGATAGAGATTGGAATTGAGCAGTCGCCCTTGACAATTGCTGTAGTGCTTCATGTGTCTGTTTGGGAGAAGAGGGCGTAGGAGATCTAGGACTCTTAGGTGGACTTGGCCCTAGCTGAATGATTTGCTCGAGGCTATTAGACGATTGTGCCATTTGCTTTGTTAAGCGATCAGCCTTGCCTTAAGCAATGTTGTGCCTATGATGCTTGTCCTCCCCTTGGGAAATCAAAGGCTCTTTGGGCACTAACGATTTTTGTGCATGCTCGATGGCTACATACGACATCTGTCTATTTAGCATGCTAGGCTGAGGCTCTTTCCCTCGAACAATCATGTCTAGTTGCTTGCCTCGAGGCCTAGAGTTTCTTAGATTTCCTCATGTTCTTCATTGCTTTTGATGCACTCTGGCCTTCAGCTGATAGAGGCGGTTTAGCAGGGGATTTTGGTACCCAAATCCATCGGTTACCTGTGTAGTACCCTTGAGCACGTAGCAACGCTTTGGATATCCATCGCGGCGTTGTGCTAACCCTCCATCGATTCCTGCGTCTATAAGGCTTGGGCTTCTTTCGGGGCCTTCTACGATATTTGTAAGTCCAAAGCCCGTCCTTGGCATTGTCTCTTGACCTTCTTGTTTCAGGCATGGCCTCACTCACTGGTTCTCGTTGTTCGACCTGTGCTCGTATTAACTCTTCCAACAAGTCCTTGCTCTCGTTAGCATGCTTGATTGTTATGTCAGCACCTTGTTTGCCTTTCCCTCGAGGTTCGATGGGGTCACCCTTGCTAAAGGTTGTGACTATCCTCACACCTGGTAGCGTCAAGTGTATCCTCTGAGCTACGTAGTCCACCTCACACTTGGTAGCCTTTTTGAAGGGCCTTCCTAGGAGGATTTCCTTTCCACCATTCTCACTATTGGGAGGAACATAGAACAGGAGTGGAAAGCTTTCTGTTTCAATTGTTACCAGGATTTTGCACTTCCCTAGAAGTGCTTGGGGGTGTTCCCCGTAAGGATTAAGAGTTGCATTAGTCGGTGTGAGCTCTGGTTGGCCTAGTAGGGTCCATGATTCATAGGTCAAGATATTAAAATCTGCTCCTTCATCAATTAGAGCATCAATAGTATGCTCTCTTTCCACGGTGAGTTTGACCCTAAGATAAGCAAGTGGTACTGTGTCTTCATCTTCCGGGTCTTGGCTTGTAAATTTAAGCCTTCTGACAGATGCCCTTGAGTTCTTGACTGCACGACCAGATGTGGATTCTCCACTGCTGTCTTGGATCGTCAGTACAGTGCTATTCAAGGTACATCTCTAGTAATCCTCGCATTTGTAGCTTGCTGATGTTGCATTTCGCTCTGACTAAACATGGCCTGAACACAATGTCTTTGTGTTCTCGTGGTGTGGCCTTTTTGCCCTTGATGGCTAGATTGGCCCATTGATGTTCTAGGGTCTCTGTTTCTCTCTGTTTCGAAATGGGCTTTTGGTGGCTCTATTGCAAGTGAGACTCCATGCTCGTGTGGAGCCATTGCTATACTAGGGTCCAATTTGAAGGACTTGTCACAGCATGCGTTGTCTCTCCAACCTACTCAGGGGAGGTGCGGAGGGGGCAGAGCCCCCTCTGCGGGGGTCCAGGGGGCAGTCCCCCCCAGCCCGTAGGGCCGTTACGGTAAAAGCCATGCACAATTTGGGGGACCGTTTATAGCCAAATTTGAACTACTTGCTCTAAGTTTCAGCCCAGTGATTGATCTATGATATGGTTCGGCTCTGTATGGTTTCTCGGTTAATTTCACTCTCTTCAGGTTAAAATTTGAAAAAATCTAAATTCGACCTAACAGGTCCGAATTGCAGGGTCCGAGTGGGTCACTTGGACGGTCCAAGGCGCATGGGCCGAGGGCGAAGTTCGGACGATTCGAACGAATTCGGATGGGATCACTCGGCCGGACCGAGGCACCTGGGCCAAGGGCCGAATTTGAGTCTCGGGTGGGTCGGCTCGGACGGTCCGAGGCCGACTAGGGGTCAGCCGAGTGGGCTGGGTGGTCCGAGGGCCGAGTCTGGGCCTCGGACCAGAGTCGACGTGACTCGGACGCGCCAAACGCCGCGCGTGTTTTTGCCGCAGCTCGCAAAATTTGATGTGCATGGTGCTGGGGGTCTTCCCCCTTGTTGTGCAACTCCAGATTGGTCCTACTACTGTAGGGGAAGGTGTAGAATTACCTGGGCTAGCCGACGATCTCCTTGATGCCAAGATCGAAGCGGATTTCCTTGCCAAGCTTTCCTCTTCTCTTCTGCTCTCCTCAAACCCTGCAATGCACAATGCGGCCTTTCTTGCCACTTCTGGCCCTTATACCCTCTTCCACGTATGGCATTGGCACCCTCAATAACTCACTCACCGACCTTAGGCATCACAAGTGTTTGTTACCACTTTTGCACGATTCTTGCCCTGTTTCTGCCTTGTTTTACAACAGTAACCCTAATACTTATTTTCTTTGTTTTTCTTTGTTTTCTCCTACTCTAATGCATCCAACTCACAAAGTAAATACCTACACTACTCCATCTCACAACATAAATCTCAAGAAAAACAACCAACCTACTTGCCAAGGAGATCGAATACCATCTTCAACCCCTCGCTTCCTACCTATCTCAAGCACCAGTTCGGGGGAAACCCTACTCCAATGCTCGATTCGAAGCGCGCAAGCGCTCGAGGCTTGAATCCATTGGTCCCAGCAAATGGAACCAAAATGTGGGAGCTTTCACTCAACCGCCAAGACCCACGGACCGCTTATTGTTTCAAGCGTTCCAAGCCGAGCACTAATGGCTACCTCTCACATAGCCGACGCGCCCTCCATATCTACGAGTGTAGTGAGCTTACCTCCATGCCGTTCGAGTTACCTCCTCTCCTGCACACTCCGGTAGCTCCACGATCCAAGTGCAAGCTTCAAGCAAGCTCGATCCTTCCACTCCTAGCTCCAAGATCCATCACCGCGAGCAAGGTAAGAGAAGAGAAGAGAAGAAAAGAAGAGAGGAGAAGATGGAGAGCTTCTCCTCCTCGGTCCCTCACCCTCACACACTCACTCCCTCACACTCTCACACTCCCTCTCTCAAGCACAAGCTCAAGCAGGCAAGAACAAAAAGAAGAAGAAGAAGAGGAGAGCTACTTTTGACCACACACAAGAATGAGCTTCTCATTCACTTTTCAACTTTATATACAAAACCCTAAATCCCTTTTGGGTGGTCATCCCCTTTTTCCCTTTTTACATGTCTTCTATCTTCCTAGCTTCCTTTCCACCGCCCGTCTACATTTACAAATTGCACGGGTGAGAGCCCGGCGCTCCTTGAATTAAACCATGATGCGCTTGCACTCTTTTACAATAGTTTGATTTGTGTTTTTCCTCGTGTGCCTTTGTCTTCCATTTCTCTTTGCCTTGGTCTTTGTCTTTATCTTTTGTTTTGGCTTTCCGAATTTTCCACCGCCTGGCACTCTTTTACAAGATCTCGAGGAGCGCCTTTGTATTTTAAAATGCACCTTTCCCCTTTTGTATTTGCCTTGGACTTTTAAGGTTGCCCTTGCGCTTCTGGCCTTTTTACCTTTTCTTTCTTTAGTCGAGCTACCTTGTTTCCGCCTTTGCCCTGCGTCTTTTTTTATTTCCTTTTTCTTTCTTCGTTTTCTTTCTTCGTCTTGGGGTTAACAGAAGTCCACATTGCAGTATGGACTATTTTATGAGACTGAGGTTCAAATACAGTTGCATGGATACACTGATGCTGATTGGGCTGGTAGTATTTCTGATAGATGATCTACCAGTGGATATGTGTTCTGTTTTGGAAGTGCTGCAATCACTTGGAATAGCAAGAAACAGCCTACAGTTGCCTTTCGAGCACAGAGGCTGAGTACAGGGGTGCAGCAATGGCTGCATGTGAGGTAGCTTGGTTGCATAAGCTACTTTATGATATGCATCAGCCTACAGATGGGCCAGTTGTCATTTATTGTGACAACATGAGTAGTATACACTTGGCAAATAACCCAGTCTATCATGCTAGAACAAAGCACATTGAGGTGCATTATCACTATGTTCAGGAGAGGGTTTTACTAGGTCATATTGACCTAGTTTATGTCAGCATAGAGGATCAGGTAGCTGACATATTTACGAAGGCATTGGGTGCAAAGAAGCTGCGCAAGTTCAGAGACCTGCTTGGTGTGCAGGAATTAGGATTGAGCTCGAGGGGGAGTGTTGAGATATCGAGCTCCACTCGTGATATGCCAGGGTGACCGTTGTGCATTTATGTCACCGACTTATTAGTTGCAGATGCGGTTGGTACACTGCCATGAATAATAGCTAGATAACAGCTATCCTTATCTACTCTAGTTCGTGGCTCAGTTAGTATGCCACCTTATTTAGTTGAGTTTGGTTTGAGACCCATATATAGGGTTCTTCTATTTCTATGTACTAGAGTTCTTTTTGGCTTACACAACTAAGAAGAGGAAAACTGTTTTCAGCCTCCACCTGTGTGTGTATTCCCCCATTGTGCAAGTGAGAAAGCTACAAGTGAGACTCCTTCCTTCTCACCCACAATCTTGACAGGATATACATGCTGCAGAAGTGTGTTGCACTGTCTACTACAGAGGCAGAGTATGTGACTGCCACCACTAAGGCATGCAAAGAGGCTTTATGGCTATCACATTTGGGTGCTGAGCTTGGGATTATTGAGGTTCGTGTCCTCTGTTGAGATGACAAGCTCAACACATGCGGACATTGATGATGGACCGCCTGGTTAGATGGGTCCACACGTCTACACTTAGCACGTCGGTGGTCATTATGACTCTCACATGGCTACTGACTCATTACTTATTATATTCAGGTTGTTACACCTATTTATAGCTGGCATAGTTATAGCGCCAGTCGACTAGTGTAGTCGGTTATGCATTGTTTGACTTAGTAGGCCACTTTCCTTTTATGTTGTATCTTATCTATACTTTGTGTACATTGTAAAGAGTGTGGAAGAAGAAGAAGAAATCAGCAAGAAAACGTTTTGGCCTCCATCTCTCTTCTTGTCTCTTGAGTGAGCTTCTCTTTGTGCATTCTGTGTGTGTTCGGCGCAGCATCTTGAGCAACCTCCTTCACCACGCGATTCTTGACATGGTATCAGAGCCGCGCCATTGAGAGAGGCTGATTTCGAAGGTTGAAGTGAAGGAGAAGAAGCAAGGTTCGAGCAAGCAATCTACGGGTAAGAATCTCTCCCATTCTTCCACTCCTTCTCTTGGATAGTGCCTGTGGAGGCACCGGAAGCAGGGCAGAGCAAAAATCTCAGATTGCAGTGAGATTTGGTATGCGCGAAGAGCATTGTATATTCTGCAAGAAAGCCCTTTAGGGCTTAATCCGCAGTTATTTTGGGCATTTGAGGCCGTTTCAGGGCCCGTTTTAGAGCCGCAAGGTTGCGGACAGCAGTTTCGGGGTACACTGTGACTTCGACTGTATTGACCGAACGTGGGTGCGCAGGTTATAGATTTCAGATCTGTAAGTTCAAAGGTGTTTACCAGTGAGTAAACACAAGGTTTATCTGCAAACTGGTTGCAGATTGCATGTATTGTTGAGCAGACAGTGAAAAAGTCTGTCTGGTGTACTGCTATGCACTACAGGTCAAGGGTTGCAGAAGATTTGCTTGCTGTTTGGTATTAGTTTTGTGATAATGGCAGAGAATAGTGGAAGCCCCATTATTGAGAAGCTCGACAAGAACAACTACCCATCATGGAAGTTTCGTGTCACGAACTTCCTTATTGGAAAAGGCCTCTACGAGTTCGTTTCAGGTGAAGAAAAGGAGCCGGAGGTGAGTGATCCTCCAACTGCAGAAGAGACGAAGGCACGAAAGGAATGGAATGCAAAAGACAAGAAGGTCATGTATTGGTTGTCTGCAGTAATTGACAATAATATGCTGGGACACATTAGAAATGCAGAGAATGCATATGCAGCTTGGACCATACTTGAAAGTATGTTTTCTGTAAATACAAAGGCACGAAAGATTCAACTCAAGCAAGAGTTGAATACATTGAAGAAAGGGAAGATGTCTATCAATGAGTATGCATTGAAAGTAAGAAGCATTGCAGATGCATTGGCAGCGATAGATGCAATGCCCGATGATGATGATTTAGTGTCGTCTACCTTGGGTGGACTTAACAATGAAAAGGCTTGGAAGTCTTTTGTAACTTCCGTATATGTCAGAAAGCCATTTCCAGATTTCGATGAATTGGTCTCCCTTATGATCACTGAAGAGATCAACATGCAGAGTGAGACATCTGAAAGAAGTGGTGAACAGGTCCAAGCTTTCTACTCCAGTTCTGGAAGGGGACGTGGTAGGTTCTCTTCAAGAGGCCATGGTACAGGACGTGGTAGTGACAACCAGCAAAACAGATTGAATCAGCAATTTGGCGATATGCAGGTTTCAGGAGGTCGTGGTAACTTTAGAGGCAGGGGGAGCTTTAGAGGAAGAGGTGGATGGCAGAACAGAGGCTCTAACAACTCTGGTATTGTGTGCCACTACTATGGCAAAACAGGTCATATTGCAGCCCAATGTTATGCTAAGAAAGATGATATCCGCAGTGGTAAGTTGCAGCAAGGAAACTATGCATCGTCTTCACGACAGAATGAAGACAAAAATGAACGTTTGTTCGTTATGCAGCATATGTTGAATGCTGTTACAGGAAAGGGAACACATGAAGATGTTTGGTATGTTGATTCAGGTGCATCCAATCATATGACCAGCCATGCAGAATGGTTTGGAGAGATGCAGGATTTGCAGAATGCAGGTTATGTGCAGACGGGTGATGACTCATGCCACCCAATTTCACACATTGAAAAAGTTCCCTTGTCCTTGCATGATGGTAAGACAAAGAGTCTTTCAGATGTATTGCATGTGCCATCTATTACAAAGAACTTGGTGTCAGTCGGTCAAATGGTAGAGCAAGGGCTGCAAGTCAGATTTAATGCAAAGGGCTGCTTTGTAGAAGACTTCAATGACAAGTGCAGGTTGGTAGCAAAGGGAAGTAGAGTTGGACGTATGTTCACTCTAGATGCTGGAATTCCTACTATGAATGCTGCTATGTATGCCAAAGGAAAAGGTGTTGTTGCAGACATTGAAATTTGGCACAAACGCATTGGACATGCAAATGTACAAAGGCTGAAATTAATGCAGTCCAAAGGGTTGGTTATAGGTTTGCCTACTTTTAAAGTTGCAGAATTTCAGAAGGTATGTGAAGCATGTCAGTTTGGTAAGCAGGCAAGACAACCCTTTTCACATGACAGAGATGTAAGCAGAAATATCCTTGATGTTGTGCATACAGACATTTGGGGGCCTACACAAAATGTATCTCTTGGAGGCAGTTCATACTTTGTCACATTCATTGATGATTGTTCTAGAAAGCTGTGGGTATATTTTATGAAGGAAAAGAGTGAAGCTTTTGAGCACTTTAGAACTTTCAAGGCTGCAGTTGAAAGAGAAATAGGCTTGAAAGTAAAGTGCTTGAGGTCAGATGGAGGGGGAGAGTACCTCTCCAATGAGTTCAGTGATTTTTTGATGTCTCATGGGATAAAGAGACAGTTCACATGCAGGTATACCCCACAGCAAAATGGGGTTGTAGAAAGGAAAAACAGGCATATTGCAGAAGTTGCACGCACCTTGATGGCTGAAAAGAATATGCCTAAGTATTTTTTGTCTGAGGCTGTTCATACTACTGTTTATAATATGAACAGAACTCCCACAGCTGCAGTTCATGGTATGACCCCCGAAGAATGTTTTACAGGTAAGAAGCCTGATGTTTCACACTTGAAAGTATTTGGCTGCATTGCGTACGTTCATGTGCCAGATGAGTTGCGGAAGAAACTAGATCCAAAGGCTGAAAAGTGTGTCTTTATTGGATACTCTTTAGAGTAGAAAGGGTATCGCTGTTACAACCCTGTCACATGTAAGTTCAGAGTGAGCAGGGATGTCATCTTTGATGAAATGAGCAGTTGGTATGCATCTAGTGGTGATGCATTGGATGATGATGATGATCATGACACTCATGTGTAGGCTGAAAAGCAAGAATCACGGACTCTTAGTGGACCAGAGACATCATCTGGTAGTCCTTAGTCTGGGAGACTAAGGAGTACCTCTACATCTTCGGGTGCATCTAGTAGCACTACAGGTAAAGACAAAGGAAAGAATAAGGTGTCAGAAGGCATTGATGCAGTTCTTGATGGAGACTCCAGTGGCTCAGAGAGCTTGGATGATGAGCTTGGCATTCCTTCAGTGAGGACTCCAGGTGTGCAGAGAGCACGCGTTAATGCAAAGACTCCATTGAGTGATCCAGTGGTACGCAGGTCTAGCAAGGTGAGATACCCTGTTAAAAGATTTGGTTTTGAAGGTTATGCAGCTCACCATTATGCTTATATGGTGAAACTAGTTGAGGATGTTGAGCCCACATGTTTTGAGGAGGCTGTTGGTCATGCTCATTGGGATGCAGCAATGGATGAGGAGATGGCTACATTAGAGGCCAATAAGACTTGGGATCTAGTATCATTGCCGAAGGGAAAGAAAGCTATTGGATGTAAGTGGGTTTATAAGATTAAGCACAATGCAGATGGTTCTATTAGCAGGTACAAAGCTAGGCTGGTTGCAAAAGGCTATGCCCAGACATATGGCATAGATTATGATGAAACCTTCAATCCAGTTGCTAGGATGGCAACTGTCAGATGTGTGATTGCTTTGGCAGCAGCCAAAGGTTGGAGGTTGCAGCAAATGGATGTAAAGAATGCCTTCTTGCATGGTGATTTGCAGGAAGAAGTGTATATGGATCAGCCAGCAGGTTATGAAGATTTAGAGCATCCCACGTATGTGTGCAGGTTGAAGAAGGCACTCTATGGGCTCAAGCAAGCACCTAGAGCATGGTCTGACAAGATTAGAGAGTATCTTGTCAATATTGGCTTTTATGTTTCTGATGCTGATCCCTCACTTTATGTGAGAAAGGGAGATGCAGGTTTGGTCATCATAGTCATCTATGTGGATGACTTGATTATTACAGGTGATAGTGATAGTGGAATTTCTGAAGTCAAGGGCTGTTTGAAGATGAAGTTTGAGATGAAGGATTTAGGTGAGCTAAGGTACTTCCTTGGCATTGAGGTGATCAGATGTGATGATGGTATATGGCTGTCCCAAAGACAGTATGGCTTGGATATGTTGTCCAAATATGGTATGACTGCATGCAAACCACTTTCAGTCCCGTTGGAGCAGAATGTAAAGCTGAGTGCTGATGTTCGGGATGAGATAGAAGACCCTACTATGTTCAAGAGGATAGTGGGGAGTTTGATCTACATGACCATTACAAGGCCAGACTTGAGCTACGCTGTTGGTCTTGTGAGTCAGTTTATGCAAGTACCTAAAAAGCCACATTTGGATGCAGTCAGACGCATATTGAGATATGTGAAGTCCACATTAGATTATGGACTTTTCTATGAGACAAGTACAGATGTACAAGTGTTTGGATACACAGATGCAGATTGGGCTAGTAGTATGTCTGATAGAAGATCTACCAGTGGATACATGTTCTCTCTTGGTAGTGCAGCAGTTGCATGGAGCAGCAAAAAGCAATCTAGAGTTGCTTTATCGAGTACAGAGGCTGAGTATAGAGGTGCTGTTGTTGCAGCATGTGAGGTAGTATGGGTGCAAAAGCTATTGGCTGATTTGGATGTGCAGGTGGAAGGTCCAGTTGTCATTTATTGTGACAACATGAGCAGTATACAGTTGGCTAGGAACCCTATGTTCCATGCCAGGACAAAACATATTGAGGTACACTACCACTTTGTGAGAGAGAAGATACTAGCAAGTGAGATTGACTTGGTGTATGTCAGCACACAGGATCAGATAGCTGACATCTTCACGAAGGCATTGGGTACAGAGAAGCTTCAAAAGTTTCGAAGCTTACTTGGAGTTGCAGAGATGCAGTTGAGCTTGAGGGGGAGTGTTGAGATGACAAGCTCAACACATGCGGACATTGATGATGGACCGCCTGGTTAGATGGGTCCACACGTCTACACTTAGCACGTCGGTGGTCATTATGACTCTCACATGGCCACTGACTCATTACTTATTATATTCAGGTTGTTACACCTATTTATAGCTGGCATAGTTATAGCACCAGTCGACTAGTGTAGTCGGTTATGCATTGTTTGACTTAGTAGGCCACTTTCCTTTTATGTTGTATCTTATCTATACTTTGTGTACATTGTAAAGAGTGTGGAAGAAGAAGAAGAAATTAGCAAGAAAACGTTTTGGCCTCCATCTCTCTTCTTGTCTCTTGAGTGAGCTTCTCTTTGTGCATTCTGTGTGTGTTCGGCGCAGCATCTTGAGCAACCTCCTCCACCACGCAATTCTTGACATCCTCCACTGTGATAGTCAAAGTGCTATCATGTTAGCACAGAACCTTGTCTTTCATGCAAAGACAAAACACATACAGGTGAAGTATCATTTCATCAAAGAGGTACTTGAAGGCAAGAGCATTGAGCTAGTCAAGGTGCACACTGATGATAATCCTGCTGAGCTTCTCATGAAGGGACTTCTAGCAGAGAGGTTTGCCCATTGCTAGCAGATGATGGGTATTGGATAGGTATAGTCTCTTCAGCTTTGTACATATTTAGACTTAGCTGATTCTTTTCCTCTACCTTTGGGCACATTGCCTTTAGGGGGCACGTTGTTAGGATAAAGGGCAGTGCCCGTGTCTTCCCGTAAGGGCCAGGTTGTACATAGTACATATACCTATCTAAAATCATTATTGAGGTACACTCTTCAGTACCACAAATTGTGTGTCTCTATCTCTTCTCTCTCTCTTAGCCTACATCTCTACATAGAAGCTCCATTGCAGCTAACTCAACACATCTTAATACACATTCTTCATTACTATACAATCTAGATTTCTATGAATGGTTCATTCCAAGGCAGAGTGATGGTGTATCATCATCCACTTAACTCTTGTATATGCCTAACTCACTAGTATACATAGTTATATTATTTATACTTTAGCTCAAATTTTACATTAATTGAGCTGAAATCCCTAAATTTATGAAATGATGCTATATCTATGTAATGGTATGATACAAGGTACACACTCTAAACTTTAATTCTAGGTATGGTGGCACATCGTAGTAAATTAGTGAACATTCAAGACTTGAAGAGGATAGTATAATTAGAAGGTTTCCTAAAAATCTCAAGTTTGAGAAGTGTCAAGACAAAAGAATATAGGTAAATCAAGCTAGCAAGGTCATTTGAGAGGCTAACAAGAGACAAGGACATCAAAAGGCAATTTATGATGACATCCCACTCAAGGCATACCTTGATCACAACATCCAATGGGCATCTAGTTCCACAAAAGAAGTTGCAAATTACTTCCATGAGCATCCATATCTTCATCCACAAATACATTTTCTTCTTTAATGACAACAAGGCATTGTGTTTCCAATCTCCAAACTTAGTATTCAATCTTCATCCACAAATACAAGGTCTTCTTCAACCCAATAGCTTCAATGACAATAAGGCCTTATGCTTTCAATCTCCAAACTGAGTATTCAATCTTCCTTGTGTGTACTCCAATTCACAATTGCATCTTGTGAGCTAGGTTCATTGTTTTTAGTCAACCTTCAAATCTCTCACACTTTCATTTAGCTTTGTAAGGCTAGAAGTCAAGTTTTACACCACTGCTAATTCACTATCCCAAAAAAAAAAGTCAAATAAGGAAAGAAAAGAAAGGACATATATGCACTCATAGCATTGCACCACATTTAGGGATCCTCAAGTTAGATATGTCTAGTGACCCTACTTGATTGGCTGCATCTCTAATCTCCTAGCCCTCTCCCATTTTCCCCCACATTTACTTATGGCACATCAAGGTTAGGACATACCTAGGGAGTTTCAAGTTGCCTTGGTTAAACCCCTTGCCCTAAGTCATTTGCACTATTTTCCTTTTCCCCTTCATTATCTCATTTTCCCAATGCCAACAAATCAACCCCACAACAAGACTAAAAAGAAACTTCACATGCTAGGAAGAGCCCAAGTATATCAACTACCACATGTGGTTGAGCCATATAAGAATCATGTTCTCCAAGAGTTACTTGGCTTAGACTCTAGGTTTAGCCTACCTACCTTTCACGTTCTCCCTATGATCTTCTTCAACAACTCTCTTTCCCTCGCCAATGTCACTTCTTTCCATCATCATGAGTTCAAGGTCCCTTACTACATCAACCAACATCAATGGAAGACCCCATGGAGTAGACTTCTAATTGAGTATTAGCCTATGTAAGCCCGTGCACAAACAATATATTTGCACATAACCTATACACAATTGTGGGTCTTAAAGTGTGGGACAACACTTCTTGCACTCGCCCTAGGAAGTGAATGCATGTGAGGTTTTACTTTGCAAATACAAAAGTTCATGGAGAATCATGATCACTTCTACTTCAACACCCAAATCTCCTATCTTCGACAATGACACATTTTCCATGATAATTTATTAGCTCTATTCCTTACGAAGATTTACTAGTCAAGAGGATCAGTAGCAACAACAATACCATCTTCTACATGTTGTGTCATGAATAACATTGTCATCCTTGCTATCTACCACAATACTAGCAACATCATCCATACCATCAACTAGAACATCATTATCATCATCAAGAGCTCTCAATCAACTACAATCGATATGAGTGCCATGGGACTAGTACTCGTCTTAAAGGGGGGCAATGTTAACAGTAAATATGGAAAGCTAAAATTTAAAAAATTTAAAGAAAATCAAAGTGAAAGTGTTGGTATTATTTTGGAAGGTTTTTTTTTAATCTTCAATATTATTTTGAGTGCATAAATATATATGAACTCAAAAAATAACCAAAAATTAGAAGATTACATGCGTATGATATTGCAAAATTAATTAAATTTTATTAACTAAAAATTTGATAATTAGTCGTGTTGGACCTTACAATTTGTGGAGTTGGGATATTTAAGGAGACTCTACCATTTCTAAAATACTTAAAGCCACACACTTTCGACCAATAATTACAATATTAGCTTAGCTTTAAATCTTCCTACTCTCTAATTTGAAAAAATAGAAGTTAGAAAGGGGATTCTCCATTTAACATTGTGATTTCTTGATATATTATACTCAAGCACAACCATTCACCCTTGAGCACCATCCATCCACATTACTTTAATACTAAGCATAAAGTCTATCATATGATAAAGTACCTACAAATAGAAAATAAAAATTAGCTAAGTAATCACAAAATGAAAATGTATTCAATTTAGAGTGTAAAATTTTACATAAAAACCATGTTTCTTAAGACTTATAATATGTCAAGACTATGAGCCATGCTCGATATCCAAGTTTTGCCTAAAACTCTCGTTATGTAATCCTTTGATGCACTTTCTACTACATATATACTATTAGTACTCTCAAACCCTCACATTTCTTAAACATGTGCTCAATAGTTACAATTGATATAAACCAACTTGGGTACACATTCTTTAAGCCAGTGCTTAGATTCATAAATTTCAATATTTCTACTAAAATTTTTGTGTTGTACATGTACAAATCCCACTATTGTACAATGGCCATTCCACATTGTTAAGATCCTATAAGTGCATATGCTCAAGGGTTCCATATTCTCAACCAACCTTGCTACTATGCTCAAGGGTTCCATATTCTCAACCAACCTTGCTAGTGTGTACTTCGAATCCTAGAAAAAAAACAAGGTCTTGTACAATTTTCTTGGGTGTACATCCCTCAAAAAAGTAGCTAACCAATTTCAAACTCGTAGCATTTGAAAGCACCTATAAAACTCACTATATTTTGCAATTTATAGTAATGTGAAGGGTATACTTCTATAAACACAAGAAAATTAGTTTATTGTAGGTGTAAAATGTATTTGTTTGTGTAGAAATATATGTTGCATCAATACCTCCATCACAAGGTGAGAATCAACCTTGCATTGTTTGAGAACTAAAATTATACCCTTTCAATGTGTTGCTACATCTCTAATTGCAAATGTTTTCACATTGAAATCTCCTTTCATACTTGGATGCATATGCACCCAAGATGAATAATGATAACTATTAGCAATCCAATTCCCCTCCTCATATTTCCTATTAGACACTTTAATTGAAATAACGGTCATTCTTTTCTATAACATTATGGCCTAGGCAATATATGTAAAGAGTTGTGTGTCATTAATGAACCATGTACATATTAAAACCACTAATCCTAAATGTTCCATATGAATTTACTATGTCATTAAAAGACATCAGTCCTTTTATAATCAAGCAAATATCATAACGGAAACATAATATAGATATGGTATACCAATACAAAGTATAGATTGAATTTGAAATTAACATATTGATTATCATGTTTATACAAAAGAATATAGTGAATAGTAGAGAAATACTCAAAAACATAACTTCATAGAAAGCAAATGTATTATATTAAATAGAGTTTGATCTAACTTAATACATTGCATGAATATATGGGTAATACAGAAAAATAGGTTACAAGGACAGCAGCTAAATGGCATGTTGATTTAAATAAACACTTTTAATCGACATTTGAGATGTTTTAGGACTCGGTACATTGTGTAATAGATGGGTAATATGGCACATCAATTACATGGATGTAGCATGAAGATTCGGATAGACACATATGACCAACACTTCAAAGGATTTATGAACCTCAACTTCCAGTAGACGCAATTTGTTAAACATAAAGAAAACTCACCACAACAAAGTAGATCAAGAGTTGTTTGCTTCACCTAGACCTTCTACTGCACTTACATATTATTAAAACATAGCACTACAAGGTAAACCAAAAATAACTAATCAATCATATGAATTTTTAGAACATGAAATAGAAAAAAATTACCTATAAGGTGATTTATAGAAGAGAAGATGGAATCTTTACTCTGCCCCGTGTTGATCGTTATAAGAACATTCAATTCTATAGTTATGATAATAACCTATTGAAAGTGATATATATGAGAAAACAAAGAGTTAATTTTTCAAATTGTGAATCACTCTTAGCACATGGATCTAAATTAAGAATCCACACAATTGTGACACAAAGGAGAGAAGTTTACTATCATCATAAATAATGATAAAAGTCACCAAAACATAGATCCTCTTTAAGCCAGGTAGTAACTTTCTTCTACATTAGTATAAACCCAAAAATAGAGGTCAAATCCTAAAGATGTAGCAATATAAACCATGAAAACTTATGTGTAGAAAGATGTGTAAGAGAGAATATAGATGTGTTGCTCAAAGTTTGAACTCTACAATAATATAAAAGCAAGATTTAGAACTAATATCAAAACCTCCGGGAAGTTATTATATGTATATCCTCTACATCATGTGCATTCAAGGCCTATTTATAAATATCCTTATCTATGAATTTTTCTTGAATAAAACATAACCCTTTTCTATTCAATCTATAAAATTTAATCCCTTTATATTACACCCTTATGTATGTTAAAAATGTATTAAAATGTTATTTTAAAAATACCTTATTTTAAACCCACGTGATGCAAACATGTATTCATGAGTAACTTACCCGAGATCAAAACCTAGTAATAATATAGTAAATGATTTTTGCAAGAAGACAATAGAAAAGGTTAAGACCAACATCAAACCCTACTATAGAAAAGACCAACTTGACATTACATATATCATCTACGCTATTGTTTTGTAGAACTTGGGAAGAAGAGCACCTTGCTAATGATGTTGAAGACAATCGTCAAGGTTGAAGGTGCACGAGAGATGACGTGACGTGCAATCATAATGATTGCTACACAACTTGGCATACAATCTTGCAATTGCACACACTATCAGCTAAGTAAACTGAGCAAGAAGAGAAAATATGCGGGTTAGCAGCATCAACAATAAAGTATAGCACAACCTTAGGATTGAAAATGAGATTGTAGTTCGTTTGAAGCTTCCATTGCTTGATCTTTGATGTTTTGTAACCATGCAACTCACATACGTTGTCAACAACTACCAACTCACATGACACGTTATTGCTCGTAGCTACCCTCGGGGCTACTTAATGTTATTTTTCCCAAAATTATCCCTAGAAGAAGATAAATGAAAAGGGCATAACCTATATCAAATCCTACTATAAAAATAATAGAAAGGAGAAAACAAAGAGAAAGTGTGTGAGTGAGTGAGTGAGTGAGTGAGATCATCACCTATATATTTCCCAAAATAGTATCCAACATGATGATAGCAAGAGTTAGAGCCAACCTCAAGCTCTGCCGAAAAACCTATAGAAAAAAGAAAACAGAGATACGTATAGAGAGAGAAAAAGAGAGAAGCATCTATGTCTTTCCCAAAATGATTTTTGCAACAAGAAGACAATAGAAAAAGCTAGACCAACATCAAACCCTACTTTAAAAGGTTATATATATATATATATATATATATATAGATGAGCACCTATGTTTTGCACAAAATCTGCAACTATAAGCTGAAGAAATTGAAGAGTTAATAGAGTGATCAATGCCCTAATTACTCTTAGTATAGAGCTTCAATGCCAATGAAAATCCATAAAATTTGGGAAGAGAGGGAAAGGAGTCTACTACTCAATTTTCAAGTTAAAGTAAGTTCATAGGACATAGGGAAAAAGATCAAATTTTACAAAAATGGCTAGAAAATAGAGAGACTCAAAAATTGTGCACTATTCATTCTCCCTTTTTTTAATCCTCCACTATCGCTTTTTTTTAATCAAGATCACATAATTTAGAGAGAGAATAGTCATCCTCCATATATATCAATATATTACCTTCCTATTCAACAATCCAAAAGGCCCACCTCTTAAAGTACAATATTTTTAAGGGCCTATTTTTTAGTCCATTTTTTTCCTAATAGAGACTTGTCATGTGTACTCTGAGCACCTTTTGTGCCTACAAAGCCACTACTAAATCCCTCGAGTGGTGTGCTTCAAGATAAATCAAACCCTTGTATTGTCTTATGGCATAGGGATGGACTCTTACAAACCCTTGTATTGTCTTATGGCATAGGGATGGACTCGTAAGAGTCTGGTAACTAGAAGCACTAGAGCTGGCTATTGCATGGGGGTTTATCCACTGAACGAGAAGGAGAGGCCAACTGGTTGGACGGCCTGAGCAAAGGAGGCATTGTGGAAACAAAAACCCAAAAAGCAGGCATGCAGCTGATCAATTTTTAAGGGAGAAGAGGGGACCTAAGAGCTAGTGCACATGATAGCTAGGCGAAGCTGCAGTAATTGGAGCAGGATGGTAGAGGGCACGTCGAACCACCTCGTGGGATAGCAATCAAGCCAATCGGAGTGGCTTACATCTAATGCGAGAGCGTCATCGTCTTCAGGAAGGGGGTAACTCTAGGGACTTGAGGTGCTGATGCAGGGTCGGATGATGGGCAATGAGCGCTTTTGTGGCTGCATATTCCATATTAACCAAGGCCACCCACATAATTAAGAAGAGGAGGCTACGGAGGAGATTCAGTAGCCTCATCCGAAAGCTTTGCAATGATTCGTCCCTTTCTAAAGACCCATGTAGTAGGAAGGAAGACGAGGAGCTCGATCATTTTCATGAAGAAAATGCTCGCCAAAAGATTGCTACTCAAGTAGGGTAGTGCAGTTGAGAAAGGGCATCCTTAGGTCTTTCGGCTCATTTGTGCGTCACCATTGTATCAAATTCATTCCACGATAAAATATCACTCTCTCTTATATCTTATGCTTTTGTAAATACTCTTAAGCATAGGCTCATCTTTTGGAAAACCTTAGTTAAGAACATAAGGCACGGAAGCTCTTTTTGTTCCATAAATTGTTAGAGATGTAACATCCGGATGCTAGATCTTCAAGGGATGCACATTAAAAAAATATAAATGGACCATGTGCAATCAACAAAAGGGTTATTTTATTTATTAAAATTCAAAAGATTAGATTTATAAAAGAGAGTTTTTATTATATTTCAAAACAAGTGTAACTAAATGGTACTTTTTTAACACCCTTTGAACAACGTGTGATATGGACGATATTTTATAGGGGCACCCCTAAGGCTAGATCAATAAAAGGAACTACCTTCTCGGTAGCCTTGAGCAAAAAGAATATTTTTTAGGAATGAAAAGGTTGGTGTTGGATTGGATTGTGGAGTGATAGCATGCCCTCTCTCTTAGTGTAGGGGTGGTTGTTTTGGTTTGTCAAAGTTGGATGGTATGAGTATGTGAACTTTTTTTTTAATTGAAGATAGCTTGTGCTGTCTCACTAGTTGCTTGATGCTTTGAATCAAAGGTATATTACTCTATGTTCTCTCTTGAAGAGTTTAGATACAAACATGACGTGCATTTGGTTGTAATAATGATACAATTCTTGTTGAGGTGTTGAGTGGTTAGCGTACCCTTTTACTAGTCAAGTGATGTTGCTTTGGTGTTGATTATTTTTTGTATGGGATTGTTATAGTTTTGGTAGTTTGGACTTAAGTTATGGTTGAGCTTGTATGATATTTGTGTGTTGTTTGTTAAAGAACACATTTTGATGTTGGCATAAGGATTCATGCATGGTCTTTACTCCAAAAGGTTGAATTTTTGAGTTATTATTGTTCTTTTGAGTTTCATTGGGGTTATGTTTGTCTATTATGCTATATTGAAGCTATGGTGACTCATGAGTGCATGCCATCATCAAGAGAGAGAGAGAGGGGATACCCTTTGTTTGTTTATTAAGTTAAGCATTAGAATTTGTCGTTAACAATTTGAAATAATAATTTTCTTTTTGAACAATGTGGCTACTTGCTCCAAATGAGTTTGAGAAGTGTGTTTTTTAGGCTAAGTCATGGTTGTTGGAAATATGATATTTATTTATTTATTTATTTATTTATTTATTTATTTATTTATTTATTTTTTATTTTTTTTCTTTGGGAGGCTTTTCCAATAAACTATGGACATTAACTGTGTGACTATGATTGAGGACTATTCCTTGAGAATTGAAGAGAATTAGCTTAGTTAGGACCATGTGTGTTATCAATTTCTCTTGAGGATTATTCCTTGAGAATCAAAGAGAATTAGTTTAGCTACTAAGACCATGTATAGAATTAGTTTCCCTTGATCCGTTTTGTGGATGTTGCTAGATGTTATGTCTAGATTATAAGCTAATGTGAAGGTCACAAACCCGTATTGGCACTCCATATCTCAATTGCAAGTACTAGAGAGTGATTTTATTGTCCCCTACTTTCATGTCAATATCAACTTAAATGGAGTTCGATCATAACTATTTTGTGCAATAGCTTGTATACCCACAAGGTTGTCATTTAATTGTCTTTTGATCTCCTTTATCTTTATAAATATATATATATATATATATATATATATATATATATATATATATATATATATATATATATATATATATATATATATGTGTGTGTGTGTGTGTGTGTGTGTGTGTAGAGAGAGAGAGAGAGAGAGAGAGAGAGAGAGTGTGTGTGTGTGTGTGTGTGTGTGTGTGTGTGTGTTTTAATTAGTTCTATGATAAGGATTTTCCAAGTTGACTCAACGTGGCCATTAGCTTGATAATAATAAAAAGATGATTTCTTATGTATGACCATAAAGTAGAGAGGAGGTGCTTCATCACTTCATTCAAGAAGTCGGTGCCTTGATCATTGACTAATTCAATCAAGCAATCAAATCATGAGATACCCTACTCAAAAGGAATTCAAACATTGTTCTTGCATCATTTTAACTTGATGAAATAGTCAAGTACTTGATTAAATAGTCAAGTGCAACTAGTATGCATGTAATACCACATTATAGGACTCATGGTTCATGTTCCACATTTCTTGAGTGGTTATCTAACCCCAGAAGTGGAGTCAACTACATTCTATCCTTTGTCATTAGCTTCATTAGTACCTTGTTCCTTGACATTTGTCACAATGCTTAACAAGCCTTGTAGTATCTTTGAACAAGGTAGGCCATTAAAAATTAAGACTCAAACATCTTTCTTATTGTTGGCTCACAATTGAAGTGACCTACTACAATCCCACCATGAACTTATTGACGTACATTGTGCATTTCATGCTCTCTCATACGTAATATCAAAAGAACCTCCTATTTGAGCCGTTATATTTCTCCAACTATTTATTGGAAACATTGTTCTTAATCAATTATAACCTCAATTGAGCCTTCTCTATCATCTTTCTGGAAATAATAGTATCATGATTTTTATATCAACTTAATTCAATGTAAGATCTGCAAATTTCTCTCTAGATTGATGTTGAATAATTGAACATCCGAAAGATTAGTCCACTTCCATGGCTAGTTCTCCAATGATGATGCATAGCATATGATTGGCCATGTAGTGTTGTTTTCCTTTTCTTACTATCATTGAGGAATCAAACTCTAGCAACAATAGAAGCCATCAAGCTATTCCTCCTATAGTATAAGGCTTATTCACAAGATGGAGCAATGCTTGATCATCAGCGAAGAACATGAATGGTGTTGCTAAAAGGTAACGACACTACTTCACCACATACGCCATGCCTAATCCTTTTTTTTCTAATAGTTAATCTTGGCATCAATTAGTTGCCTTCTTGCAAAGCTCACACAAAAGTAAAGGTTTCACTTGATGGAACAATAGAAGCCATGAGGCCATTCCTCCTATAGCAAAAGGCTTATTCACAAGATAGTGCATGCTTGATGATCAATGAAGAACATGAATGGTGTTGCTAGAAGATAATGGCACAACTTCTTCACTACATACACTATACCTAGTCCTTTTTGTAATAGTTCATCTTGGTATCAATAAGTTGCCTTCTTGCAAAAGCTCACATGAAAGTGAAGGTTTCGTTCACTAAGTTGATCAAACACTAACTACACAAATGTCTTTGATACATCATGTGGAAAGTGATTCTCCAATTTGGGACTTGGCAAATTGGTGATAAACTCACAAGAAGCTCAAAACCTTCGTAAAAGCTTCCTACAACTTTTGGCACCCTTGGTCAACACAAATGTTACCAAAACATTGTACAAGGGTCTCAAGATTGCATAATTTAGCATAAAGCATTGAGAATACTTAATGTAGCCTAAAAAGCACTAAACCCCCTTTTCATTCCTCAATGATAAAATATCAATGACAACCTTGATCTTGGTGATCCCTATGGCAATTCCATTCATTGAAATCATGTTCCCAATGACATATCCATATTTAATCCAAAACTATCACATTAAGGGGTTCAATCAAAAATAATATCTATAGCTCATAAAAACTTGTCTTGCAATATCAAGATGTTCATTCAATCCCAAACTCATGCAAAGGTTATCCCTTGATTATCCACAAAGACTTTTAGAAACCTTCAACTAGTCCATAAAATTATACACATCATACATCAAAAGGTGGTTCACACATTGGTCAACCCAAATGCATCACAATGTATACAAACACCCTCGATTCTACAACCACAATAGTCTTGTGCCTAACATTTGGATAGACTTGCAATTTGTTGTATCTTGAAAATTTGTAGAAAACTATATTTGCCTACCACTATTTCTAGCATATACATAGTGTACGGTAACGATCATGGTCAAATTCTTGTTTTTGGCACTCAACTTGCCACACTTCCTCATCATAAGTACAATGGGTATATTCGAATTCTTGTCATGACACTTTGAACTTATCATATTTCCTCATGATAAATACAATGGGTAAGATCCATTCCATGTTTTTATTATCTTCATAAATCTAGCACCTTGCGACTCTTCAATTTCCTATTCGAGTCTTGCTTCTAAAAACATGGGGATAGTCTGAGTTTCTACACAACATGGCACTTCCTTAAGGTCAAAGTAATCCCCCCCACAAACACATTTGCGCATGCTTTGGGCATGGTGATCATCAATGCACCTTCTTCAAACATCCAAGTCTTGAGCTATGTATACGCTTTGTACTTTTCCACTTCTATTGGAACTTGGGCCTTCAATAGTTCCCTAGTCAAAAACCCCTTTGGGCTCCTCATATTACCACCACATGATTTGCCCACTTATGCTCAATTAACCTCTTCTTCCTCTACTTGTCTTTCACTCTTCCCCCCTAAAATTCATCGATAGATCCCTATTATAATACCTAACTCAAACTCTTGCAATCTCTCTCACTATCATTGTTGCCTTTGGATTCTGAACTAGAAGAATGTGTTAGAATTTTCATTTCAAGATTGGTCACCTCTTGTTGATTCCAATGTCTTGAGACTTGGTGAAGCAATTTGGGTTTCTATTCCTTGTGTGTGATCTAGTAGCCAAAATACTTGAACCATTCTAGGTTGGAATTTACCTAGCAAACATTTCTAGCCTCATCTTGATTGTCATAGTATGTGTGCTCATAGGCTAGACTCGTGTGTAGCATAGATAACCAATCTCTCAGCCTGGTTAGCTACAATTCCCATGATCACTACAAATACTATAGTGGTAAGGTCTACCCAAGAGAGAGACTGTGACGAGGTGTGTGCACCAAGAGAACAAAATGTTACATAAAGACAACCAACCTACAAGTAAAGGAAACATTTGATGGCTATAAGTTGTGTCACATACAGGATACAGGCATATCTACACAAGAGGCAAGGATTACGGTCAGCAATGATTGCAAACAGAATGATAAGTAGCCTATAAATTGAGCACAAACAGATAACCAACCTCAAATAGCCAATAGGAATTGAAAGTCGAAAGTATGAACAGAAACCAGGAGACAATGAGGAAAAACTCATGAGGGCAAGCCCACAATAGTAATAGAGCATGTTTTACTATCCACATGAGATTACATCACATAAGACTCATACACATAGTCGTTATGTACAAGAGGACTGCAATTGAAACTGATGAAAAGATAAACATCATACATATGAAATCACAAAACAGCTAAGCTAGTAGCTGTCAATTTTTCTTGGAATACGTTTGGTATGAAATGAAAAACACTACCAAAAAGCATCACTGCTGCAGTAAGCGTATGTCTTTCACAGTCCATGCACCTTGAACAGTGCGTGAAACATCTGCCTTGAAATTCTCTTCTTTGGTTCCCCTTTCAACCTTGAGCAGCAAGTCAAAGTTGATGACATCTCCAATTCCCTGCAAATATGGCTCATGCAAACTTAATAACTCAAAAACAGAGTGACACATATGAAGTCACAACAAAGCATTTCTTCAAACCTGAGCAAGAGCAGAGACGACATCCTTCAGCTTGTAAGGAATCAATGAGTTTGATCTCTGTTGCAGTAACTTTAAAGCTTCCTCAGCTGCTTCCTTCACAATAGGATCGCTAGAGGATACAGAAGATAATCCTGACCCTCCCTCATCACTGGTATCTGAACCATCTGTTAGTTTGAAAAAGGAAAAAGAAAAGTGTGAAGGAGAAAGACAAATGAACAGACTGCAATCAACTTGATTCTTCAGGAATAGAACTAAAACC
Organism: Lygodium microphyllum; assembly: GCF_053477565.2. Classification (NCBI taxonomy): domain Eukaryota; kingdom Viridiplantae; phylum Streptophyta; class Polypodiopsida; order Schizaeales; family Lygodiaceae; genus Lygodium; species Lygodium microphyllum. Next base: position 86,271,783 of record NC_141143.1, read on the forward strand.
CTCAATTTAGATTTTAAGAACACTACTTGACAAGAAACACTTCGGTTGAACATATAATTAACACTTTTGACCACAAGAGCCTGGAAATCTGTTTCTTGACAAAGAAATTGAGAAAATGAGAGCCACATTTTCTTAAAAAGAAATTGACAAAAAGAGAGCCATATTTTCATCCCTGCAAGGCACAAATGTCCTGGTCAATTCTCAAAAACTGTACAAGCACAGAATGGAAGAAAGCTGTTGTTTGCCTAGCTTAGCTCCCAAGTCAGCTGTTGTTGCCATATCTCCACTCCGTTTGAAGTCCACCAAGGATTTGAAATTCTCCCAGGCTTTTACCCACACCTTCGCTTCATATACACTGATCTGCCCTCCAGATACAACCTCCAAATGCAAGAGATGCATGATCCCTGCAACAACTTGTCGCTCTGCTTTGATAAGCCTCACAAATTTGAGGTCGGAATTCTGCAATAGCAACATATGAAAAGATTTAAACCTAAATATCACAAGCAGATATGTTAGAGATACATCTGCTGATATTAAGTTGAAAGGAGTAAGTTCAGTGCCCAGATCCACGATGTAAGACGAGTGTGGCATCAGCATGTGTGAGTTTTTGCGTGCATGTGCCTGAATTGAAAGAAGAAAGAGCGAAAGCATGCATGTAAGTGTTAAGACACAGTGTTCGCACAATCCTGAGTACAAGATCAGCTAATAATTGCCTCGTTGGATCATCCAGACAAGGTTGCATAAATATGTGTACAACAGATACAGGTTAAGATTTCTAAACCTACTATACGAAACATACAAATACGATGTGCTATATGCAAAAGTGATGATGTAGCGAGGTTTCAAAACATGAGCATGAAAGAATCAGCTAATTGTCTCATCGGATCATCCAGACAAGATTGGCTGAACATGTGTACAACAGATACAGGTTGAGAAACCTACTGTACGAAACGTACAAAAAGGATGTGCTGTAAGCAAAAGTGATGGACTTGCAAGGTTTCAAGACCTAAGAATGACAGAAACAGACAACGGCGAGGCAAAACAGGTAGTGGTAAGACGCAAAAGTGATAGACTGGCAAGGCTATAGACATGAATATACTGGCAAGGTTTACAAATGGAATAGACATGAACATGGAAGGATCGGAAGATAACCTGTTTGCTGTTATGCTCATCTACGGCAAATTTGGCGAGCTCTTCCAACTCCATGTCGTTCTGATGCTCGACTGGCTCTTTCGCTCCTGCAACGTGTGCCATGGCTGCTTCTTGCGGGATCAGAAGAACGAGGGCAAGGGCGCATGATAACAAGAAAGTCGCCGACATTGCGAATGTCTGAATGTGTCCCTAAACCAGCTTTAGACTCCCCTTTCCCTCACCCACAGTCCTCAAAAGGGAAGCCAAAAGGATACATATTATCAGATGCGAAAAGAGATGTTTGCATTAGGTTCATTCCTCCATATACAACGTATTAGGCCGTTATTAGGGCCTTCTAATGTTTCTATGGCCCTTTAACTAGAATGCTTTAGATGCAAATTTCTAAAGTTTCTCCGGCCCTTTAACTGCTCGATGAGCAATCTTACTAGAAAGTTCCAATAACCAAAATGCTTTAGATGCAAATTCCGTCCATGAGATATCTTTGGTTCCACCGGAAGAAAAAAAATCAGGCATTGTTTCTACCCTTCCACAATATACATGGTGTAAACATCCTTAACAATTGATATATAAGCTTTTTTATGTTGCATTTGAAACCAAAACCTCCAAAAATCCTAACAAAGATTATGCTCCCCTATTGGCATCTTTGAATGTTGTGATACTTGGGCCCAAGCTTGTTGAGTTCTGCATCCATTTCAAAACATGTGAGCTAGCATCTCCTCTTCTCCACATGAGCATTTTCCATCTGTGATACCTCTTTTCCAAAGCTTACCGCCTAAAAGGACTACACCAACCATGACTTTCCAAACGAACACTCTATCCTTGAGGGGCAATTGGATAGACCAAGTGTTGTTAAAACATTCAAACAAAATATTCTATGAAATACTTATGTCCCAATATTTGCATACTCTAAGAATATGTTTATTACTTTTCATGCAAAGACTCCTCAATTCTTTAGTGCTTAAGACTTTCCGCAAGACTTTATTGGAGATTTCCAAAAATGACAATTTGCTGGTACTAAGCATTCACACTCCAACCATGCTTGTGCATTTAATAGAAATTTGTAGCCAAGTGAGTATTGGAATTAGACAAGTCTAGCCTAGGAATAGGCTTCCTCATGACTATATATGCTGCTCTGAGCTAGTGCTTAAACTGGAATACCTTTTTTTTTGCCAAGTTAATGCCTTTCCTACCCACCTCCACTAGCAGGAAGGAATTGAAAACCCAATACCAAAAGTTGTCTTCTTTGTTGACATCCCTAGTCTTCCTACTCACTTTTGCTTTGCTTAGCATTTCCTTCCATGATTGCAATAGGCTATCTATGAACCTTGAAGACTCCACTTTCATGATTGCTTGGGAACATAATAGGTCCTCTCCTTTCAAGCCCCAAGAAGTGCATGACTTGGGACTCTTGAAGACAAGTAAATCCATAAGCATGGAGCCATTAGAGGAATTTTGAGGTCTCAAAAACACCCTCTAAGGAAATTTGACCAAAATATTTCCCCAAAAATGGGGAACATGCAAATGAACTCCAAACTTGTTGAAGATTACATTTTTAGAACCTACTCTTCAAGAGCTTTGGTGGTATATGGGTTGATAAGGTTTGAAAGTGAAACAATGAAGTTACATCAATGATTCTCTTTTTCCTAGGGAATTATTGTAACACAATCTTTTAAGAGCAACAAAGAATCTTTACAGAATCTAGTCTCATCCAATCTTGAAACCCCATCATGCTATATATCTTCAGAAATTTTGTGAATAGTAGATTCTAAAAATACAATCTCCAACAAGTTTGGAGTTCGTTTGCAAAAATTTCACTATGCCCTCAATTTTTAAGGAAATATTTTGATCAAACTCCCTTAGAGAGTGTTTTCAAGACCTCAAATTTCCCCTAATGCCCAAGATGCTTGATCCTCAATACACCTCTTCAATATTTTTCCCCTTAGGGTAACACATCTAGAGCAAGGGTCCATCACACGTAGTCTCCCTACTTCCTTAGATAGCTTCAAGCTTTGCATAAGGATTGGAGCAAGACATCTATTTTGTTTGGTTTTACCCCATAGAAATCCCCCAATCAAGGAGTCCCAACATTTCCTACAATTTAGAGCTTCATGCTAGAAGGGAAAAATAAAAAGTAAGGGATAAACAAATAAAGGTACTTAAAATTGTGAGTCTTACATGGAGGGGCTAGCTAACCCAACTCCATTTCCTTACTATTGCTCTTAGTTTTTCCATGACCCAATCAGCTTTGCAAGTCTCTGATAAAAATGTGCCTAAAGGGTATCCAGGATACCTATAGATATTCCTTCTTGTGGTAGCCATCCCCTTCCAGCTAAGGGAATTGAGATCATCTTCACTAACACTTATAAGAGTAGATTTGTTGTAGTTTATTGTGAAAGCAATAATAGAATTGAACCAAAGATTCCGAGTAGCTAAATCACATTTGGTTAGCTCCATCCCTAAACCCCTATCCCTGCTTCCCACTCCCTCCACAAAAAATCATGGCACATCAAGGGTAGGATATACCTAGGGAGCCTTAGCTCACCTACAATTAGATATGTCTCCTTGAGTCACTTGCACCATTCTCTTCATCCCTTCTCAAATCCCTAAATGCCATTGTAATAACATTGAAAGCAAGACAATGGGCATGCCAATCACACATCACCCAATGTTGCAATCTCTCCTATTGATGATTCATAAAATCGCCTCATCCATCAAACTCCATCATCAAAATACCTATATGCATATTGCATGATATCACTTCACGATTCTCCTTCAACTTTTCTATCCATTAGCAATGACAATACTTCCCATATTTTATCCATCAACTTGTGCCTTCTGTCAATAGAAGATGTGGATCTAGAGCATGGCATGAGCTATGGAGGATGGAAGATGTAGACAGGACTCGTGTATACATGGACATAGACAAGTTCAACTATCACACAAGTGAATTAGGTTCCAAGATTGAGACCTGGACTCATAAACACAATCTTGTGTGTTTGACAATGACACAAACACTTGATTGAAGGAGAAAAGTACTATGGCATTCCATTGAAAAGTGAACCAAATACATCATTATATAGTCTTTGACCTTTGTTCATTCTCCTCACTATGCATGTGGGATTTAGGATATCTCTTCCTGGAGCATACATCATTTGTCATTTCTCAACACCCCCCCTCAAATGATGAGTTCCTACACTTGCTAGCTTCCCCCCCCTACATGATGACATGGCCTAGAAGACTAGCTCATAGTAAGCAACCTAATCAAGTTAAAGCTTGAAACTTTACATCTTTGGTAAGGGTTTTGTTTTACAAAGAAAATCCACTAAGGGAAACAAAATCTACTATGGGAAAACATAAGATCCACGATGGGAAAGATAGTTTCTTCAAAACAATCTATCAAAGTTGTTGTTGATGGTGGAAGCATCTTCTTCTTCTTCTCTTTCATTCATGAACTGATTATGATGGTTACCATTATGCACCTGTTGTGCTCTTTTATGGTGGAAACATTCACTGGCTATATGGTTAGTCTTACCACAATAATGACATGTCATCCGATCTTTGTTGTTGGAGTTGAATCCTCGGCCACGGCCACGGCCTTTCGCTCCAGCAGCTCCTTTGGTGTATAAGAGATTTTCCATAGATGATGGGACACTATCTTTTGCATTCTTGTTCTTTTGTTTATTCTCTTCATCAAGTAGAGAGTGCTCAATATCTTTCTGTGAAAAATTAGGTACATTGCTCAGCATAGAGACAATATTTTCATAAGGATCATGGTTTACACTAGCAATGAGTATATCAATGGCTTCATCTTTATCTATTGTTTTCTTCAGAGTGGCAAGTTGAGTTTTTAGAATTTTGAATTTATTAATATGCATAGTCACTGAAGTGTTATGTTTTATGTCAAGTTTATAGAACTGCATTAACAACTTGACCTTAGAGTTTTTGGCTTGACTTCCAAAGATCCTATCAAGCTCATCCCAAGCCTTTTTAGCATCTCTAATGCCAAAGATATGGTGCAATACATCATCAGATAGTCCCCAAGCAATGATGCCTAGAGCCTTGTTCATCTTTTTCCCCTCTTTTGTCTTAAGCTAGTCTTCTTCAACAAATCTATCTTCATCATCTTCCTTCTTGCTATTTGCATCTTCTGCATCATCCTCAAACAGGTCCCATAAGTCCTTCTGTATAAGGTCGTACATGGTCTTCTTCTTCTAGACATGAAATACTTCTCCATTGAACTTGGCTATTTGCTCAAGTTTTGCCATGTTGATTAACTTCAAATAGCTGAGATAATACTAGAAAGTGAGTCGCCCAAGAACACAAGTACATTAGTGGCAAATAACACTAGTTGAGTATCAATAGATACTATGCTTGAAGATTTGAAGATCTTTACGTTGAGCTTGATGTTGCTGGTGATTTCTCCCCTTCTTTCTAATTTTATGGGAAAGAACTTATTGAAAACTAAGTGAATCACCAAATCAGAGTTGCAGGAACTTCCTTAAGCTAAGAGAGGTGTGACAATGAAGTGAAAAGAAAATTTGAGGTGAAATGGGTATGGAGTCTTGGTCTTCTCTTGAATCTTTACAGATGACTTCTAAGCTTACTTGGGCAGTTCTAGATCTGTAGTGAGGTCTAGAGAGTGTAGCTTAGTGATTAAAATCACTATTGATAGCTTCAATGAGAAGAAACAATGAAAATGTCAAGCTTTGAAGCTTTGGCTATGGTTGCCCATAGAGATGACAATTAGGGTTTCACAGATTGTGATAGATAGAGAGAGAATTTTGGGGAGCCCTTTCAACCTAAGATTACCCACTTGGCAGTCTTCAAATGACCCACAAAAATCTAGAGGATCGCACCTTGTATTGGATGCTAGACCAGATCAAATCTGTGCTTGCAAAATCTACACTTGATTGACATTTTTTTGCAATGCCGAGTCCTGCAGGGCACAATGTTGGTGTTTGAGGTAATGAGCAAGAGTGCCTCAAGCTGGAGAACAACTCTCTTGAAGATAGCATGAAGAGATATGCTCTAGTTTGAAAGATCTAAGTGGTCAAACGGAGGTGGGTGCAGGCTCTAACTATGGCAGATACAAGGTCAAGTTGAAGGTGAAATTAAAAATGGAGACATGAGCTGGATGTGAACTGGACAGAGATGACCAGAGGTAAAGAAAGACTAGACAAGTAGTGTATGGAGTTATGCCATGCTTAGCTGAGCTCTGATACCATGTCAGAAGATGTGGATCTAGAGCATGGCACGAGATATGGAGGATGGAAGATGTTGACAAGACTCATGTAGATATAGACAACAATTGTCACACAAGTGAATTAGGTTCCAAGATTGAGACTTGGACTCATAAACACAATCTTGTGTGTTTGACAATGACATAGACACTTGATTGAAGGACAAAAGTGCTATGACATTGCATTGAAAAGTGAACATCATTATATAGTCTCTGACCTTTCTCCATTCTCCTCACTATGCATGTGGGATTCATGACATCTCTTCCTAGAGCATACATCATTTGTCATTTCTCAACACCTTCCTTCCTCAAACTATTGACAAGAGAAAGCCATGGAGTTGTCTTCTAACTATATAATAGCCTATATAAACACATACACTCACATCGCAATTACACCATAACCTATACACAGATTAGGTTCTCAAGTGCAGGACAATGTTCCAAGCTTGCTTGGAGCTCGACCCATCTCCCAATCTAGCAAAATGTATTGTGCATGTAAAAACAAAATAGCACTTTCCTAGGGAGAGAAAGCACAAGAGGATTTTCTTTGTCGGTATAAGAAAATGTGGCGGTTCATAGCTTCTACCTTGAGCTAAACTTTCCCACTAATTACCAAATTCAAATACCTTGTTTCCAATTTGATCAACCGAGCAGTAAAAGATCTCCCATGGATCTCAATATGGTTTCATAAGTAATCGAATATCTTTGATAACATTCTCAATATGGATCTCATTATGGTTTCATAAGTAATAGGAATATCCTTGATAACATTCTCAATGTGATGATGACTTCTAAATTTGCAAACGAAACAAGTCAGAAGATAGTCTTCTTGCAATTGGATATTGATAAAGCTTTTGATAGGATAAAATGGAGCTACATCAAAGACACAATGGAAAAAATAGGCTTAGACTGCAAAATTGCTATAATATTGTACAAGAAGGCTTTCATCCTCCTTGAGCTTTATAGCACTATAAGGGTAAGGAGGCTCTCATTAGAAAGAATAACCCTAACTATGGTAAAAAAGGGTCATTTATAGATTGTGCTCTTGCAAGTTTGATCAAATGCCACACCACTTGGACTATTCTAGATTGTGATCTTGGAAGAACCACTTAGTGATGTATTCTATCTTGCATTCATTTGATGAAGGTTTGAGAGTATATGCATTTGATCCATTTTGAATAAAGCAAAAGAGTTTTTAAAAAAAGGAATCACCACTTACACGGATTGAGTTGAGTTTATTCCTATTCTTATTGTTTGATATCATTGCTTGTATTATGTGTATGTTGTTTTATCTACTTAATATTTTATTTATGTGCAATCATTGAAATTCATCATCATTTATTTATATACACATTACTCTCTCATGGAACCAGAGCATGATGTGTGCATGCAATGAGCCCATTGTTAACCTCAGAATAAGAAAAAAGTGGAAAAAGTGGAGAAGCGCAAGTCGAGAGCTAAAAGAGGCGGCCCAAAAGGAAATTAGACACAATGGAAGAAGCAAGAAGGGAAATGGCCAAAAGCGCAAGGACGGCCTCAAAAGTTAAGTCAAAGGCAAAAACACATTTTTAAATGCAAGGCACCCCTAAAATTTTTTATAAAAGAGCGCTAGGCTCCCTTCTATGTGCAAATTGTAAAGGTAGATGGGCGGTAGGAAGGAAGCTAGGAAGATAGGAGGACAATGGGAAAGAGGGCCTAGGCCACAGTCGGCCATCTAAAAATGGGGATAAGGGGATGACCCCCCAAAGTGAATTAGGGTTAGGATTTTGTATAAAAGGCAAAAAATGAATGAAGAAGCTCATGTGGGTGGCCAAAAGCAGTTGTCCTCCTCTTCTTCTCCTTCTTCTTCTTGCTTGCTTGAGCTTGTGCTAGATAGGGGGTGTGTGAGAGTGTGAGGGAGTGAGTGTGTGAGGGGAAGGGACCGTGGTGGAGAAGCTCTCCATCTTCTCCTCTCTTCTTCTCTTCTCTTCTCTTCTCTTCTATTGCTCATGGCAATGGAGCGTGGAGCGTGGAGCTTGAAGATCGAGCTCGCTTGAAGCTTGCACTTGCATCGTGAAGCTACCGGAGTGCTCGGGAGAGGAGGCAACTTGATCAAGTATGGAGGTAAGCTCACTACACTCATAGAGAGAGATAGCACATTGGCCATGTGAGAGGTAGCCATTAGTGCTCAATTTGGAACGCTTGAACAATAAGTGGTCAATGGGTCTTGGCGGTTGAGCGTGAGCTTGCCTCTACATTTTAATTCTGTTGTTGGGACCAATGAATTCAAGCCTTGAGTGCTTGCGTGCTTTGAATTCAAGCATTAAAGTAGGGTTTTCCCCAAACCAGTGCTTCAGCTAGATAGGTAGGAAGTGAGGGAGTTTGAATAGGTATTTGATCTCCTTAGCAAGTAAGTTTTTGGTTTTTTGGATTTGAAAAAAATAGGTTGGAGTAGTATAGGTGTTTGCTATGCGATTTGGATGCATTAGGGTAGGAAAAAATAAAGAAAAAAAAGGAAACATGCATTAGGGTTTCTACTGTCATAACAGGGCAAGAGGGTTTAATTTATTTGCCGATTTGTATTTTGGAGTTTATTTGCTATTTCAGGTATATATAATCCTTCATTAGGGTCTATTCTTACATTTTGGAAGTTTGTGTGATCCCTCATAACCAAAATCTTATGAATCGAGTTGATTTTTATCACCCTTGAAAACTTGCCTGTAGGAATCGGACACTGTTATCATAATCTGATTTCCAAAATTGGACTTGGACGGCCAAATTCCTAGAATCGGACCATTCCATTTTCGTACTCAAATACCCTAAAAACCCATTTGATTAGGGACACATGGGACTTGTCTTATTTGGATGCTTGGACAATCGAACAATCAAATGCTCAAAATCGGACGACTTTCGAATCAAACGTATGAACTTCAAATGCACAAAAATTGAACCAACTCATAATAGGACCACCAGAATCGGACCACTTGGACTCCGACCGTCCGATCAGTTGATTAGACCAACCCAAAATCGGACGTTCGATTTTGATAATCAGACTCCTAAGAATCGGACCTCTGAGAATCAAATAGAAAACTATCAAAATTGGATAGGTGAATAGAATACAAATTTAACACATCTAACCCATGAAACCGATCCAAAGACCATATAGAGGCGAAAGCACATCATAGATCTATCATTGGGTTGAAATCTAGAGCAAGTAGTTCAAAACTTAGCTATGAACGGTCCTTCAAATCGTGCATGGTATTTAGCGTAACGGCCTTGTGGACTAGGGGGGTTGTCCCCCCGAACCCCCATAGAGGGGGCTCTATCCCCTCGGCCCCTCCCCCAAGTAGGCTGGAGAGAAAACGCGCATCGTGACAGGTCCTCCAAATTAGGTCCGAGAGTAGTAATGGCTCTGCACAAGCATAGATTCTCACTTGCAAAACAACAACTAAAAGCACATACCCAAACAAAGACAAACAGAGACCCCAGAACCTCAATGGGCCAATCTAGCCAACAAGGGCAAAAAGGCCACACCACAAAAACATGTATATGTTGCATTCGGACTACATCTAGTCAAAGTGGAATGCAACAACATCAAGCTACAACTGTGAGGATGACCAGACATGACAGTCCTAATGATAGATGCACCTTGAACGGCACTGCATAGACAATCCAAGGTATTAGTAGAGAATCCACATCTGGTTGTGCAGTTGGGGACTCAAAGACATGTATTAGAAGGCTTGAACTTGTAAGCCAAGAATCGGAGGATGAAGACATAGTACTGTCTCCTTATCTTAGGAGCAAACTCACCGCAAAAAGAGAGCATCGAGTTGATGCTCTCATCGATGAAGGAGCATATTTTATTATCTTGACCTATGAAGCATGGACTCGACTAGGCCGACCAGAGCTCACACCAATGAATGCAACTCTTAATCCTTACGAGGGACACCCACAAGCACCTATAGGGAAGTGCATAATCTTTGTAACTATTGAAACGGAAAGCTTGCATATCCTATTCCATGTTCCTCTAAATAGTGTAAATTGTGGAAAGGAAACCCTCTTAGGAAGACCTTTCAAAAGGGCGATGAAGTGTGAGGTCGATTATATAGCATAGAGGATACACTTGACACTACTAGGTGTGTGGATAATCACAACCTTTAGTAAGGGTGACCTCATCAAATCTTGAGGGAAAGACAATGAATATTCAGACATACCATGCAAGCCTAGTAATGAGAGCAAGGACTTGTTGAAATAGTTGATACAAGGGCATGTTGAGGAGAGAGAAGTAGTAAGTGAGTCCATGCTTGAAACAAGAAGGTTAGGAGACAATGCCAAGGATAGCCTTTGGACTTACAAATATCATAGAAGCCACAAAAGAAGCCCAAGCCTTATAGATGAAGGCATCGATGGAGAGCCAACACAATGCCGCGATAGATATCCAAAATGTTGCTACTTGCTCTAGGGTATTACACAAGTGACCGATGAGTTTGGGTACCAAAACCCCTTGCTAAACCACCTCTGTTAGTTGAAGTCTAGATTGTATCAAAAGCAAAGAAGCACAAGAGGAAATCTAAATGAAAATCCAAGTCTCAAATAAAAAACATTGGAGTGATAGAGTCCCTCACGATTGAAATAAAAAACCAAACATGACTATTCAAAAGGTAGATCCTTAGCCTAGTGTGCTTAACATGCAGATATTAGATGTAATTGTTGAGTGTGCACAAAGTCCACTAGTGCCCAAGGATCCTTTGACTTTGCAAGAGGATAATGAGCACCATAGGTGCACTGCAGCTCATGATAAGGCTGGTAGCTCAACAAAGAAAATGGTAGAATTGTCTAACAGCCATGAGCAAATCTTCCAGCCCATGCCAAGTCCACCTAGGAGTCCCAAATCTCCTACACCCTCTTTCCCTAAATGGACATAGAAAGCACAACAAAAGTCGTCAAGTGTAGCTGCTCAGTCCCAATCTCTATCTCCATCTGAGCTTCCAAATGTCCAAGATGTGGGACATGATACCACCCCTAATTCTCAGCTTAAGGATATGCTTGTGCAATTAATTGTGACTAGCTAATGCTCAATGTACACAAGTGAATGCACAAAGGGCAACAAAAGACATGACCACTTCTGATTTGCCTAAGGACTTGACACTACAATTTACCAATAGTAGCCAGTCCATTGAACTAGCAACTACTACTTCTAATCAAGAATCACAGCAGTCACAGCCTTTGGCCATGATGATGCTCCTTGTGGAACGTGTCCTTAGCAATTCACTTGCAGAAGAGATGTTGCAATCATCCTTGACACCTCCAGCACTTCCAAAGCACCTAAATTCTAGGCTTAAGGAGAAATCTCTTGAAGATTTAGCCAAAGAGATAGCGCATCTGACCAATGAACTAGAGATGAAGTGCATAATGAAGCTTGGTCACAAGTTGACAGCCATCACATATGTGTATGTCCATGTGGACATCGGAAGGCCAACACCAGAGCACCCAAAGCTGATAGTTGAACCCTTGACTTGGGATGAGCAACAACATGTTTGCTCCCACTATGTAGCTATCAGCACAGCTGAAGAAGTCATAAAGGACATCCCAAAAGCCACAACTAGAGAATAGAGAATGGTACTCCAACCAAAGTTTGGCATCCAAAATTGGCCATCAACTAATGACACTCATTGAGCAAAGGAAATCCCTTTGGACATCAATACATGGCCCCGCAATCCTAGATCTCTATGCTTCTCATCAATACAACCTTGACTTCTTCAGCTGGCTTCGTCTAAGCCTACATTACAAGAACCCTAAACCGTCTCTTAGTTCTACACTAGAGTTACTCGAACCTCTAGAGCAAGAGAAAAACAACTCTAAACACAACACCCACTCTGATAAGAAGCAATGGAAGCATGTTCCAATGGGCAAGGACAAGAGTCTAGATCAAACACCCGATCAGGAGCAACTGCCAATTCAATTAGATGAGGGGCTAAACTGAGGGAAATTAGCTGAAGAGCTAGACTCTCCAAAAAGAGAGGTAGTTATACCCTCACAACCTAGCGAGGCTTGAGCCCCCAGCTATGCTAAAGCTTAGGGAAACTCCTAGAACCTTGCATGAGATAGCAACCTAGCAAGCCCTCATAGAACATAGAAGTGTCACACATAGTGCTTGATCAAGTTGGATGCTGGACTTAAATTATTCACATGTGCCTACGTCCTTACAAACATGGGCACATTCCTTAGGGAGCAGATTGAGGAATATTTGCCATATTCATTATCATGGAAAGAGCAAGAATATCTTAACGGTCAATATGACAAGCTCCTACATGAATGCATGCAATGAGAAAGCCTATGAACTACCCTTAACTGTGACATTCAACAAAGCGCTTTGCCTACCAAGTCTCTTAGAGATAGAGCAACTAAAGTGATAATAAGATGGTCAAAGTCAATTTGAAAAATTTTGGTTGAAAACCGCGCTACAGTGGCCAAACTTGTAGCCCAGACCACCAAGACCCACGGACCACTTATTCGTTCAAGCATCAAGCGAGCACCTATTGCTATCTCTCACCTTGTCGACACGCCTTCGATCCTATTGGGGTGTAGTGAGCTTACCTCGATGCCCATATGAGTTGCCTCCTCCCTCAAGCACACCAATAGTTCCACGATTCTTGATGCAAGCTCAAGCATCCTCAAGTCTCCACCTCCAAGCTCCATCCTCCATAGTTGTGCGCAAGAGAAGAGAAGAGAAGAAGAAGAGAGGAGATGGTGGAAGAGTTTCACCTCCTTGATCCCTCACCCTCACACACTCACACACTCACTCTCTCACCCTCTCACACTCCCTCTCTCAAGCACACACAAACAAGCAAAGAGAAGAGAAGAAGAGAAGAAGAAGAGTCTCTTATTGCTACACACCAAAGAATGAGCTCTCATTCACTTTTTGAACTTTATGTACATGCCCTAAAATCCCATGGGCACCCATCCTCTTTTTTGCATGACTGGCCATTGTGGCAAGGTCCTCTTTTCCATTCCCTTTTACTTAGCCTATTTCTTTAGCTTATGTCCATCTACCCTTTTACAATTTGCATAGGAGGGAGCTTGGTGCTCTTTTACAAAAGTTTTGGGCTCCATTCACTTAAAAATGTGCTATTGCCTTTAACTTGATTTTAGAGGCCGCCCTTGCGCATTTGCTTGTTCTCCGTCTAGCTTCTTCCATTTCATCTGCATTTCACTTCTTTTGCTTCTGTCTTGAGCTAGGGTTGACATTACCCTCCTCCTAGACGAGTGCCAATCCCATGGCACTTACGGGGCTTTGTTGTTTAGGGTCTGGTGCTTCAAAGGGTGGTTGCCTAAGTGGATGTTGGGGCCTTGTGTTGATTGGTAGTGATTTAGGAGCTTGGCAATGATTGTATTATTGGAGACTAAGGGTATGTTGAGTGGATGGTGCGGGGCCTTCGATGTTGGTGGTCGTAGCATCTAGGAGTATATGAAAAGAGAAGACATACTCTACCTAGGGGGAGTTTCTACCTCACCATGTAGTGCATCGTGCTTGTGTTGGTGGAACGGGGAGCTGGGTTTGACCACATGACTATGACCACAAGCAAGCTTGGGTGATGTCCCACAATTGAGGATCCTGTGGGTTCGAAAGTGAGGTGCGATGGTTGTGGCTCAGGGAGTCGAGTATTACCTCCCTAGGTATGTCCTGCTCTTGAGGTGCCCTAGGTGTGTGTAGTCGGGGATCAAAAGGGTTAGGGGGTTAGATTGGCCGACCGAGGCCACTGGACACGTCTAACTGTAGAATCCCTAGGTGTAGTGACTGTGGTCTATGTGGAGCTCGCTATGTCTTTGTGTGATTCTCTCTTTCCATTTTCATTCTCTTTGTTTTTCTTTTTGTTTTGTACTTTTGCCTTTTTTTAAAAAAGTTACATAGTCATGACAAAAGCTAGTCTTTGTCATCGGAGTGAGGCAAAGAAGGAGGCTTAATAGATTTGTTAAGGAATTGGCATCTTTGGAGATACCCCTTGAGGTCTAGGTGGGCTTAAAGGGTGGTGGTGGAGAGGAATGGATAATTGCAGTGGGTGAAGTGGCTATCATTCATATCCTCTAGAAGAGCTAAGCAAAATAAAGATAGTAGTGCAACTCACATTATTAATCAAGCCATTATGCAACTATCTATATCATTAGGATCAAAATGGAGGGCTGGGAGGCTGCACTCCTGCGGAGTGGGGTCTTGCTTAACGAGTATCCTAAGCAATCTAAGATAATTGCAAGTGGTAATAAAGGCGGGGTCAGGGCATGAAGAGAATTCATTGATGAAACAGACCATGGTATCATACAAATTTTCTAATGTGAAAATAAGGACATCTTCATATGTAGTACAATGCAGATTATAGATTATCGAGAAGTTATACATATCGTGGACATTGGGGTCAAAATTCACTCCTACCCTTCGAGGGTATGGCATGAAAGTTGGGTTGTTCCGCTCGAAGGGTTGAGTGTTGCAAAAGGCTATCCAAGTGTCCATGTTGACATCACAGATCTACCTTCTCCATGTAGGTTGGCATTCATAACCAGGCACAAACCTCGGCACTTCAAAAACTTTGTTTTGCCAAAATTCAGCATCTTCAGTGCCCCATAGAGTAGGGTTCCATTCTCTCTCCTTCAACCATTTCTCCTCGAGACTACCTCCAATATTAATCACCTCCTCCACCACCTTGATGGGAAAAACTCTATGCAGCTTGGTGGGGAATTGGAAATTAAGATCAAAGGGGTTCTTGGTGGCCATTTCTTGCTATTTCTAGATCACAAGGTCAACGTGGAAGCTTGTCGAGCATTCACCCTTGCATGGTGGGATAGGTAGTGGTGGTGCCATTATTGGTCTGGCATTCCATCTTCTTTTTGTTTCCTTCACCATTTTTTTTCTCCTTTCTCTTAGTGCCGCCTTTTTTTTTGTGGAGGTATCTGCTTGTTGTTGCTCATCTGGTCGTGGAAAAGGAGGCAGCAGAACAAGCTCTTCCTCCTGCGGTCCCATTTCAAAGTTCATTTCAGCCTCCTCCTCCTGTCTTGGATCTTGTTGTGCCCATTTTGTGAATCCAAGTGCATCAACTTCTTGTGGGGTTAGGCTTGCTAGCAAGAGATAATGGAGCTGCTCTTCAAGGCTAAGGCCAACTCCCATGGGTTGTGGTGGCATCTGCAGGCCTGCTCTCAAGGCCTTGCACGCTATCCCCAGCTTCTTCTTTATGGTTTCTATGGATTCTCCTTTCTATGCTTGCGTGACATCCAATAAGGTATTCAACAAGGCACATTGTTGAGTTTGAAAGCCCACTTGGGCGGTCTCTACTCTGCTTTCAACGAGTACTTTGTCTTTCTCCACTTGAGCCAGATGGCGCGCCAAGGTTTTCACCCTCCTTTCATTGTGGGTTGCCCACTCTTCTACTCTCTTCGTCATCTCCCTAAAGCTCTCCCCCTGCCTGTGTGTTAAAACTATTATTGTCGATTCCTGTTCTTTCCACTTTTGAGTCATCACCTCCTTCTCCTTTTCCAGGTGCTCGATCTCTCTCTCTCCAATCTCTCCTGCTCATCTATCTCTAGCATCACCCTCAATACCATGTCTTCAACCTCTCGGTGATGCTCTTCCTCTTCTTACTCTCTTGCAGTGAGCTCGTCCATGCCTAGTTGGACTTTCTTCGCTGAGCTTCCAAGTCCTCATGCTGCATTATTAAGAGTTTAGATTCACATTGTAGTCCAACCAATTCCTGGTTCTCATCTTCAAGCTATTTTCTCCAAGTTTCCTCCTTTTATTCCTGGTATTGAGCTTTGTTTTTAGCTCGCTAATCTCCTTTTGGTGCATGGCCACCTGCCGGTTTTTCCAGCTAGGGGAAGGCTGCCACTGACTCTTTCTCAGCTTCTGACTCAACCACCGCTATTCTCTTTTCCTCATTGGCTTTCTCTAGCTTGAGAGAGTAGCTTTGCAACATACTCATCGTAGTTAGCAGGTGGCGTCACAGTTGTGGGGATGGGAGTTGTAGAAGTTCCCACCTTTTGCTGCTTCGGGTCCTCTCGGCATCTGCTCTGCTGTCGATCTCTTTTGCCCTATGGTTGGGGTTTCCAAGCTCTTTGCTTGATGGGACCTCAAATGGGCCGGCACTGGCTATGGCACTAGCCGGACCTCATGCTCATAATAGACAAACACCCCCTCACGGCCTCGCGGACTAGGAGCCTCTATCTACTGCTAAAGGATGAACTGTCCTAAAGCCTAACCTATGCGTTTATAGTTTTATAGTTTTGTAGTCCAACGTTTCCTTTTCTATAAACTCCTTAGAGGGAGAACCCTTACACATTGGCAATAAAGGCCATGATAATCACATACATGGGAGGCAACCTCTCGGTAGAAACACCGCGGCCCCACTGCAGCTCTCCTATATCGCAGGGATTAGCCCCTTGATGCGCTGCTCAACATATAAAACAAATGAACAAACTCCACTCTTCATTTTCGAAAGTTTCTAGGAGATACCATGTGTCCTTACCAAATAATCCCACAAGAAATGAACGTCTATCCTACAGCTTAGGATGCCTTTCCACACTCAAGCGTGGGTCATTGTCATTGAAAACAGGTGCTACGCATCCAGGTTTTTTATTCTCTGATACCACGATCGTCATGCACATGCAAAGTGAATGGTTCTAAAGTGCTCAAACATCATTTTAAATCAGAAACACGTGGTGCACAACAAGGCTTTTTAATGCATTTACTAACCCGTCGCGGAGATGTAAGGATAGTATCGAGATAACACTCGTGCTACTATCCTCTTAATTAAGATAACACGGACTCTATGTCATGATGTGCATCAAAAAATCAGCAACAATCAGCACGCAAATCACACCATTCAAACATCCCAACCCCCTACATTTAGGTATTGCTTTCGTTGCATAGGTGTAGAGGTTCATTTTGTCATGTTTTGATGTATAAAAAGCAATAAATCACAAACTTTGACAAAGAGATATGGAAAAATGAGGCTAAACCTCATGCTTTGCCACTACCACACATCCACAAATACTTATTATATTTTTTCTTATTTTTCCAAGACGTATTTCTATTTTTCCCCTTATTTTTTATTTTATTGATTTATTTGGTAATAAAATATGCTATGTTCTAGTTTTTCTTATCCCAATCACTTCATCATAATAACATTTAATTTATCTTTCATATTCCCCCCATGGGAACATCTTTTGCCCACTCGAAATGGAAAAACTACCATTTTGCCACTCAAAAAACCACATTTCGGGTTTATGGGAATTAAATAAAGCATGTAAATCATTGCAAAATCAGAATTTTCTGACACACAGCAATTACTCATGATGCAAACATCACACAAACAAATCTTTATCCAAAAAGAACATAATTATCATCATAAACTATAAAAAATCTTTCATTTTCTTCATAAAAATGGTCATACCGTGTTTTTACGTAACCCGAGACGCCTTGAATGACTTCATAACCAGCAAACGGAGCCTCCATTACTCTCAATCCAATGCTGTACTTCAATCTTCAGCATCTCCATCAATTTCCATCACCACTTCCCTCATTTTCCCTCCCCAATTTCTCCATCAGGGTGGCACAGATGAATAGCCCATAGAGGGAAGAGAGAGGGAGGAGAGAGAAAGACTAGAATCTGTTCTCTTCATCCGGACAGCCATTTTACATGCGAAGACCAGCGATAGCATCAGCCAAGAGAGAGAAGTTGAGGGGTAATGTCAGTCAGATAGGTTCTTCACAGCCTCCATGCTTGATCATGATGGGAGGAGGTGCATTTTTCGGCCGCCAGCAGACGCCATATTCTCCACGATTCCACGTTTTTTTTTTCCTTCATGACATTTGGGGGGGGGGGGGGGGGGGTTAAAATTCCAAAGGGCACCCCCCCCTTTGGTCCAAGTTGTGGCCACCCTTTCAAATCTTGGCCAATTTGTAGCCCCTTGATCGTCCGGACTCCGATTCAAGCTCTGAAAAATCATGGGCGTTTGTCTTGACATCCCGCACTGACTGGCAGCTCCTAACATCCTGCATGGCAGTAAAAAAATTATCAAAAATCCACAAGTGTCGCTCAGGCGCCTTTTAAAAGCCATCTTTAACTTGGTGCTTAAAATTGTCCTAGCTGTAGCCGCCGCATTCGATGTTAAATATTTTTCCCCTAAATTTTGAAATTTTTGGCAAATTTTAGGTACATCCTAGGCTCAAAACTCGGCTCTCATTGGTGACCACAGGATAGGGCGACTCAGCCCGTCGAATCCCACAATAGATTTGCACAAAACAACCAAAGGAAGCATCAAGCTGATACAAAATAGACACATACTAAAACACAGCACAATGCTCACCCTACCCCCTGACAAAACCAAGGCATGACATCCACAAGGAGTAGGCCTAGTATAATCTGATAAAGGGTCCGAAGCTTATCACTAACCGACTGCTCCAACACGGCCAAACTAAAAAGAACTATCAAAGAGGTTGCCCTAAGTGGTGGTTTGAACTACCTATCTAACTAAGGACAACACAACTAGGAGCTCATAGAGGATGTAGTGATTGAATTTTTTAGTCGCAAAGACCATCTCAAGGTACAACTCCTTCATGTAGGTGTAGTTAATTTCTGATATGCCCAATTTTCGACTAGCAAAAGCTATCGGATGATACCACTTTTCCTCCCATATTTGGGCTAAACAACACCTGATACTATACATGGTGGCTGCTGAAAATACGTAAAATACCTCGCCTCTTTTAGGTGCTTTTAAAATGGGTGCTTTTACTAGATCCTATTTCATATCCTCGAAAGCTACCTTACATGGGTCGCTCCATACAAATGAACAACTAAAGAATAATAAGTTCGTTAGTGGCAACTTTCTTTCTGCCAAGGCATTTATAAACCTTCGATAGTACCCTACCGATGACAGAAAGCTATGTACCTCTTTCGGAGTGTGTGGTGGACTCATAGCAACTATAACCTTGATCTTTTTAGGGTCAGTTGCTATCCCTACTGAATCGACCACATGGCCTAGCAATAGCCCATAAGGCACTCCAAAGACAAACTTCCGTGGGTTAAGAGCGATACAAAATTGTCTGCAGCGCTCAAAGCACTTTCTCAAAATAATCAACATCCTTTCCCTTACAGTGGCTGCCCCCAGGTCATCGATAAATACTCTCAACTCATCTGGGGAGATATCACCAAAGGTCTTGTATGCTGTTCGTTGCCATGATCCAGGTCCATTGCACAATCCAAAGGCCATCACATGGTACGCAAAAATACGAAAGACAGTAATGAAAGTCGTTTTCAACTTGTCCTCTTCTGCAATTGCCATCTAGTTGTATCCTGCAAAGCAATCTATAAAGGAATATATTTCCCTACCCACTAATTGATCCAAAATCTGGTCAATAAATGGCAACGGGTAGTAATCCTTAACCGTCTGCTTATTTAGCTCTCTAAAATCTAGACATAGTCGAATCTGGTTGTTTTTCTTCTTCCTGATGACAACTGGTGAACACCATTCTGTGTGCTGTACAGGGAAGATTAAACCAGCCTTCCGTAACTTCTGTAACTCCTCAAACAGCCCGTCCCTCAATTCAAAAGGCATCCACCTTACCTTCTGATGCACAGGACGACTGCCTTCTTTTACAGGAATAGTATGAACAGACAGGTTGGGAGGAATGCCTCTCACCTCGTCATAACTCCAATCAAAGATGCCGCGGAACTCTTGAATCAAGGACACATAGTCCTCCCTTTCTCCTGAACTGAACTGAGCATGGAACCTAATTTAATTGGCCGCGAATCATTCGGTGTGCTAAGGTCCAACTCAATCACATCCGTGTCTCTTATCCTATCTTGCGGCTCTATCGGCTCATTGAGAGTTATGTGATAAATATTCTTTGTAGTGGACCCCTCTCTAGATTCATCATTGGATGATGTCTCAGTACCAGATGGATCATCTGCTATTTTTAATTCAGTAGAGGATAACGGAGCTCTCTCACTCTGAGGAGACTCAGGGTAAGCATCGACTATTACTCGATTAGCGCCTCTACCTAGAAGCACTCGATCGACATGTATATCGACTTGACAGCCTGTTCGTAAGATCCAAGGCCTGCCTAACACGACTCAACAGCTAGGACGTCCTACAAATCTTATTACCCTAAAGTCCAAGAAGCATTCTACACTTGCAACTGTAACATGGACTTTAGTAATGCAACCTTCTGGTTGCCTTAGACTATCATCAGCCATTCTAAGAAGGGTGGAGCTATCTTTTTGGATGCCTAGACCCAATCTCTCCATCAATTGTGAACTCATGATATTGACGGAAGACCAGTGTCTACAATAGCATGCTCTACTAATATCGCATCCACGTATGCTGGAATCCTAGGGCAATTCTTTTTAGCATGATCAAACCAATCTTCCCCTACTGGTGCTATGCCCAAAGGTTCCCAATACGCAGGATCTTCTTGAATTCCTTGCGTACTCCTGGAGATAATTTAATCAACTGTAAGAGGTTTACATCTGGTTTGACTTCACAAAGAGGACTTGCTAAATCAAAATCATGATAGGTAGCTAAAGCTCTCTTTTCTCACCAGACCATTCTTTCTTTTGGTCTCGGGACTAGCTTTGGTGCTTCTTTTTTAGCTCTTTCCTTCTTTCTTGGCACTTTCTCATCCTTCTTAGGATCGACTTTCTTGTCAACATGCCTTAGAGGTCCACCTTCCATGCTAGGATTCAGGACTTGCGTCCCCTTATCCGCTTGCTTAGGGTTTTCCTCGATCGGTTTTGCATTATCTTTATCAATCTCTTTAGCTTCTGGCCTCTTGTCACGGCTCGAAGATTAGAGGTTTCAGCACCATTGACGTATACAGCCTCGATAAGGCTAACTCCATTGCCTTGTGGCAACTCCTCTATAGAGGTCTTTCCCCTTTGCAGTATTGTCTTGGTCCATCATTTTGTTGGAGGTTATTACCTTGCGCTCTATGATTAACTGGACCAGGCTGTTTACTCCCTTGTTAGAGAGAACTAATCTTACTCCAACAGGTAGCGGCTAAATGGCACGACTTCCCACAAATATCACATTTAACATTTGGACAATTTCTAGGGAAATGCTGTCCGCCACACCACTTATAGCTGAATCTTGAGGGACCACCCTCTTCAGGGCATCGACTTTCTATCGGATTCTGCTACTTCTTAAGGAAATTGATGTCAACAGCTATTTGCTTATATTGTTTAGAAATCATGTTAGTGTAGTGCTTCATTATATCCTTAACTTTGCTAAGGACATTAGAGGCACTTGACTCATAGCCTTGATTGTCTATCCGTCGTTCCATTGGCCTAACAATTCGATTGGGCATTGGTTGTTGACTCACAGGAAGAACATTAGGGTTCGACACTTGGCCCCCAATATTTGGTGGAGCCAACTGACTAGCCATAGGCATAGTCACACTAGGAGGAGCTGGCAGCAAAGGTACATTTTGAACCATGCTTCCTCTCCCATTAGGGTTATTCATAGGCATTCCTTGACTTCCATTTAACAATGGTAAATTTCCTCCAGATACTAGACCCGCATTAAGATATATTCGAGAGGAGTAGGCTGTTTGTAATCGTGACTCTACTCCTTCTGCCCGCGTAATAGCGGTGTCTATATCAGCCAAAGCCACACTGCTCAATTGTACCTGAATATTGAAATCCAATCCATGCAAGAAGTATTGCAATTGGGCAGCCGGCGGAATAGGAATGTAAGTTTGTAACTTGCAAAACACTTCCTTAAGCTTCTTTGCATAGGCTTTCACATTCTCATGGGGGTCTTGGCGTGTTACATTCAAAACATGCAACTAGTATTGGCCACCTCTTTCAGGGGCATACTCTCCTCGGAAAGCTGCATAAAATTGGTCGATTGTAGTTATGGTTCCAGTCTCTACGCTATGATACCATACCGCAGCCCTTTCTTTTAATGTCATATTAAAGAACATCATGAGATATCCCTCATCTTGGATGCGTTAATTAAACATTAATATTTGGAATTCACAAATGTAAAACTCCGCATCTTCTTTGGCTAACCCATTAAAAATGAGCAAAGGCACTCCTAAAGCTGGCAGATCTGGCGTCCCTATAGGAATTGCAATGGGTTGTGCCATGACGACAATCAGATTGACTATAGGAGTTTGAACTAATGGAATCACACCCCCACTTGAAGTGGGTTGACTTGATGGAAGAGAGGAAGAACTTGTGCTTCCTCTTGCACCTAAAGGACTATGTGCAACACTTGGGTTACTCAGACCACTGCCTCTTATGCGTATTGGGATACTCCTTTGAGGAGAATAGTGACTTACAATCTCCAATCGCTGTCTAGCCCTCTCAGCACATTCTGCTTTTTGTATTTCGGCTTGACGGTCCTTGTCAGAGGACATAAACCAACTTTTTGGTCCCTAGAAACCCTAGATTCGAGAACCACCACTTGTTGGTAGCTCCCGGTAGACGCACCACTGATGGGACCTCGAATGGGCCGACACTGGCTATGGCACTAGCCGAACCTCATGCTCATAACAGACAAACACCCCCTCATGGCCTCATGGACCAGGAGCATCTATCTACTGCTAAAGGACGAACTATCCTAAAGCCTAACCTATGCGTTTATAGTTTTATAGTTTTGTAGTCCAACGTTTCCCTTTTTATAAACTCCTTAGAGGGAGAACCCTTACACATTGGCAATAAAGGCCACGATAATCACATACATGGGAGGCAACCTCTTGGTAGAAACACCGCGGCCCCACTGCAGCTCTCTTACATTGCAGGGATTAGCCCCTTGATGAGCTGCTCAACATATAAAACAAACGAACAAACTCCACTCTTCATTTTTGAAAGTTTCCAGGAGATACCATGTGTCCTTACCAAATAATCCCACAAGAAACGAATGTTTATCCTACGGCTTAGGATGTCTTTCCACACTCAAGCGTGGGTCATTGTCATTGAAAACAAGGGCTATACATCCAGGTTTTTTATTCTCCGATAACATGATCGTCATGCACATGCAAAGTGAATGGTTCAAAAGTTCTCAAACATCATTTTAAATCAGAAACACGTGGTGCACAACGAGGCTTTTTAATGCATTTACTAACCCGTTGCGACGATGTAAGGATAGCACCAAGATAACACTCATGCTACTATCCTCTTAATTAAGATAACACGGACTCTATGTCATGATGTGCATCAGAAAATAAGCAACAATCAGCACACAAATCACACCATTCAAACATCCCAACCCCGTACTTTTAGGTATTGCTTTCGTTGCATAGGTGTAGAGGTTCATTTTGTCATGTTTTGATGTATAAAAAAAAAATAAATCACAAACTTTGACAAAGAGATAGGGAAAACTGTGGCTAAACCTCATGCTTTGCCACTACCATACATCCACAAACACTTATTATATTTTTCCTTATTTTTTCAAGACGTATTTCTATTTTTTCTCTTATTTTTTTCATTTTCTTGATTTATTTTGCAATAAAATATGCTACTTTTTGGTTTTTCTTACCCCAATCACTTCAACATACTTACATTCAATTTATCTTCCGTATTCCCCCCATGGGAACATCTTTTGCCCACTCGAAACGGAAAAACTACCATTTTGCCACTTAAAAACCGCATTTTGGGTTTACGAAAATTAAATAAAGCATGTAAATCATTGCAAAATCAGAACTTTTTGACAAATAGCAATTACTCATGATGCAAACAGCACACAAACAAATTTTCATCCAATAAGAACATAATTATGATCATAAACTGCAAAAAATCCTTCATGTTCTTTATAAAAATGGTCATACCGTGTTTTTACGTAACTTGAGATGCCTTGAATGACTTCATAACCAGCAAACGGAGCCTCCATTGCTCTCAATCCAATGCTGTACTTCAATCTTCAGCATCTCCATCAATCTCTATCACCACTCCCCTCATTTTCCCTTCCCAATTTCTCCATCAAGGTGCAACAGATGAACAAGCCATAGAGGAAAGAGAGAGAGAGGAGAGAGAAAGACTAGAATCTATTCTCTTCATCCGGATAGCCATTCCATGCACGAAGACCGGTGATAGCATCAGTGAAGAGAGAGAAGTTGAGGGATAATGTCAGTCAGATAGGTTATTCACAGCCTCCATGCTTGATGATGATGGGAGGAGGCACATTTTTCGGCCGCCAGCAGATGCCATATCCTCCACGATTCCATGTTTTCTTTTTCCTTTATGACATTTGGGGGGGCTTAAAATTCCAAAGAGCATCCCCCCCCCTTTGGTCCAAGTTGTGGCCACCCTTTCAAATCTTGCCAATTTGTGGCCCCTTGATTGTCCGGACTCTGATTTGAGCTTTGAAAAATCCTGGGCATCCGTCTTGACATCCTGCTTTGACTGGCAGCTCCTGACATCCCGCACGGCAATCGAAAAAATTATCAAAAATCCACAAGTGTCGCGCAGGCGCCTTTTAAAAGCCGCCTTTCACTTGGTGCTTAAAATCATCCTAACTGCAGTCGCGGCCTTCAATGTTAAATATTTTTTCCCTAAATTTCAAATTTTTTGGCAAATTTTAGGCACATCGCAGGCTCAAAACTATGCTCTCATTGGCGACCACAGGATAGGGTGACTCAGCCCGTCAAATCCCACAAAAGATCTGCACAAAACAACCAAAGGAAGCATCAAGCTGATACAAAATAGACACGTACTAAAACACATCACAATGCTCACCCTACCCCCTGACAAAACAAAGGCATGACATCCATAAGGAGTAGGCCTAGCATAATCTGATAAAAGGTCTGAAGCTAGTCACTAACCGACTGCACCAACACGACCAATCTAAAAAGAACTATCAAAGAGGTTGCCCTAAGTGGTGGTTTAAACTACCTACCTAACTAAGGACAACACAACTAGGAGCTCCTACTAGACGAGGACTCCTATAGCCTGATCAAGAAGTATTTCCTTTTAACACATTTTCTCTTTTAGGTTTTTAGTTTCCCATACTCGGGCGTGTAAAAAGGAGGGAACTGAGCTTAGTGACCCAAGGAGAACAAGGCATTGGCCTCAGGTCCTGTCTCGGTACACAAGAACCTACCAAGCCCTCGCAAGGCGACACTTAATCCTTTCCTGACGCTCACTTTTATTTTCGCTCCAACCTTCCTTACTTTCTTCTTTTGTAGCGAGATGCCACCCCTAGGAAGACAAAGCATCGGCCCGGAGTCTGACTCGTCCCCAGGAACCTACCAGGCCTTCGCAAGGTGATGATCAATTGCTTATACACTTTCCTTTCTTTTCTTTTCTATTTTTATAGGGGTTAGAACCCCTTTTTACACACCTTTGTATATATTTATTGTCTTTATGATATTCAGGGTTTTTTTTTGTTTCCCCTATCTATCATAATCATTTTCCTTTGGCAGGCTTCTCTAACTACCTCACAACTAACAAGAACTCCTAGAACGGCTGCCTAGCAGGCTACCAGAACAGGGTCACTAGAACTGCCTTGTAAAACAGGTCTTTCGATGCCTAGCAATGTCTTTACAGGAGGCAATGACTACTCAGACCTCCCTTAGACATACCTAACCTAAACCTGGGACTTCATGCCTTGGATGCCGGTCCTCAACAAGAAAAGAAAATCCCCTACAAGTACACATACACATATAGCATAAAAACACGGTACTCGTAAAGGAGATATATCACCTGGATAGGGCCACGAGAAGCTCCTACGCAACAAAGACTCCTTCCAAGCTCTTCTTTAAACCTATCTAGCATAGAACTAAAACAAGAAACCATTAACTGCACCCGTACTAAACGGACGACTCGCCCTCTTGGCCTAATGAAATAAAACAGAATAGCACCTACACATCCCTCCCCGAAATAGTACAGATGTACAATAATAAGCTCCTGTCCAAGGAGGAAAAATAGGGCTCATAGCCCTAAGCTAAATGCATAAGGTTATGACCCATCCCTCTTGCATATATAGCAAGAGGTGTACGCATAACATTATCTCTAATCAGCCTATGGGTCCAGGATAACAACGGTAGATTGGTCTCGGCTACTCTTTGCATCACCCATATCAACCATCGCCTGACATATATTGCATACTCTGATAACACTCCCCATAATCAACCGGGTCCTGTCTCATTATTGATAGCAATATCCAAACTAGGACCACAATTGAAGAAAAGGTCTTATTCCTAAGCAAGATTTGCCAGTGAATCCGTAAACTTATTCCAGTAACGTGGAATCAGCTGAAAAGACACTCTCTCAAACTCCTCAAGTAGGGTCATCGCAGTTTGATGATACATACAAAGGATGAGATTCTGCACTGTGTATGTCCCATCTAGCTGATTCAAGATCAATTGGGAATCCCCTTTTACTAACAACCGCCGAATACCACCGTGTTTGGCAATATGCAGTCCCATAATCAAGGCTTTATACTCCGCCATATTGTTAGTGAATCCTACCCTGAGATAAGCAACTAACTTCATCGTAACTCTATGTTGGGGATCTCGGATTACTATTCCAACACTCCCTTTTTTATTAGGGCCCCTGGATGCTCCGTCAAAATATAATGTGTACATCCACAATGGGTTTACACAGCCTGCCATCACGAACTCCTCTATTCGTAATTATGAGAGTCAAAATTTAACATGTTTAGAGGATGAATCGACGGCTCCATCCCACCTTCATTAAACTCAACAGGGATACTTGTCAACATTCGTAAGCAGTGATGGCAGAAGACTTTGGTCTCCCACACAAAGGTTCCGTCTTCTTGTTCAATCACTTTGTATCCTTTGCTCCACCAGATAAGTTTCCCATGATGGTATCTCTGCTCCAGATATGGATGCTCCAAATAAGGAATTAACCGCCCCATCAACCAACTTTAAGCTCTTTTACAGGTCTCAAATCAGCCCCAGCATGGACCTGCAATGCACTTCTCCGTGTTAGCATACTTAAAAATAGTAAGGTTTAATCTTATTAAGATTAACCTTATTTTTAAATTGTACTCCCTGCAGATCAGCTAGTAGAGTCATAGACCTATTTTTCCCTATCTTGACAATCTTGTAGGGGCCATCCCATCTAGGTCCCAGCTTCCCTCGAATTAGCTCCCTAGGCGCATCGTAATACAGAACTAATTGCCCTTTTTTAAAGATATACTTCTTAGCTTTAAGGTCGTGCAACTGCTTTATCTGACGTTTAGCTACCTCCTAGTGTAATAAGCTCCTGCAATTTCAGCTCATCCAAGTGGGCTATAGTCGTAAAACGTTCAAAGAGTGAATCCTCATCTCCCAAAGAGTGGTTAATTGCAAACCTTATGGTTGGCAACTCGATTTCAAGGGGTAACACACACTCTTCTCCATAAAGTAATTTAAATGGAGTATGGCCGGTAGCTCGCTTGAACGTTGTGTTGTACGCCCATACTGCCACATACAACTTCATGTCCCAGTCTCGTTTCTTCTCAGAGACTATTGTAGACAAGATACCCACAAGCTGCTTATTAGTACTTTCGACTTGCCTGCTGGCTTGCAATTATAGGGGGTCATTTTGTTATGCTTGATTTGCCAAGCTTCAGTTAAGCTTTTGATCACTTTATTCAAAAAGTGGGTTCCACGGTTCGACACTAGTTCCTTCGTTGGACCAAAACGGCAGATAATCTGCTCTAAAAGGAAACTTGCAGTCTCTTTTGCATTGTCCTACCTTGTCACCCGCGCTTCTGACCATTTTGTGAAATAATCAGTTGCTACTATAATGTACCTCTTATGGGTAGTAGACGACGGGGTGATAGGATCCACAAAGTCAATGCCCCACTTCTCAAATGGAAGGATAGCCATAATAGGCATAAGTGGGCGTTTCCTATTCTCTCTGCTATCATGTCTTGGACAGGTATCACATCTCTTAACATACTCAAAGGAATCTTTGAAGATGGACGACCACCAATATCTAGCTCTTAAAGTTTCCTGTGCCATCAACCATCCCGCGAAGTGCCCTCCACATGTAGAGTCATGGCACTCTTCTAAGATGAAAGGATCTCGTCAAGCATCACACATCGGTGATACATATCATCAACACCTTGCCGATATAGTGTTCCTGTGATCAAGGAAAACTTCAAAGCTTGTTGTTTGTTTTTGCTCTTTTCAGATTTTGATAAACCAGCTCTAGTCTCTCTTGTGGATAGATAATGCGTGATAGTAGCATACCAAGATGGGATAGAAGCTGTATCAATTTTAAACATTTCGTCAATATCACTTCCTTGAGCCAAAGTCTCTTTCGACTCCTTGAAATCCACAAGGCATTCCACAATCCCCTACAACCTCGGTGGCTCACTCTTAATCTCATAATCGAACTCCTGCAAAGTGATTAACCACTTTGCCAAATGATCAGGCGGTTGTAGCTTGTTCATAAGCAATCTAAGCCCTTCCGCCTTCGTATAGAAAACTACCTTCTCATAGAGGATGTAGTGCTTGAATTTTTTAGTCGCAAAGACCATTGCAAGGCACCACTTCTCCATGTAGATGTAGTTAATTTCTGATATGCCCAATTTTCGACTAGCAAAAGCTATCGGATGATACCACTTTTCCTCCCAGATTTGGGCTAAATAGCACCTGATACTATGCATGGTGCTTGCTGAGAATACGTAAAATACCTCGCCTCTTTTAGGTGCTTTTAAAACGGGTGCTTTTACTAGCTCCTATTTCACATCCTCGAAAGCTACCTTACAAGGGTCGCTCCATACAAATGAACAACTAAAGAATAATAAGTTCGTTAGTGGCAACTTTCTTTCTGCCAAGGCATTTATAAACCTTCGATAGTACCCTACCGATGACAGAAAGCTATGTACCTCTTTCGGAGTGTGTGGTGGACTCATAGCAACTATAACCTTGATCTTTTTAGGGTCAGTTGCTATCCCTACTGAACTGACCACATGGCCTAGCAATAGCCCATAAGGCACTCCAAAGACACACTTCCGTGGATTAAGAGCGATACAAAATTGTCTGCAGCGCTCAAAGCACTTTCTCAAAATAATCAACATCCTTTCCCTTACAGCGGCTGCCCCCAGGTCATCGATAAATACTTTCAACTCATCTGGGGAGATGTCACCAAAGGTCTTGTCTGCTGTTCGTTGCCATGATCCAGGTGCATTGCACAATCCAAAGGCCATCACATGGTACGCAAAAGTACGAAAGACAGTAATGAAAGTTGTTTTCAACTTGTCCTCTTCTGCAATTGCCATCTGGTTGTATCCTGCAAAGCAATCTATAAAGGAATATATTTCCCTACCCGCTAATTGATCCAAAATCTGGTCAATAAATGGCAACGGGTAGTAATCCTTAACCGTCTGCTTATTTAGCTCTCTAAAATCTAGACATAGTCGAATCTGGTTGTTTTTCTTCTTCCTGATGACAACTGGTGAACACCATTCTGTGTGCTGTACAGGGAAGATTAAACCAGCCTTCCTTAGCTTCTATAACTCCTCAAACAACCCGTCCCTCAATTCAAAAGGCATCCGCCTTACCTTCTGATGCACAGGACGACTGCCTTCTTTTACAGGAATAGTATGAACAGACAGGTTGGGAGGAATGCCTCTCACCTCGTCATAACTCCAATCAAAGATGTCGCGGAACTCTTGAATCAAGGACACATAGTCCTCCCTTTCTCCTGAACTGAATTGAGAATGGAACCTAATTTAAATGGCCGCGAATCGTTCGGTGTGCCAAGGTCCAACTCAATCACATCCGTGTCACTTATCCTATCTTGCGGCTCTATTGGCTCATTGAGAGTTATCTGATAAATATTCTCTGTAGTGGACCCCTCTCTAGATTCATCATAGGATGATGTCTCACTACCAGATGGATCATCTGCTGTTTTTAATTCAGTAGAGGATAACGGAGCTCTCTCACTCTGAGGAGACTCAGGGTAAGCATCGACTATTACTCGATTAGCACCTCTACCTAGAAGCACTCGATCAACAGGTATATTGACTTGACAGTTTGTTCGTAAGATCCAAGGCCTGCCTAACAAGAGTCAACAGCTAGGACGTCCTACAAATCTTATTACCCTAAAGTCCAAGAAGCATTCTACACTTGCAACTGTAACATAGACTTTAGTAATGCAACCTTCTGGTTGCCTTAGACTATCATCAGCCATTCTAAGAAGGGTGGAGCTATCTTTTTGGATGCCTAGACCCAACCTCTCCATCAATTGTGAACTCATGATATTGACGGAGGACCTAGTGTCTACAATAGCATGCTCTACTAATATCGCATCCACGTATGCTGGAACCCTAGGGCAATTCTTTTCAGCATGATCAAACCAATCTTCCCCTACTGGTGCTATGCCCAAAGGTTCCCAATACGCAGGATCTTCTTGAATTCCTTGCGTACTCCTAGAGATAATTTAATCAACTGTAAGAGGTTTACATCTGGTTTGACTTTGCAAAGAGAACTTGCTAAATCAAAATCATGATAGGTAGCCAAAGCTCTCTTTTCTCGCCAGACCATTCTTTCTTTTGGTCTCGGGACTGGCTTTGGTGCTTCTTTTCTAGCTCTTTCCTTCTTTCTTGGCACTTCCTCATCCTTCTTAGGATCGACTTTCTTGTCAACAGGCCTTAGAGGTCCACCTTCCACGCTAGGATTCAGGACTTGCGTCCCCTTATCCCCTTACTTAGGGTTTTCCTCGATCGGTTTTGCATTATCTTTATCAACCTCTTTAGCCTTTTGGCCTCTTGTCACGGCTTGTAGGTTAGAGGTATCAGCGCCATTGACATGTATATCCTCGGTAAGGCTAACTCCATTGCCTTGTGGCAACTCCTCTATAGAGGTCTTTCCCCTTTGCAGTATTTGTCTTGGTCCATCATTTTGCTGGAGGTTATTACCTTGCGCTCTATGATTAACTGGACCAGGCTGTTTACTCCCTTGTTGGAGGGAACTAATCTTACTCCAATAGGTAGCGGCTAAATGGCCCGACTTCCCACAAATATCACACTTAACATTTGGACAGTTTCTAGGGAAATGCTGTCCGCCACACCACTTACAGCTGAATCTTGAGGTACCACCCTCTTCAGGGCGTCGACTCCCTATCAGATTCTACTGCTTCTTAAGGAAATTGATGTCAACAGCTATTTGCTCATATTGTTGAGAAATCATGTCAGTGTAGTGCTTCATCATATCCTTAACTTCGCCAAGGACATTAGAGGCACTCGACTTATAGCCTTGATTGTCTATCCATCGTTCCATTGGCCTAAAAATTTGATTGGGCATTGGTTGTTGACTCACAGGAACAACATTAGGATTTGAAACTTGGCCCCCAACATTTGGTGGAGCCAACTGACTAGCTGTAGGCATAGTCACACTGGGAGGAGCTGGCAGCAAAGGTACATTTTGAACCATGCTTCCTGTCCCATTAGGGACATTATTCATAGGCTTTCCTTGACTTCTATTTAACAATGGTAAATTTCCTCCAGATACTAGACCTACATTAAGATATATTCGATGTAATGAACGGGGATCACGGGAATATGGCATGGGAACATACCAGTCACACTGACGGTATATAAGGTGTAAGAGGGTATTTTGAGGTAACACAGAAATTATCAAGAAACTCTCTTTTCACCTTCTCAAGCTTCCATGGCTTCCTCTTCTTCTTCCTCTCTCCCTCTTTCTCTCTCTTCTTCTTGCCTTTCTCTCTCCTCTCCCTCTTCTTCTGCAGTCCTTCTCTCTCTCTTTCCCCTTAGTTAGGATAGTTAGGTCTCCTTCATTACAAGTGGTATCAGAGCTTTGTCCTTGATCCTTCTCTTTCCCCATAGATTTAGGGCTCTCACAGTTTCCCACAGTTAGAAAGCTCTAGTTACATCTCTTTCACAGGTACACAGGAGTACTCAGGCAGGCTATCAGCCCTCTTGAAGACTGTGGTAGCCTTTCTTGGAGCTTTCCCAAGAACCATGGACAAATCTGGAGGCGGGCAGACAAATTTAACAGGTCGTCACTAATTTTCATGCAAGTTTTTTAGGGTTTTGGGCAAAAAGGAGGGTAGCACAGTTAGAGAAGGCCAAAAACTCAGTTACTTTTCAAGAAGACCTTCTCTCTCCTCTTTTCCCCAAGCTGCCATGGAAGCTCCAGCCCAAGAAACTCAGAAATCCTGCTCCCCCTCCTCTTCCTCAGCAAGATTGGCTTGTCCCAAGGCCTCCCCCTCAGTTGGAGGAGCACATTGAGCAGCAGCACCCTTGGTTTTCCCTGCTTGTGGCCCTCCCAGGAGCAGCCCGAAATTTGCGGTGCAAAAAATGGGCTACTTCCTGGCCTGCAAGGCAGCCCTCCCAGCCCTCCCCTCCTTCCTGGCTTCAGCCCTGGCCCTTGGCAACTCTCTTGGGCAGCATCAGAGACATCTTCCTCAACCCTTGGACTCCCCTTTTGTACTCAAGAAACCCTGGTCTGGTGTAGTCCATGGCAGCCATGCCATGGAACCTTGGCATCAAGCTCAGAAATCCTGAAGATTTTGGTCTCTCCTTGGTCCTCGGGAGTTTCTCTTCAACATTGCTCAAGATTTCAGCCCATCAAGAAGAACGGGAAGAAGATTACAAGCAAGATTTGAAGGCATGCACTTGTGGGCAGCCATGGCTATGGAGTAGGACCTCAATTTCAGCAAGAACTCTTCATGGGGAGGTCCTTAACCATCCTGCCCCAAGCTTGACTTCACCCTTTCTTGACGGAGCATACCCATTTGGAGCCATGGAGTATTCAGGATCAAATGGAGCTCTCATGGAGGACTGAGATGGCATTAGTGGCTCCCTTCTTCTCCTAAAGACTCAAGGTAACTGATTCTTGGTTCTCATTCTCTCCGTTTAAGCCTCTTGTTGAATCCCATCCATTTGTTTGAGAGAATGTATGAGTCCAAGTAGATAATAGGAGGCGCAGACCTTGAATGCATGCTGATTAATTGTCCCAGTCATTTCCCTTTAATCTTATAGTGCTGAAATGGATTTTACTCATGCTATAGCTTCATTGTGATTATATTTTGCTTACCCATAACCCGTTTGGCTTCTTGTGAATTGGCTGAGCCAAGAAGTGATAAAAAAAAATCCATTATATAAGGGTGAGTAGGCAGTGAGTCACTGCCGGTAAGCTCCCTATCCCTATTCCCCATTCCAATTCCATGCACTTCAGGAAAAGCCCAAAATTTTGACTTCTGAAATGCATCTCATGCTGGTTGTTTAATTAATAAATGTCTGCCATGTATATTCCGGGTGAGGAAAAGCCCGATGCCAGGCGAGGTGGCAAGACAAAAGAGGGGTGACTCCCCCTTGCCATCAAAGACCCTGAAGGGGTACACAACCCGGCCCAGGGGGAACTTTGCCCACCTCCCGGTGATCTCGAGCCCAAAGAATTATTGGAGGTGCAGGTACATTTGATGGAATAGCCCGAACCCTAATCACTTGAGCCTACAAACCCCTACATGCATTGGTAATGTCATGAACCGCTTGGTAATGTATCGTGGATGCAATGCAAGAAGGGCAGGATATGCAGTGTGGAACTGGTCTCAGCAATGAGCTATGGATGCAAAGAATGTATGGCTTTATGGGCATTGAGAGCCACCCTTGAGGCCCTGGATGTCTGGGATAAGACCCTCACCATTGGGATAAAGTATGCTCCTTGAGGGAGCCTTTGCAGGATATTGCAGACAGCCAGTCCTACACAGTCATCCCGCAAGAATTGATTACAACAAAGCCTTTTTATGTGATTGAGCACAAGATCTATAGCTTGATTCAAAGAGAGAATCTTCCCCTTCGATTTGAGCTAAAAATCTCCCCATTCCACCCTACGGTTTGGGAGATACACTCAGTTTTGTGCTCAGAGGTACTGTGGGATAGGCAGCAATCGTACACAGTTAGCCAGCAAAAAACTGATTACAGAAAAGCCTTATTGTGTGATTGAGCGTGAGTTCTATAGCTTGATTCGAAGAGGGCATCTTCCCCTTCGATTTGATCTAAAAATCTCCCCATTCCGCCAGACGGTTTGGGAGATACACTCAGTTATGTGCCCAGAGGTACTGTGAGACAAGCAGCATTCCTACATAGTCAGCCCACAAAAAGTAATTACAGAAAAGCCTTGATCATTTACTGTCGGAGATATTTGTACATACCCTCGTAGAGGGGATCTAGGGCTTTCATTTGAATCAAAAAGTTTGGCAATCGGAGTTCCCTAGCTCAAGTTATCATCATTTCTGTAACAAGGGGTCTGGTAGACTGCACTTGGGATGGCAGGCCACAAGGGTAAAACAAAGGCCCAGGAGGAATTTCAGCATGAAATAAGAGACTCCCATGCCTCAATGAATGATCCTAGCTCAGCCTAGGAGGATCATGAAGACTTGTTTGAAGAAGGTGCCCCCGAGATAGATCGCTTGTCTCTGCTCAACCAAACCCTATGCCAACATGAGACCCGTCATGCTGAACGACATCGAAAGATGGAGCAACGCCACAGGGAGATGGAAACCCGCCAAGATCAGTGTCATTCTGAGATGATGGCCAAGATGGACTTACTCATAGAGTGCATGGGCGCCCTCATCCCCGCCATTGCCCCCCCCTTGGATCGACCCAAGGAGTATGTCCCTCCCCATGAGGCTAACCGCCCTTCCCCCTTGGAGACCGGGCGCAGCCCACAAGGTCTTGGTGGTACCCATGGCATTCCCCATAGCACTTATGAGATGGGTGAGCCCTCCACTCGACATAATGAGCCCTTCCTTCCCTCCCCCATTACGAATCCTTCCAGCCCATCATTGGCACCCCAACTCCCCCATAATGGCAGCTACTTGCACACTCAATCCAATGCAAATCTTGGGTAGCATGGAATGCACGGAGTGCATGGGCAGCATGCATATGGCAATGGGCAGCATGCACATAGTAATGGGCAGCATGCATATGGCAATGGGCAGCATGTATATGGTAATGGGCAGCATTGACATTTTGGACAGCAAGGTCCTAATGGGCAATTTGGTCCTCATGTAATGCATAGGTAGCATGGCCTCCATGGGAATTTTGGACAGCAATGCATGTATGGGTAGCATGTAGCACATGGCATTCATGGGCAGCCCGGCCCAAATGAGCTGCGTGACAAGATTGTGTTTACAAAATTCAATGGGCAATCCTCATCCCCAGCTGAACTAGAGGAATGGACCTCTAAATTGGAAGCCTATTTTCTCATCTACCCCCGTATCGATGAAGCAAAGATCATTTTTGCCTCCCTTCACTTAGAAGGCTTTGCCCACACATGGTGGAGATTTGTTCAACGGGAAAACCAACAGTTTCGTGATTGGGAAGAGTTGAAGATGCATATGATCCAAGTTTTTGTCTCCCCGGTGGAAAAAGAACGCTTGGCTAGGCAATTGTATCAGTTTGATCAGCGAAATCTCACCGTGAGGGAGTTTATGAACCTATCCATGTATGATGAGGTAGTTAGTGATGAGGCCAAATTGCATAAATACATTTATGGGCTGGATGCACATCTCTCAGCTGATGTAATGGCTCAAAAGCCAGCCACCCTGTTTGCAGCCATAGAATTGGCCGAACGCTATGGTCGAAAGTACCGCCGCAATGAGAGCAAGCAACCCATTGCAGGATAGCCAAGATACCCTGTTAGACAACCCCCATATATTAATAATTATCGCAGCAACAATGCAGGGAATGGTAGCCCCAAAATTCCTACTTACCCCACTTTTAATGCTGAAAGGAAATATGGCAGTTTTGGGACAGCACCACCCTCCAAAAGTGACCCAAAGTATGCTGAAAATAAGGCCAGGAATGGCTTCGGTCCCAACGGTCAGAAATTCATTCCTCCTGAAGTTGTCAAGGATAGAAAAGCCAAAGGCTTGTGTTTTAAATGCGGGGATAAGTATACGACTGATTATGCATCCAAATGCCCCTTTAAGAACGCCACTACCAAGTTTAATAGCATGTATGTGCTGGAAGATAGTGACAAGCTGGAAGAGGACATGCATGACAGCTCTCAAATAATGACACTTGCTGAAAATGCTGAATATGAGGAGGATATTGATCCCAATTAGTTTTATGACTCACCGGACAGGTTCCCTTTTGACCCCGGTGGCTGCCCCGTCGATGACATGCTTGGGAATGACCCTTGGTACCCCTCATTCACCGCTATATCAGCCTGCTCAATCTCCATGGATTCATGGACCGGCTCTGGGAGTCCGAACACCTTATGGGTGCATGATAACATTGATGGCAAGAGTGTATACATCCTCATAGATAGTGGCAGCACACACAGCTTTATAAATAAATCAACTCTTAGCCGTTTGACATGTGTTTCCATTGAATTACAGCAACCCCTTCGGGTTCAAGTGGCCAATGGAAATGAGAAAGTGAGCTCCCATGTATGCACACAAGTGTCTCTCATACTGGCTGAAAATTACACAGCAAAGGTGGACTTGATTACCCTTGGTATGGGCCCCGTGGATGTTGTATTGGGATGTGATTGGCTTTAGCAGTTGGGAAAAATCTCTATGGACTTCTCTCAGCTGTACATGGAGTTTGTAATGCATGGGTAGCTTGTACACTTGGAGAGAATCAAAGAAAATGCAGATTTTCAGCTTATAACAACAAGACAACTCAAAAAGAAATTCAAGAAGCGCTCCCAAATCTTTGTCTTGCATTTGCATAAGGATAATGATAACCAACACACCTTGGGGAAGCAAAATGCAGCACTAAAAGCACTTTTGACTGAATATGAGGACCTATTTCAGCCTCCCACTACCCTTCCCCCTAAAAGATTGGTGGATCACCCGATTGACTTGGAGCCCCATGCCAAGCCCATCAATAAACCCCCATATAGACTCTCTAAATGTGAGAGAGAGGAAGTAGCAAAGCAAGTCAAGGAGCTCACTGAGATGGGATTCATAGAGCCTAGCTCTTCCCCTTATGCCTCCCCAGTCCTATTGGTTAAGAAAAAGGACGGATCTTTCCAGTTGTGCATTGACTATCGTGATCTCAATAAGATCACCGTCAAAAATAGATACCCCATCCCTCGAATTGATGACTTGCTTAATGAACTCAAGGGTGCACGCTACTTCACTAAGATTGATTTGCGATCCGGTTACCACCAAATCAGAATGAGGGTGGGCGATGAAGTCAAAACAGCCTTTAGGACTGACCGTGGCTTGTACCATTTCCTTGTCATGCCATTTAGGCTCACAAATGCCCCCGCGACATTTCAGAGCTTAATGAACAAGATATTGCAGCCATGGCTTTTCCAATTTGTGTTGGTATTCTTTGATGATATACTCATTTACAGCAAGTCAATGCATGAGCACTTGAAGCATGTCAGGCAGATTTTTGATGTACTGAGAGAGCACCGCCTCTTTGCCAAAGAAAGCAAGTGTGTCTTTATGCAAACGGAGGTTGAGTACTTAGGACACATCGTTAGTGAAAAAGGCATCCAAGCTGATCCTAAAAAAGTGCAATGTGTCCAGGAGTGGCCCACCCCCACTACCACTACCTCCTTGAGTGGTTTTCTTGGTCTCTCCTCCTTTTATAGGAGATTTATTTGCCATTATGCCACAATTGCAGCCCCATTAACAGACCAGCTGAAAAAAGAGGCTTTCCTATGGGATGAATTGGCTGGCCACAGTTTTCAGCAGCTGAAAGACTTGCTCACTTCAGCCCCCATCCTCGTATGCCCCGATTTTTCAAAGGATTTTACCATCCAGTGTGATGCTAGTGGACGAGGTATTGGTGCAGTTTTGCTGCAGGAACATGGGGTAATAGCATTTGAGAGCCAAAAATTGGATGATAAAGTGAGAGAGTTGCATGTCTATGATCAGGAGATGTTGGCAGTCATTCATGCTATCAAAAAGTGGCATCACTACTTGTATGGCAGTAGATTTAAGGTGAAAAGTGACCACCGTGTGCTCAAATATTTCTTGACTCAGCTCAACCTCACTCCCAAACAATGTAGATGGGTGGCGACACTACAAAACTATGACTTTGAGATTACCCACACCCGTGGCAAGGACAATGTAGTGGCCGATGCACTCTCTCGCATGTGGGCATGCAAGGTCTCATCCATCACTGAACTCCACCATGACTGGATTGAAGAGCTCCAAGAGGCATACTTGCTTGATGCTGAATTCAGCCCTCTTTTCCAGAAATTATAGCAAGGTGTCATGGATGACAATTCCCAATATCACCTCCATGATGGCCTCATTTGGATCCATGGCCGTATTGTGATTCCCCATGCCTCTCCCTTCACCCAAAGGATCCTTGAAGAGATGCATTCTTCCTCGATTGCTGGCCACTTAGGGGTCTTCAAAACATATGATCGAGTTTCAAAAAGCTTCCATTGGAAAGACCTATAGCGGGATGTAAAAGACTTTGTGTCTAGATGTGTGCCTTGCCAACAAAATAAAGATAGCTCTCTTAAACTGGGTGGCTTGTTGCAGCCTTTACCTATTCCCGAAGGAAAATGGACCCACACTACCATGGATCTCATCACTCGTTTACCTACAACCAAGAAGGGTTGGGATAGCATTTACGTGGTAGTTGACTGACTCACTAAAGCAGCCCATTTCATCCCTACAAAATCCCAGTTTACAGCATCCCAAGTTGCCACTCAGTTTATGGAGCATGTTTTTAAGTTGCATGGCTTGCCCCAAGTCATAGTACATGATCGGGACACCAAATTTATGAGTCAGTTTTGGCAGACCATTTTCAGCTCCATGGGGACCAAATTGGCTCTGTCTACAGCCTATCATCCCCAAACGGATGGGCAGACCGAAAGAGTCAATAAGTGGCTTGAAACTTATTTGTGACATTTTTGTCATGATGTGCAGAATTCTTGGGATGTATGGCTGCACTTGGCTGAATTTTCTTACAACAACTCCACTCATTCAAGCATTGGAGTCTCTCCCTTCGAAGCATTGTATGGTTATCGGGTGCCCCTTTCTATCGTGATCTTCAATGAAAAGCTCAACCCCTTGGGAAAAGAAGAGCTGGACCGCATGCAAGCTCTACTTCAACAATGCAAGGTAAACCTCAAAAGGGCTCAAGAGCATATGAAGCTCCATGCTGATGCAAAAAGAAGACCCCTTGACTTTCAAGAGGGTGAAATGGTACTCCTCAAGGTCCCCAAGTCCCGTTATGCCATGCTAAAGGATGGCTCTTGCAACAAGTTGGCACACCGTTACTATGGGCCCTACAAGATCATTAAGAAGGTCGGGGACTTGGCTTACCACCTCCAACTCCCTCCCACCACTAAGATCCATGATGTCTTCCACGTGAGCCAATTGAAACCTTCATTGGCACTCCCAAAGATCATGTAGAGGAGCTCCCACCCATAGATGAGGAGGGCCTTATTCAGTACATTTCGGAAGCGGTCATTGGGCAACATGAAAAGCAACTCTGCACCCGTTCCATACATGAATACTTGATTAAATGGCAAGGCCTACCAATAGAGGAAGCCTCTTGGTGCCCAACATCTATATTGGATGAGTTTCCACACCTCAAAGAGGCTGTGTTGGCTGGCACCTCACCATGACCCCTGTTTTGGGCTGCAGTCTGCATTTGGACAGCCACCTATTTTGTACCAGATTTGGTCCTGGTCCACTCTCAGCCCCATCCTCCATACATGGCCAGAAAGTATACCTCGAGGGCTCCGTGCTGACACCTTAATTGCCCCGATCGGAGTTCCCTAGTGGAAGTTATGGCTGTTTTTCTCCAGCCATACCATCTGAGACTGCACACTAGAAATTCCTAGATAGCCCTTTATTTTGTACCATTTTTGGTCCTGACCTGATTGCAGCCTTGCCTCACCCACATGGGTTGAAAGTACATCTCATAGGCTCCGTAATGACACCTCAATTGTCCCATTCGGAGTTGCCCACACAAAGTTATGGCTGATTTCCTATAGCACACTCTTACAGTCCATGACTACATCCCTTGTTTTTTAGGACAAAAACTTTATGAGACGGGATGGTTTGTAATGAACGAGGATCACGGGAATATGGCATGGGAACATACCAGTCACATTGACGGTATATAAGGTGTAAGAGGGTACTTTGAGGTAATACATAAATTATCAAGAAACTCTATTTTCACCTCTCAAGCTTCCATGGCTTCCTCTTCTTCTTCCTCTCTCCCTCTTTCTCTCTCTTCTTCTTGCCTTTCTCTCTCCTCTCCCTCTTCTTCTGCAGTCCTTCTCTCTCTCTTTCCCCTTAGTTAGGATAGTTAGGTCTCCTTCATTACATTCGAGAGGAGTAGGCCGTTTGTAATCGTGACTCTACTCCTTCTGCCCGCGTAATAGTGGTGTCTATATCAGCCAAAGCCACACTAATCAATTGTACCTGAATATTGAAATCCAATCCATGCAAGAAGTATTGCAATTGGCAGTCGACGGAATAGGAATGTAAGTTTGTAACTTACGAAACACTTCCTTAAGCTTCTTGGCATAGAGTTTTACATTCTCATGGGGGTCTTGGCGTGTTACATTCAAAACACGCAACCAGTATTGGCCACCTCTTTCAGGGGCATACTCTCCTCAGAAAGCTGCATAAAATTGATCGATTGTAGTTATGGTTCCATTCTCTATGCTATGATACCATACCGAAGCCCTTCCTTTTAATGTCATATTAAAGAACAACATGAGATGTCCCTCATCTTGGATGTAGTAATTAAACATTAATCTTTGGAATTCACAAATGTGAAACTCCACATCTTCTTTGGCTAACCAATTAAAAATGGGCAAAGGCACTTCTAAAGCTTGCAGATCCGGCGTCCCTGCAGGAATTGCAATGGGTTGTGCCATGACGACAATCGGATTGACTATAGGAGTTTGAACTAATGGAATCACACCCCCACTTGAAGTGGGTTGACTTGATGGAAGAGAGGAAGAACTTGTGCTTCCTCCTGCACCTAAAGGACTATGTGCAGCAGTTGGGTTACTAAGATCACTGCCTCTTATGCGTATCGGGCTACTCCTTTGAGGAGAATAGCGACTTACAATCTCCAATCGCCGTCTAGCCCTCTCAACACGTTTTGCTTTTTGTATTTCAGCTTGACGGTCCTTGTTAGAGGACATAAACCAACTTTTTGGTCCCTAAAAACCCTAGATTCGAGAACCACCACTTGTTGGTAGCTCCCGGCAGACGCACCACTGATGGGACCTCAAATGGGCCGGCACTGGCTATGGTACTAGCCGGACCTCATGCTCATAACAGACAAACACCCCCTCACGGCCTCACGGACCAGGAGCATCTATCCACTGCTAAAGGACGAACTGTCCTAAAGCCTAACCTATGCGTTTATAGTTTTATAGTTTTGTAGTCCAACGTTTCCCTTTCTATAAACTCCTTAGAGGGAGAACCCTTACACATTGGCAATAAAGGCCATGATAATCACATACATGGGAGGCAACCTCTCGGTAGAAACACTGCGGCCCCATTGCAGCTCTCCTACATTGCAAGGATTAGCCCCTTGATGCGCTGCTCAACATATAAAACAAACAAACAAACTCCACTCTTCATTTTCAAAAGTTTTCAGGAGATACCATGTGTCCTTACCAAATAATCCCACAAGAAACGAACGTCTATCCTACGGCTTAGGATGCCTTTCCACACTCAAGCGTGGGTCATTGTCATTGAAAACAGGTGCTATGCATCCATGTTTTTTATTCTCCGATACCATGATCCTCATGCACATGCAAAGTGAATGGTTCTAAAGTGCTCAAACATCATTTTAAATCAGAAACATGTGGTGCACAACCAGGCTTTTTAATGCATTTACTAACCCATTGCGACGATGTAAGGATATCACCGAGATAACACTCGTGCTACTATCCTCTTAATTAAGATAACACGGACTCTATGTCATGAGGTGCATCAGAAAATCAGCAACAATCAGCACGCAAATCACACCATTCAAACATCCCAACCCCCTACGTTTAGGTATTGCTTTCGTTGCATAGGTGTAGAGGTTCATTTTGTCATGTTTTGATGTATAAAAAGCAATAAATCACAAAATTTGACAAAGAGATAGGGCAAATTGAGGCTAAACCTCATGCTTTGCCACTACCATACATCCACAAACACTTATTATATTTTTCCTTACTTTCCAAGATGTATTTCTATTTTTCCCCTTATTTTTCCATTTTTTGATTTATTTGGCAATAAAATATCATATTTTCTGGTTTTTATTGTCCCAATCACTTCAACATATTAACATTAAATTTATCTTCCATATTTTTCCCATGGGAACATCTTTTGTCCACCCGAAACGAAAAAACTACCATTTTGCCATTTAAAAATCGCATTTCGGGTTTACGGGAATAAAATAAAGCATGCAAATCATTGCAAAATCAGAATTTTCTGACACACATCAATTACTCATGATGCAAATAGCACACAAACAAATTTTCATCCAATAAGAACATAATTATCATCATAAACTATAAAAAATCTTTCATTTTTCTCATAAAAATGGTCATACCGTGTTTTTACGTAACTCGAGATGCCTTGAATGACTTCATAACTAGCAAACGGAGCCTCCATTGCTCTCAATCCAATGCTATACTTCAATCTTCAGAATCTCCATCAATCTCCATCACCACTTCCCTCATTTTCCCTCCCCAATTTCTCCATCAAGGTGGCACATATGAACAGCCCATAGAGGGAAGAGAGAGGGAGGAGAGAGAAAGAATAGAATCTATTCTATTCATCCGGACAGCGATTCCATGTGCGAAGACTGGTGATAGCATCAGCCAAGAGAGAGAAGTTGAGGGGTAATGTCAGTGAGATAGGTTCCTCAGAGCCTCCATGCTTGATCATGATGGGAGGAGGTGAATTTTTCGGCCGCCAGCAGACACCATATCCTCCATGATTCCATGATTGTTTTTTCCTTCATGACATTTGGGGGTGGTTAAAATTCCAAAGGGCACCCCCCCCTTTGGTCCAAGTTGTGACCACCCTTTCAAATCTTGGCCAATTTGTGGTCCCTTGATCGTCTGGACTCCGATTCAAGCTCTGAAAAATCCTGGGTGTCCGTCTTGACATCCCGCACTGACTGGCAGCTCTTGACATCCCGCACGGTAGTCGAAAAAATTATCAAAAATCCACAAGTGTCGCTCGGGTGTCTTTTAAAAGCCGTCTTTCACTTGGTGCTTAAAATCGTCCTAACTGCAGCTGCCGCCTTCGATGTTAAATATTTTTTCCCTTAATTTCGGATTTTTTGGCAAATTTGAGGCACATCCCGGGCTGAAAACTCGGCTCTCATTGGCGACCACGGGATAGGGCGACTTAGCCCGTCGAATCCCACAATAGATCTACACAAAACGACCAAAGGAAGCATCAAGCTGATACAAAATAGACACATACTAAAACACAACACAATGCTCACCCTACCCCCTGACAAAACAAAGGCATGACATCCACAAGGAGTAGGCCTAGCATAATCTGATAAAAGGTTCAAAGCTTGTCACTAACAGACTGCTCCAACAACACGGCCAAACTAAAAAGAACTATCAAAGAGGTTGCCCTAAGTGGTGGTTTAAACTACCTACCTAATTAAGGACAATACAACCAAGAGCTCCTACTAGACGAGGACTCCTATAGCGTGATCAAGAAATATTTCCTTTTAACACATTTTCTCTTTTAGGTTTTTAGTTTCCCATACTCGGGCGTGTAAAAAGGAGGTAACTGAGCTTAGTGACCCAAGGAGAACATGGCATTGGCCTCACGTCCTGTCTCGGTACCCAAGAACCTACCA
Organism: Lygodium microphyllum; assembly: GCF_053477565.2. NCBI lineage: Eukaryota > Viridiplantae > Streptophyta > Polypodiopsida > Schizaeales > Lygodiaceae > Lygodium > Lygodium microphyllum. The sequence goes on from NC_141143.1 coordinate 86,315,899, forward strand.
AGCCCTCGCAAGGCGACATTTAATCCTTTCCTGATGCTCACTTTTATTTTCGCTCCAACCTTCCTTACTTTCTTCTTTTGTAGCGAGATGCCACCCCTAGGAAGACAAGGCATTGGCCCGGGGTTTGACTCGTCCCCAGGAACCTACCAGGCCTTCGCAAGGTGATGATCAACTACTTATACATTTTCCTTTCTTTTCTTTTCTATTTTTATAGGGGTTAGAACCCCTTTTTACACACCTTCGTATATATTTATTGTCTTTATGATATTCAGGGTTTTTTTTTTGTTTCCCCTATCTATCATAATCATTTTCCTTTGGCAAGCTTCTCTAACTACCTCACAACTAACAAGAACTCCTAGAATGGCTGCCTAGCAGGCTAGCAGAACAGGGTCACTAGAACTGCCTTGTAAAACAGGTCTTTCGATGCCTAGCAATGTCTTTACAGGAGGCAACGACTACTCAGACCTCCCTCAGACATACCTAACCTAAACCTGGGACTTCATGCCTTGAACGCTGGTCCCCAACAAGAAAAGAAAATCCCCTACAAGTACACATACACATATAGCATAAAAACACGGTACTCGTAAAGGAGATATATCACCTGGATAGGGCCACGAGAAGCTCCTACGCAACAAAGACTCCTTCCAAGCTCTTCTTTAAACCTATCTAGCATAGAACTAAAACAAGAAACCATTAACTGCACCCGTACTAAACGGACGACTCGCCCTCTTGGCCTAATGAAATAAAACAGAATAGCACCTACACATCCCTCCCCGAAATAGTACAGATGTACAATAATAAGCTCCTGTCCAAGGAGGAAAAATAGGGCTCATAGCCCTAAGCTAAATGCATAAGGTTATGACCCATCCCTCCTCCATATATAGCAAGAGGTCTACGCATAACATGTTTTCTAATCAGCCTATGGGTCCAGGATAACAACGATAGATTGGTCTCGGCTACTCTTTGCATCACCCATATCAAACATCACCTGCCATATATTGCATGCTTTGATAACACTCCCCACAATCAACAGGGTCCTGTCTCATTATTGATAGCAATATCCAAACTAGGACCACAGTTGAAGAAAAGGTCTTCTTCATAAGCAAGATTTGCCCAAGTGAATCTGCAAATTGATTCCAGTAACGTGGAATCAGCTGAAAAGACACTCTCTCAAACTCCTCAAGTAGGGTCATCACAGTTCGATGATACATACAAAGGATGGGATTCCGCACTGTGTATGTCCCATCTAGCTGATTCAAGATCAATTGGGAATCCCCTTTTACTAACAACCACCAAATACCACCGTGTTTGGCAATATGCAGTCCCATATTCAAGGCTTTATACTCCGCCATATTATTAGTGAATCCTATCCCGAGATAAGCAGCTAACTTCATCCTAACTCTACGTCGGGGATCTCGGATTACTATTCCAACACTCCCTTTTTTATTAGGGCCCCTGGATGCTCCATCAAAATATAATGTATACGTCCACAATGGGTTTACACAGCCTGCCATCACGAACTCCTCTATTCGTAATTATGATAGTCAAAATTTAACATGTTTAGAGGATGAACCGACGGCTCCATTCCACCTTCATTAAACTCAACAGGGATACTTGTCAACATTCGTAAGCAGTGATGACAGAAGACTTTGGTCTCCCACACAAAGGTTCCGTCTTCTTTCTCAATCACTTTGTATCCTTTGCTCCACTAGATAAGTTTCCCTTGATGGTACCTCAACTCCAGATATGGATGCTCCAAATAAGGAATTAACCGCCCCATCAACCAACTTTAAGCTCTTTTACAGGTCTCAAATCAGCCCCAGCATGGACCTGTAATGCACTTCTCCGTGTTAGCATACTTAAAAATAATAAGGTTTAATATTATTAAGATTAACCTTATTTTTAAATTCTACTCCCTGTAGATCAGCAAGTAGAGCCGTAGATCTATTTTTTTCTATCCTGACAATCTTGTAGGGGCCATTCCATCTAGGTTCCAGCTTCGCTGGAAACAGCTCCCTAGGCGCATCGTAATACAGAACTAATTGCCCTTTTTTAAAGGTATACTTCTTTGCTTTAAGGTCGTGCGATTGCTTCATCCGACATTTAGCTACCTTCTAGTGTAATAAGGTCCTGCAATTTCAGCTCATGCAGGTGGGCTATAGTCGTGAAACGTTCAAAGAGTGAATCCTCATCTCCCAAAGAGTGGTTAATTGCAAACCTTATGGTTGGCAACTCGATTTCGAGGGGTAACACATACTCTTCCCCATAAACTAATTTAAATGGAGTATGGCCGGTAGCTCGCTTGAATGTTGTATTGTACGCCCATACTGCCACATACAACTTCCTGTCCTAGCCTCATTTCTTCTCAGAGACTATTTTAGACAAGATACCCAAAAGCTGCTTATTATTACTTTCGACTTGCCTGTTGGCTTGCGGACTATAGGGGGGTCGTTTTTTTGTGCTTGATTTGCCAAGCTTCAGTCAAGCTTTTGATCACTTTATTCAAAAAGTGGGTTCCACAGTCCGATACTAGTTCCTTCGTTGGACCGAAACGACAGATAATCTGCTCTAAAAGGAAACTTACAGTCTCTTTTGCATTGTCCTGCCTCGTCGCCTGCGCTTCTGACCATTTTGTAAAATAATGAGTTGCTACTATAATGTACCTCTTATGGATAGTAGACGACGAGGTGATAGGACCCACAAAGTCAATGCCCCACTTCTCAAATGGAAGGATAGCCATAATAGGCGTAAGTGGGCGTTTCCTATTCTCTCTGCTGTCATGCTTGACATGTATTACATCTCTTAACATACTCAAAGGAATCTTGGAAGATGGACGGCCACCAATATCTAGCTCTTAAAGCTTTCTGTGCTGTCAACCGTCCCACAAACTACCCTCCACATGCAGAGTCATGGAACTCTTCCAAGATGAAAGGAATCTCGTCAGGCATCAGACATCGGCGATAGATATCATCAACAGCTTGCCCATATAGTGTTCCTGCAATCCAGGAAAACTTCAAAGCCTGTTGTCTGATTTTTCTCTTTTCAGATTTTGATAAACCAGCTCCAGTCTCTCCTCTGGATAGATAATGCGTGATAGCAGCATATCAAGATGGGATAGAAGCTGTATCAATTTTAAACTTTTCGTCAATATCACTTCCTTCAGCCAAAGTCTCTTTCGGCTCCCTGAAATCCACAAGGCATTCCACAATCCCCTGCAACCTCGGTGGCTTACTCTTAATCTCATAATCGAACTCTTGCAAAGTGATTAACCCCTTTGCCAAACGATCAGGCGGCTGTAGCTTGTTCATAAGCAATCTAAGCCCTTCCGCCTTCGTATAGAAAACTACCTTCTCATAGAGGATGTAGTGCCTGAATTTTTTAGTCGCAAAGACCATCGCAAGGCACAACTTCTCCATGTAGGTGTAATTAATTTCTGATATGCCCAATTTTTGACTAGCAAAAGCTATCGGATGATACCACTTTTCCTCCCAGATTTGGGCTAAACAGTAGCTGATACTAGGCATGGTGGCTGCTAAGAATACGTAAAATACCTCGCCTCTTTTAGGTGCTTTTAAAATGGGTGCTTTTAGTAGCTCCTATTTCACATCCTCGAAAGCTACCTTACAAGGGTCACTCCATACAAATGAACAACTAAAGGATAATAAGTTCGTTAGCGACAATGTCCTTTCTGCCAAGGCATTTATAAACCTCCGATAGTACCCTACCGATGATAGAAAGCTATGTACCTCTTTCGGAGTGCGTGGTGGACTCATAGCAACAATAACCTTGATCTTTTCAGGGTCAGTTGCTATCCCTACTGAACCGACCACATGGCCTAGCAATAGCCCATAAGGCACTCCAAAGACACACTTCCGTGGGTTAAGAGCGATACAAAATTGTCTGCAGCGGTCAAAGCACTTTCTCAAAATAATCAACATCCTTTCCCTTACAGCGGCTGCCCCCAGGTCATCGATAAATACTTTCAAATCATCTAGGGAGATGTCACCAAAGGTCTTGTTTGCTATTCGTTGCCATGATCCAAAAGCATTGCACAATCCAAAGGCCATCACATGGTACGCAAAAGTACCAAAGATAGTAATGAAAGTCATTTTCATCTTGTCCTCTTCTGCAATTGCCATCTGGTTATATCCTACAAAGCAATCTATAAAGGAATATATTTCCCTACCCGCTAATTGATCCAAAATCTGGTCAATAAATGGCAACGGGTAGTAATCCTTAACCGTCTGCTTATTCAGCTCTCTAAAATCTAGACATAGTCGGATCTGGTTGTTTTTCTTCTTCCTGATGACAACTGGTGAACACCATTCTGTGTGCTATACAGGGAAGATTAAACCAGCCTTTCGCAACTTCTATAACTTCTCAAACAACCCGTCCCTCAATTCAAAAGGCATCCGCCTTACCTTCTGACGCACAGGATGATTGCCTTCTTTTACAGGAATAGTATGAATAGCTAGGCTGGGAGGAATGCTTCTTAGCTCCTCATAACTCCAAGCAAAGATGTCACGGAACTCTTGAATCAAGCACTCATAGTCCTCCCTTTCTACTGAACTGAGCATGGAACCTAATTTAATTGGCTGCGAATCATTCGGCGTGCCAAGGTCCAACTCAATCACATCCGCGTCTCTTATCCTATCTTGTGGCTCTATCGGCTCATTAGGAGTTATTTGATAAATATCCTCTGTAGTGGACCCCTCTCTAGATTCATCACTGGATGATGTCTCACTACCAGATGGATCATCTGCTATTTCTAATTCAGTAGGGGATAATGGAGCTCTCTCACTCTAAGGAGACTCAAGGTAAGCATCGACTATTACTCGATTAGCACCTCTACCTAGAACCACTCGATCGGTGGGTATATCAACTTGACAGTCTGTTCGTAAGATCCAAGGCCTGCCTAGCAAGACTCGATAGCTAGGACGGCCTGCAAGTCTTATTACCCTAAAGTCCAAGAAGCATTTTACACTTGCAACTGTAACATGGACTTTAGTAACGCAACCTTCTGGTTTCCTTGGACTATCATCAGCCATTCTAAAAAGGGTGGAGCTATCTTTTTGGATACCTAGACCCAACCTCTCCATCAATTGTGAATTGATGATATTGATGGAGGACCCAGTGTCTACAATAGCATGCTCTACTAATATCGCATCCACGTATGCTGGAATCCTAGGGCAATTCTTTTCAGCATGATCAAACCAATCTTCCCCTACTTGTGCTATGCCCAAAGGTTCTACAATATACCTAATACGCAGGATCTTCTTGAATTCCTTGCGTACTCCTGGAGATAATTTAATTAACTATAAGAGGTTTACATCTGGTTTGACTTCGCAAAGAGAACTTGCTAAATCAAAATCATGATAGGTAGCCAAAGCTCTCTTTTCTCGCCAGACCATTTTTTCTTTTGGTCTCGGGACTGGCTTTGGTGCTTCTTTTTTAGCTTTTGCCTTCTTTCTTGGCACTTCCTCATCCTTCTTAGGATCCACTTTCTTGTCAACAGGCCTTAGAGGTCCACCTTCCACGCCAGGATTCAGGACTTGCATCCCCTTATCCCCTTGCTTAGGGTTTTCCTCGACCAATTTTGCATTATCTTTATCAACCTCTTTAGCTTTTTGGCCTCTTGTTACAACTCGTAGATTAGAGGTTTCAGTGCCATTGATGCGTACAGCCTCGATAAGGCTAACTCCATTGCCTTGTGGCAACTCCTCTATAGAGGTCTTTCCCCTTTGCAGTATTTGTCTTGGTCCATCATTTTGCTGGAGGTTATTACCTTGCGCTCTATGATTAACTGGACGAGGCTGTTTACTCCCTTGTTGGAGGGAACTAATCTTACTCCAACAGGTAGCAGCTAAATGGCCCGACTTCCCACAAATATCACATTTAACATTTGGACAGTTTCTAGGAAAATGCTGTCCGCCACACCACTTACAACTGAATCATAAGGGACTACCCTCTTCAGGGTTGTCGACTCCCTATCAGATTCTGCTGCTTCTTCAGGAAATTGACATCAACAGCTATTTGCTGATATTTTTCAAAAATCATGTTAGTGTAGTGCTTCATCATATCCTTAACTTCTCCAAGGATATTAGAGGCACTCGACTCATAGCCTTGATCGTCTATCCGTCGTTCCATTGGCGTAACAATTTGATTGGGCATTGGTTGTTGACTCACAGGAACAACATTAGGATTTGAAACTTGGCCCCCAACATTTGGTGGAGCCAACTAACTAGCCATAGGCATAGTCACACTAGGAGGAGCTGGCAGCAAATGTACATTTTGAACCATGCTTCCTCTCCCATTAGGGTTATTCATAGGCATTTTTTGACTTCCATTTAACAATGGTAAATTTCCTCCAGGTACTAGACCCGCATTAAGATATATTCGAGAGGAGTAGGCTGTTTGTAATCGTGACTCTACTCCTTCTGCCCACGTAATAGCGGAGTCTATATCAGCCAAAGCCACACTGCTCAATTGTACCTGAATATTGAAATCCAATCCATGCAAGAAGTATTGCAATTGGGCAGTCGGCGGAATAGGAATGTAAGTTTGTAACTTACGAAACACTTCCTTAAGCTTCTTGGCATAGGCTTTCACATTCTCATGGGGGACTTGGCGTGTTACATTCAAAACACACAACCAATATTGGCCACCTCTTTCAGGGGCATACTCTTCTCGGAAAGCTGCATAAAATTGGTCGATTGTAGTTATGGTTCTAGTCTCTATGCTATGATACCATACCACAGCCCTTCGTTTTAATGTCATATGAAAGAAGACCATGAGATGTCCCTCATCTTGGATGCGGTAATTAAACATTAATCTTTGGAATTCACAAATGTGAAACTTCGCATCTTCTTCGGCTAACCCATTAAAAATGGGCAAAGGCACTTCTAAAGCTGGCCGATCCAGCGTCCCTGCAGGAATTGCAATGGGTTGTGCCATGATGATAATCGGATTGACTATAGGAGTTTGAACTAATGGAATCACACCCCCACTTGAAGTGGGTTGACTTGATGGAAGAGAGGAAGAACTTGTGCTTCCTCCTGCACCTAAAGGACTATGTGCAGCAGTTGGGTTACTAAGACCACTGCCTCTTATGCGTATCGGGCTACTCCTTTGGGGACAATAGCGACTTACAATCTCCAATCGCCGTCTAGCCCTCTCAGCATGTTCTGCTTTTTGTATTTTGGCTTGAGGTCCTTGTCAGAGTACATAAACCAACTTTTTGGTCCCTAAAAACCCTAGATTCGAGAACCACCACTTGTTGATAGCTCCTGACAGACGCACCACTGATGGGACCTCAAATGGGCCGGCACTGGCTATGGCACTAGCCAGACCTCATGCTCATAACAGACAAACATCCCCTCACGGCCTCGCGGACCAGGAGCGTCTATCTACTACTGCTAAAGGACAAACTATCCCAAAGCCTAACCTATGTGTTTATAGTTATATAGTTTTGTAGTCCAACGTTTCCCTTTCTATAAACTCCTTAGAGGGAGAACCCTTACACATTGGCAATAAAGGCCATGATAATCACATAGATGGGTGGCAACCTCTCGGTGGAAACATCCCGGGCCCACTGCAGCTCTCCTACATCACAGGGATTAGCCCCTTAATGCACTGCTCAACATATAAAACAAACGAACAAACTCCACTCTTCATTTTTGAAAGTTTCCAAGAGATACCATGTGTCCTTACCAAATAATCCCACAAGAAACGAACGTCTATCCTACGGCTTAGGATGCCTTTTCACACTCAAGCGTGGGTCATTGCCATTGAAAACAGGTGCTATACATCTAGGTTTGTATTCTGTGATACCATGATCATCATGCACATGCAAAGCCAATGGTTCTAAAGTGCTCAAACATCATTTTAAATCAGAAACACGTGGTGCATAACTAGGCTTTTTAATGCATTTACTAACCCGTTGTGGCGATGTAAGGATAGCACCGAGATAACACTCGTGCTACTATCCTCTTAATTAAGATAACACGGACTCTATGTCATGATGTGCATCAGAAAATCAGCAATAATCAGCATGCAATTCACACCATTCAAACATCCCGACCCCCTATGTTTAGGTATTGCTTTCGTTGCATAGGTGTAGAGGTTCATTTTGTCATGTTTTGATGTATTAAAAAAAAAAATCACAAACTTTGACAAAGAGATAGGGCAAGCTGAGGCTAAACCTCATGCTTTGCCACTACCACACATCCACAGACACTTATTATATTTTTCCTTATTTTTCCAAGACGTATTTCTATTTTTTCCCTTATTTTTTTTATTTTCTTGATTTATTTGGCAATACAATATGCTATTTTCTGGTTTTTCTTGTCCCAATCACTTCAAAATACTAACATTCAATTTATCTTCCATATTCCTCCCATGGGAACATCTTTTGCCCACTTGAAACGGAAAAACTACCATTTTGCTACTTAAAAACCACATTTCGGGTTTACGGGAATAAAATAAAGCATGTAAATCATTGCAAAATCATAATTTTCTGACACAGAACAATTACTCATGATGCAGACATCACACAAACTAATTTTCATCCAATAAGAACATACTTATCATCATAAACTATAAAAAATCTTTCATTTTCTTCATAAAAATGGTCATACCATGTTTTTACGTAACCCGAGACGCCTTGAATGACTTCATAACCAGCAAACGGAGCCTCCATTGCTCTCAATCCAATGCTGCACTTCAATCTTCAGCATCTCCATCAATCTCCATCACCACTTCCTTCATTTTCCCTCCCCAATTTCTCCATCAAGGTGGCACACATGAACAACCCATAGAGGGAAGAGAGAGGGACGAGAGAGAAAGACTAGAATCTATTCTCTTCATCCGGATAGCCATTCCACGCGTGAAGACTAGTGATAGCATCAGCCAAGAGAGAGAAGTTGAGCGGTAATGTCAGTCAGATAGGTTCTTCACAGCCTCCATGCTTGATCATGATGGGAGGAGGCGCATTTTTTAGTCGCCAGCCAGCAGACGCCATATCCTCCATGATTCCACGTTTTTTTTTTCCTTCATAACATTTGGGGGTGGTTAAAATTCCAAAGGGCACCCCCCCCTTTGTTCCAAGTTGTGGCCACCTTTTCAAATCTTGGCCAATTTGTAGTCCCTTGATCGTCTGGACTCCGATTCGAGCTCTGAAAAATCCTGGGCGTCCGTCTTGACATCCCACAGTGATTGGCAACTCCTGACATCCCGTGCGGCAGTTGAAAAAATTATAAAAAATCCACAAGTGTCTCTTGGGCGCCTTTTAAAAGCCGTCTTTCACTTGGTGCTTAAAATCGTCCTAGCTGCAGCCACCGCCTTCGATGTTAAATATTTTTCCCCTAAATTTTGGATTTTTTGGCAAATTTGAGGCACATCCCGAGCTCAAAACTCCCCTCTCTTTGCTTGGGCCAGTTCCTTGTTAACAAGTTACTGCACTCAGGCCATAAGATTATTGGCATCTACCATGGCCAGGGTGCTCTGAGTAGGCGTTGCTGTTGTGGAGGTAGGTACCATGAGGGGTGGAATGGGGTGGATGGGGGCTTTGCCCTTGCCCTCCTGCATTGCGGTTGGCGTGCCTGTAGGCATGTGTGCTTGAACCCAGGCCCTCATCTCTCCTCGGGCTCAAAGTGTCCATCTCATCTTGTTCACCTTGTTGCTCCATTGACCTACGTTTGGCCAGCTCGATATCTTCCTCTTCCTTCTTCCTCAACTCCTCCTCCTTTTTAGTGGCCATTCTCTTCCTCTCTTATTTGGCTCTTTTTTACTTTGCCTCCAGCCTCTCAGACTCCTCTCTCTTTTTTGTTCCTTTTCTCCACCTCTTTCTTTGACCTCTTTCTTCGACTCTTTCTTGGCTTTTTGCAAATCTGCTTTCTCCTTTTTCTTCCTTTCTTCCTCTTGCTTTTCCTATGTCGTCTTCTTCTTAGACTTCTTTGATTTCCTTTTGCTGGACTGAGCTTCTTGCTCCCCCTCCTCTTCACTAACTATCCTCTCACTTGATTGTTCTCTGTCATGATGGGGGGGTGACCTGTCAGGTGTTTCATCCACTCCTTCCTCTCCATCCTGTGTCTCCTTTATTGCTTGCTAGATAAGAGTGGTCAAGATTCCTCCATATCCAATGAATGAGGCTTTGGATGAAGGCTTCTTTCTCTCGGCTCTTTTTGACATTGGGGACTCTCCACTAACCGATCTGCTTCCAAGGGCTAGTGCTTTAGCGGATTGATCAATGGTTTTGCGCACGTAGCCATTCCAATCCACCTCATCTAGTGAGTGAGCCGCCATGCTCTCCAACACGGGCATGTTAATCCTATGCATAAGCGAGTTGTATCTTTGGCTAGAGAAGAGGGAGTGGATCACCTTAGCCTACAATCTGACTTTTGAGTCGAGTATATCTAAAATGCTTATGCCATGATTTGTCAAGAGTTCTCCTTTTTCATCTTCAGCATGGCATAAACATCTCTCTTTTGCCTCTTTTCCACCTTTGGTTCCCAGTGCCTTCTCTACCAAGGCCTTATTGAGTGGAATCTACACTTGCTTGTCTCCTTCTCTACTCCCCACAGTTACCATCCCACACTCCCTATCAGGGTCGTATGTCCTTAAGAATTCCACACACTTAGTGTGGTCCAAACTTTTCAATGTACTTTGGTGAGGTTGCACTGTTCTACAATCTTCAATGTTGTGAATGCTCCTGAATATGAGCTGGTTGTAGGCCCAATCTTCAAGGGAAAGGCCATACTTCCCTCTTTCCTCTTCCGTGAAGGGAAGGTGATGGACTCGGTCTTGTTGTGACATCTTCAGCTCCTGTCATGAACCATGGTTCACCATTAATGCTTTTCAAAACAGTTACTTGTTGGAAGAAAAGACTTCATGCTTACTGAATTGAAATGTTTTTAGTATAGAAATAGACTTTCCCTTCAAGCTTTATTTCAAAATTTTGTGACATTTTCCTCAATTGCGAGTTAATGTTTTCCTTCCTTTTCTATTCTTAGGTGTAGATTGAGGCTTTTAAGGTATGTTTTTCCTTTTCTTGTTTTCTTATGTGTTTGATTTGATTTTGATTCTCCTTACCCCCTTACCCCCGCCTCCTCGGAATTGAGAAGAATCCTTCCTAGGATTGAAGGTTAGAGGGTAAAAGGCATTTAACGCATGGGAATAGTGTTTTACTTTCGCATGAGCCAAGCATAGAAGTTTAGATTATATTCCATATGAGCATATCGGTCCATGTCGAAAGGTCAGATGCCAACCTAGGTGATGTAAGTAAGGAATTCGAGCAAGAAGTCACCGAAGTCTACGTGACTAGCAATGTGCAATTCCTCCTCAGTGAGGATGCGATCTAAGTAGGGGTGCCCTTGAATGTGTTCTTCCATGGATTGGTCATGAATGGTCGTCAACATCCTATAAGAGGTTGAAGCAACATAAGTTGGGTCATAATCTGAAGTTTTGATTGCACGTCATTGCTCTACATTTGTCATGATCTGACATCCTTCGAGCTCCCATTCAAGATGAAGAGCATACCATTTCCTTCTTCAGCAATTTGTTTCAAGTCTTCTATCTCTCAATAGTTGGCATAAGCTGTGTGCTTGTCATGTGAGGTGATGCGGCATTGTTTCTACGCTTGTTCGTGGGAAACATTGGTGGCAATCAGCTCCTCAACTGCCTCGAAAGCCTTGACAAACACAAATTCCCATTCTTCCCAAGAACAAGGGAGTGTCCGTACTTCCGTCGCTATAGGCTCATCTAATAGTCCCAAGTCTAAGTGGTCATAGCTTTTAGCAAGTGACATGAAGGTGGCATCTAAGCATCTAAGATAGGCAACCAAGTCATCCCTTGTGTTCTTTGTTAAGTTGTCCAAGGCCATAGTTAGAATTGATCATTACTCATAAGAGGGTCTAAGGGTCTGATAGAACTAGAGAGTTTAGCAGCTGATGGTGGCCATTTTGGTTGTTCCTGAGCTTGTGATTGGGCCTTTTGTATAGTAGGCTAGGCTATGGCTTCTGCTAACGGTGCACTCTGACACTCGGGTGACGTTCCATGAGCTGTAGGACTAGTCATGGTATGTGTGTGAGTAGTAGGCTATGGTTTGGATCAAAAGACTCGCTTAGTCTTCATTGGTTTGTGTTGGTGATTCTAAAGGCTTTGAATCCAAAGTCTTTTGCAGCCTTGGCCTTGGATGTGTCATGTGGGCTTGTGTGGTCAAGCTTGAGGGTGGCATTCGAGTAGTGCCTTTGGCCATTTTGACCTTAGAAATCCATATCCAAGCATTACCCTCACAATAGCCTTGCGCTTGCAATAGGGTCTTGGTGGGGACCCATCGCGGATTGACCGTACGTTGATGTCTATAGTTGCGTCTTGGCCTCCTTGGGCACAAGGTGGGGTTCTTAGCCATGTGGGATTGTGGGTGTTTGCTCCTAGGTGACATTCTTTGCAGTTTAGGCATCCATTGAAGCTTTGCCTCATGGGCCTTAACTTTGACTTCAGTGATTTGCTTATCTTGAGGCTTGGTGGGTTGTGACAAAGCACTGCCCCCCTCCTTAGACTTGGTGGTAGGTTTTTCTATCTGTAGCTTTGCTTGTAACTACTGTAGAGCATCAGGATAATGTCTAGTGTGCTCCCTCCCAATGCATCTCGAAAAAAAAAAGCACCCACGATCACATCACAGCACCTAGGGGTCCTCAAATTAGGTACATCCAGTGACCTTGGTCGGCTGGCTCCGTCCCTAGTCCCCTAGCCCTTTATACATCCCCCACAATTGTTCAAGGCATATCAAGGGTAGGACATACCTAGGGAGCTCGTCTTGCCTAGGGTTAGACTTATCACCTTAAACCATTTGCACAATTCTTTTTCACACTCCATCTCAATGTCATTGCAATCAATAGTGGTAAGCAAGGCAGAAAAGACCATGGAAAGTACACCGTACTCTTCAAAGACTACCAGCACCCACTAGCTACCAAAAGCTAAGGTGTCAATGGGCTCAATTATGCTACATCATGTTATCAAAATCACCAATGATGTCTCAAGAAGCCTTCAAGTGTACTTCTCCTCAACATCGACAATTTTTTCCATCCCATTGAGCCCTCGGTTCATCCACACATTGCTGCGACGAACCAGACTAGTAGTCTTCTAACTACGTAATATATAAGTATACACGTGCACTCACATATTATCTGCACCACAATCTATACACAGTTTGGGTCCTCAAGTGTAGGACAATATTCTCGGCTCAACCTATCTCCCAAACTAATCAAACTATATTGTGTGCACGATAAGAAGACTAGCACAAACCCCTAGAGATAGATCATATGAGAGGTTTTCAATTGCAAGTATTAAAGACTCCAATGAAAGTACCGTCAACTCTTCATCAACACTCAACTCTGAACTCTTGTCCTTTATCATTATGCAAGACCACCAAATAATTGTCACGCACAAAATCCCTAGAACACCAATACCTATGCCAGCCTTGAGTGCAATTTTCAACAAGGAACAACCCTATCACCAACTGCAACAACCCTATCACCATCCAATCATGCCAACCAAGTGCCACCAACAACCTTCATTCGCACCACCCCCAAAACTCCTCCACGACAAACCACAATATTCTCTTTCACCCACATCTTTGGTGCATGCCAAAGCTTGCTACCTATGGCAGAGAGTGCCATGGGATTGGCACTCATCTACAAGGGGTGTAATTTTAACCTCAAAACAAGAAAAAAGTGGAAAAAGTGGAGAAGCATAAGTCGGGAGCTTTAAGAGGCAGCCTAGAAGGAAATCAGACACAACGGAAAAAATCATCATGGAAACAGTTGAAAGGACAAGGGCGGCCTCAAAAGCTAAGTTAAAGGCAAAAACACATTTTTGAATGCAAGGCGCCCCTAAAACTTTTTGCAAAAGAACACTAGGCTTCCTCTTGTGCAAATTGTAAAGGTAGATGGGCAGTAGGAAGGAAGCTAGGAAGATAGGAGGACAATGGGAAAGAGGGCTTGGCCATGTAAAAAAGGGGATAAGGGGATGAATGCCAAAAGGGAATTAGAGTTAGGGTTTTGTATAACATGCAAAAAGTGAATGAAGAAGCTCATTCTTGTGTGTGGCCCAAAGCAGCTCTCCTCCTCTTCTTGTCATTCTTCTTCTTGCTTGTTTGAGCTTTTGCTTGAGAGAGGGAGTGTGAGGGAGTGAGTGTTGAGGGTGAGGGACTGTGGTGGAGAAGCTCTCCATCTTCTCCTCTCTTCTCTTACTTGCGGCAATGGAGCTTGGAGCATGGAGCTTGAGGATCGAGCTCGCTTGAAGTTTGCACTTGAATCGTGGAGCTATTAGAGTGCTCGGGAGAGGAGGCAACTCGATTGAGCATGGAGATAAGCTCACTACACTCAGAGAGAGAGAGAGAGAGAGAGAGAGAGAGAGAGAGAGAGAGAGAGAGAGAGAGAGAGAGAGAGAGAGAGAGAGAGAGAGAGAGAGAGAGAGAGAGAGAGAGAGAGAGAGAGAGAGAGAGAGAGAGAGAGAGAGAGAGAGAGAGAGAGAGAGAGAGATGGCTATGTGAAAGGTAGCCATTAGTGCTTGGCTTGAAATGCTTGAACAATAAGTGGTCCGTGGATCTTGGCAGTTGAGCATCAGCTCACCTCTACATCCCTATGTTAAATCTCATACTTGATGATGTGGTGTTGGATATGACCCATTCAAGAAACTTTCTCTAGGATGTAGTAATGATGCCAAGAGGCATATTCCACGATGGATTCCGTGAGACCACAGTGGATTCTGTGAGGTTTTGTGGTGGATTCTGCAAAACTATATTTATTTGACGAAGCTCGTACACAAGGTGGATTCCTTGTGCAAGAAGTTGACGAGGATGCCTGTTCTTTTTGGACATCATGTTAATTTAATGTGCATGTGGGTGATTTCGCAAAATACATATTAAATTAATGAACATTTATGAGTTTAGAGTGTACTCATATTAAATTAAGGTTAGGACAGAGTTCCAACCTATTTTATTATTTTGTAGCTGAAGACTACTAGATATTCACTTTTGTCAGTTTAATTTTATTATTTTTTAACAATTGTAAATGCTTCAATTGATGTGTAGAGCAGGCAACGATGGCATTGAGAGACATCGGGCAATGGCGTGTATTCAAATTAACTAGAAGAATTATTATTTTCGATGGACGCGCGTCTTATTACTAAAGGCACGACGTCAATACTTACTTAGGCGTACTTATTTATTAAAGCACTTGAGAAACATTTATTATTTTGTATGCACATAGGCGCTCAATTTAAATATTTCATTATTGGACATTGTATTTGGGCATAACGTAACTTTTTGGACAACCAAACGCTTTATTCTTTATTTGGACAAAGCAAATACAAAAAGCCAAAGCATTCTAATTGTAAATTGGGTTATTTTTGAGCTTGGAGATTAATAAATTTATAAATACATGTCTTGTGAAGCGTTCACACAAGGCATTGGGGGAGATTGTACCCAGTTTGTCTTTTTGTCTCATGTCATGTAAACCTCCCTTCTTGCTTTATGAGATTTTGTAGATTTGTTAGTTCTTGGGGACCTTTTGGCGTTCACTACGCATGCATACATCATTTGATTTGCGCACTAGTGGTATCAGAGCAAAGCTAAGATCAAGGACTTTCAATCGCTTACCATCTCGCGCGAAGGCGAAGCTCTTGGAATGAACGGGCTCTACAGGCAACGACGAACTGTCAATATCGGCGTGTTCCTGGTGGTGAAGAACCCCCTGTTGTGCTATCAGATTGCGTGTTTAATAAGCTTAAAAAGTTTAAGCTTTCCAAAGTTTAACAATTGGCGGCAACAAGATGTACTGATCGACATCGACTCCAACGAAAATGTCTCGTCATCCTCCTGTTGCAGATCAAACGATTAGTCAAGCATTTTCTTTAAAGCTTAAAAGTTTCAAGCCTTACTAAGGCTTAAAAATTTCAATCCTAAATCTCCTACATAGTAGCTATTCTTATTGTCATATTCTCAAACCAACCTTCAAGCTTCAAAAAGCCTCTGTTCACACTTGCAATTTGATAGAGTCAATTTCCAACAAGTAGATTATCACATGCAGACTATATGGAAGACGTATTCACTTAGAAGAAGACCGTCATCAATTTCCATACCCCCAAAAGAAGCAAGATCGCAAAATCCATATTTAAAAAAAAAACAAGCCTTGTAAACCCAAATTTGAGCTACGCTCATCCCTCTAACAAGATTTCGAAAGGTTGTTTGAGATTTTGCAGGATGTCCGATCAAAACATGGAAGATTTTATGGCTGAAGGTGATTTACTGGAACCAACCATGGAGCAAAAATTGGACCTAATTATGATTCAACTTCAAGAAGAGCAAAGAGTATGTCAAAGTTTACAAGCACAACTAGCTACACTTCAACGATCCACTGTCGATCAAGAGGGAGTGCAACCCGAAGATGTTATTTGACATACAATTGACACAATACTCGAAACATAATCTCTTAGGAAAGAAGCCAAGACAAGTAAAATAAATTTCAAATTCCGTACTTTTAATGGGCAACGTGACGGAAAAACTATTCTTGCCTTTATCAATCAATTTGATGATTATTTCCATGAAGAGTAGTATGATGAAAAAGATAAACTCAAATGCATCACTAACCATCTAGTAGACATGGCATCATTATGGTGGACTATTGTCTACAAGAGTATTGATTGTCCTACTACTTGGGAGGCCTTTCAAAAGAATTTTTTGCAGAATTTTCTTCCACCTCAATTTCATGAAAAAGCAATTAAACAGTGGGATCTTCTACAACAAAGAGATCATGAATCCATTCCGCAATATAGTGAGTATTTCTGGAGTGCGTTACTACAACTTCAAATGCTTGAAGATGTTCTTGAGGCAATTCACAAGTGTAAGTATATGTCCGGTTTGCTTGGTCACTTCTATGTGGAAGTGAACATGTTCAAGCCAAAGACTTTGGAGGATGCGATTTCTTTAGCACATGATGGTGAAGATAAAATTCGTGGACGAGAAAAGCGACTGTAACAATTTTCGATTAATGGTAACTTTGGTACAAAGCAATTCAATTCTAACTTTTGAAGATTCAATCAAAATCGCTTTGTTCCTTCTTCTTTCCATAAACCCTGGACTCAACCCTCTACTTTACCATTAAACACAAATTCAAACCCTAAGCCATCTCTCGAGCCAAATCCCAACATACCCAAATTTACAGCCATTACCAATAATGTTTCCGATGCAAAGTCTATAGTTTGCTACAAATTTTAGCGACTAGACACTTAGCAATGAACTGTCAATCCAAGAAGTCAACATTTCAAATCAATTACTTGGGAGTGACTGAGAATACGAAGTCCATGAAGATATGTCAAACTTCATGGAATATGATGATGATATCAGTACTGCTTCAGATATTTTACCAGGTATGCCAAATCCTCATTCGTTATTAATGATGAAATGTCTTGTGCATGGTCACGAAAAGATTATTTTGCATGATGATGGGAGCACACATGATTTTATTTTTGCAAAGTTAGTAAAAGAATTGAATTTACTTACTGTTCCAACTCATTATCGCATAAAGGCTGCATTCTTAGGTACTAGATACAATGGTACTCAAGAAGTTCATGATTTGGAAATTAAAATTGGTGATTACGTTGGTCGTAGAAATTTCTTGCTTGTGTCTTTGCAAGCTAGTGATATAATTCTAGGAATGCTTGGCGTCACAAATATAATCCCAACATAGATTATTCCACACATTCCATGAAAATTCATTCTAATGGAAAACAAATCACATTACATGGAACACATACCTTTGATAAATTTTCCTTGCTTAGTCACACACTTACACATCCTGAAGACCATAAAATAGACTTAATCCTAGGTTCTCAACCACCATGTAAAGCACCTTATAGACACAATCAGGTTGAACATAAAGAAATCCAAGCATAAGTTGAAGAAATGTTGAACCGAGGACTTATTAGGCTCAGTACTCCTTTTGCTACACCTATCCTATTAGTTAAGAAGAAAAATAATATCTATAGGATGTGCATTGACTATCGTGCCCTAAATGAGATCAATGTTAAGAATAGATATTCGATCCCTACGGTAGATGGCCTCATGGATAAACTACAAGGAGCCACTATTTTTAGCAAGATAGATCTCAAATTTGGATATCATCAAGTATGATTGGATTCACCTGGCATTTTCAAGACTGCATTTAGAACTTAGTTGGGTCATTATGAATTTCTTGTTATGCCTTTTGGTTTGACCAATGCACCAGCTACATTCAGTCGTATGATGAATCGTATATTTTTGAAGTATTAGCATTGTGTAATTTTTTTCTTTGATGGCATATTGGTTTTCAGTAAGAATGAGAATGAGCATTATGAACATTTATCTTTGGTTTTCAAATTGTTGAAAGAGAATCAATTGTATGCTAACCCTGACAAGAGTGAATTTTTCCAAACCCAAATTGAATACTTAGGTCATATTGTTTCTTTTGATGGTATTCATGTTGATCCTAAAAAGATAGAAGCAATTTTGAATTGGCCAATCCCTAAAAACGTGCATGAGTTACGTTCTTTCTTAGGTCTTGCCAGTTTTTATAGAAAATTTATGAGAAAATTTTCATTACTTGCATTTCCTTTAAGGAAATTATTAAGGAAAGGTGTTATATATCATTGGTCTGATAACCAACAAAAGTCTTTTGATTTATTGAAACATGCTTTAACACATGCACCTGTTTTGCAATTACCTAACTTTAATTGACCATTCTTTCTAGTAGTCAATGATACTAGCGGATCAGGAATAGGAGCTGTCCTTATGTAAGATTCACATTATTAACCGTCAGATGAACAAGGTGGAAAATCAGGAAAAGCTAAAGCAGAAGACAGAGGCCAAGGCAAAGTGAAATGGAAGACGAAGGCGTGACATGAAAAATATGGAAACACAAGAAGTGCAGAAAAGTCCTAAATAAAGGAAAAATGCACAAAAAAAAAAGCACAAGTCAATACTTTTGTAAAAGAGCGCAAGCGCATCATGATTTAATTTGAAGAGCACAGGGCTCTCACCCGTGCAATTTGTAAAGGTAGATGGGTGGTAGGAAGGAAGCTAGAAAGATAGGAGGACAATGGGAAAAAGGGCCTAGGCCACGGCGGGCCATGTAAAAAAGGGGATAAGGGGATGACCGCCCAAAAGAAATTTAGGGTTTTGTATATAAAGTTGAAAAGTGAATGAGACATTCTTGTGTGTGGCCAAAAGTAGCTCTCTTCTTCTTCTTCTTCTTCTTGTTCTTGCTTGCTTGAGCTTGTGCTTGAGAGAGGGAGTGTGAGAGTGTGAGGGAGTGAGTGTGTGAGGGTGAGGGATCTGGGAGGAGAAGCTCTCCATCTTCCCCTCTCTTCTTCTCTTCTCTTCTCTTCTCTTCTCTTGTCTTGCTCGCGGCTATGGAGCTTGGAATGTGGAGCTTGAGGATGGAGCTTGCTTGAAGCTTGCACTTGGATCGTGAAGCTACTGGAGTACGCGAGAGAGGGGGAAACTCATTTTGGCATCAAGGTAAGCTCACTACACCCGTAGATATGGATGGCGCGTCGGCTATGTGAGAGGTAGCCATTGGTGCTCGACTTGGAACGCTTGAAACAATAAGTGGTCCATGGGTCTTGGCGGTTAAGCGAAAGCTCCCACATTTTGGTTCCATTGCCGGGACTAACGGATTCAAGCCTTGAGTGCTTGCATGCTTTGGATCGAGCCATCGAAGTTAGGGTTTTTCCCAAACCAGTGCGTACCTGAGGTAGATAGGTAGGAAGCAAGGGAGTTTGAAGAGGTATTCGATCTCCTTAGCAAGTAGGTTTTTGTTGTTTTGGACTTGGGAAAGTATGAGGAGTAGTGTAGGTATTTTCCTTATGATTTTTTTTTGCATTTAGAAAGGATAGGAGCAAAACATTGGAGTAAATAATAGGGTTTTCTGTTGCTATATAATAGGCTGAAACAGGGAAAAGAAGGGAAAAAAATGAAATTTTGGGTTAAATATTAGTAAGGGAAGTAAGATTAAGGTGAGTGCAGGCCTAGGCGAGGTGATAAGGGCCAAGAGTAGCAAGAAAGGCCACATTCTGCATTGTGGGGTTTGAAGAGAGCAGGAGAGAGGGAGAAAGCTTCATTGAGTGGATCCGCTTTGATCTGGCCATCCAGGAGTTATTTGCCCAACCCAGGTAATTCCACACCTTCCACTGCATAAGTAGGTTGGACCTGGAGCTGCTCGACTAGTAGGAAGGCCTTCATCTCTCGGCGCGAAGAATTTTTGGAAGTGCGGTGAAAAAACTCATCGCGGTTGGCCCGTTCGAGTGACGGCGATTCTGGGCTGAGTCCTAGGACCGCTCGGCCATTTGGCCCTCGGACCATATAGCCATTCGGCCCACTACACTACTCGGATGCCTTTCACTCGGCCCGTCTAAGTGAAGCATTCGGACCAACTTTGAAATTCGGCCCTTGGCCTGCCGACTTGGCCCACTTGACTCGGCCCACCTGACTCGGCCCTCGGCCCACTCGGCTACTCGGCCCTTGGACAACCAGACTCGGACTGTCCAAATTTGACATTCGGACTAGTTACATTTGGCCCTTTTTCTACTCGGCCCTTGGACGCGGGCCGAATCGGGGATTCGGCCCTTGCAACTCGGACTTGTTGGGCCGAATTTGGATTTTTTCAAATTTTAACCGATAGACTTGAAATTGACCGAGAGACCATATAGAGCCGAAACCACATCATAGATCTATCACTGGGCTGAAATCTAGAGCAAGTAGTTCAAAACTTGATAAAAAATGATCCTTCATATCGTGCATGGTGTTTACCATAACGGCCCTACGGGCTGGGGGGGGGACTGCCCCTCGGACCCATGGAGAGGGGGCTCTATCCCCTACACACCTCCCCCAAGTAGGTTGGAGAGAAAACACACGCTGTCGGAGGGGTTTTTGTCGAAAGTTCGAATCCACTGGGGATCACAAGTAGAAGGAAGTAGAGATAGGAGATGGAAGAGAAGATAGAGAATACCCAAGTGGTAAACATGACAAAAACAAATCACAATGAATTGAATCAATATGTATTGAAAGAACATGGAATCTTTGCACTACTCAGAAGCAATCTCCAGGCATTAGTTCTCTTGGAGCTCCTTCGTAGACCAAAAACGTGGATAAAAAAAATCAGCTCTTTCTCTGCTGCTCAGAACCCAAATCTGATGGCTCCGTTGGCTCCAAAAGGGGAGGTAAAACTGCAGGATACCTGGTCACGGATCTCCCAGATCACTCCTTCTTCTTTTAGTTTAATCTGTAGTTTTCAGCCTGTTTACAGCGATCGCGACGCGCGCGATTTCATCAATCTGTCTTTTTTATGAAAAATCTCCTAACTGGCTGAAAAAGCAACTAGCTTTTTGTATGCCATCCTAATCTAGAAGCTTTTTCTAACTTTTTCAGATTTTTACAATAAATAATATAAAAAAAGACTAAAAGTATCCAAAAATCTAGTATTTTCAGATAATCCATGCAACTCACACTAGTACTAATGGCTTAGATCACATTGACTCTCTAGATCAATAGAGAAGTCGGATGATGATGCATTCCATATTTTTTCACACTGTGTCCTCATAACATCATGACATCCACCCCCTCTGGACCTGCACATCCTCCGATATGTGCCAAAATCCTATTATCATTGGATTCTGAGTCCTCCTCATCCTCTGCAACCATATCCTTTTCTTCTTCATCTTCCATATCTTCCTGGCTAGCCCTTGTATCATGGCCACTATTTTCTTCCAATTCTGGCAACTCATAGGCAATAGATTCTCGCCTTTTGAATAATTTGATTCTTTTCCATGCTACCGAAAGTTTTATGGCTGTCCTATCCAGCTCATTTAATGCATAAGTAGCATTATCAAACACATGTCTTACCACATAGGGTCCAAACCATCTTTTGGAAACTTTACACATGGCACTATGCTGGTTATCTAAATTGCTATCATAAACCAATACCCAATCCCCATCTTGTATGGTTCTTGGTCTTAGTCTATATCTTTTGTCAAACCGTTTCTTGTTCTGTATCCTTGCTGCCCTTAACTTTGTAGTTGCTGCCTCTATGTCTTCTGACTTGCTTTCCAACTGTCTAATGCGTAAGGCCAACAACTCCTCTCGATTCAACTCCTCCTCCCAAGGTAACACACTCCATGTGACTGTCATCTCTTCTATTGGCATGATAGGTTTTTGACCATACATCAATTCTGCAAGCATATATCCTGTAACAGCATTATGAACATGTTCTGTCAGCCCACAAAGCATAAGGGAGCAATTGTGGCCACTCTTTTATCTTCTCTCCACATGGTTTTGCCAATGCCTTCACAATAGGTGGATGACCTCTTTCACTTTTTCCATTTCCTTCAAGGTTATAGGCTAAAGTTAAAGAAAGCTTTATCCCCAACTGTGCAAGGAAATCATGAGCTTCATCTGCATCCAGCTCACCCCTATCTGCTGTAATTTTTCCCACATAGCCATATCAACAAAAGATCTCTTCTAAGAGAAAAGTATATACGTCATTTGTCGTCTTAGTACGTAGAGCTCTCCCTTCCACTTGATTAGTCAAGTCTTCACGAGCAAGCACAAGATACCTCATTTTCCAAAGACCTGTATGCATTGTGACCAAATCCACCACCCACTTAAAATGAAGAGACAATGGATATGTGGGTTGTAATCCATCCCGATGTCTCACAGTTGAATATATTTGACATGCCATACATGTTTCCACAAAGTGAGCAACATCCTTATACATACCCTACCACCAATATCTTTATTTAATTTTTGTAAAAGTACCCCAAACATCTCTATGACCAGCCCACAAGCTTTCATAAAATTCTTGCATTACTTTTACTTGTGAAGCTTTGTCACCCAAAACTCACAATGGCATACCCTCTTTCTTTTTAGCATGTTTCCATAAGTATCCATCTTTTAAGAAAAATCCATAGGCTTTCCTCTTGATCTTCTTAAACTTCTCATCTGACCATTCATCTCTCTTTGTTAATGTATTGAGAAATTGACCAATTCTCAGCCACTCTCCTGCATATTTGTCTTCCAAAAACACTTCTACACAAGATGCAAAACATCTAAAGTGTCTTCTCTTTGTTGTCCAAGCTTCTGTTAATGCTGTAACAACACCTTGCATTGCTAAAATCACTCTTGCAAGAACATTTTCAGCCATAAGAAAGTCATCTTCTTCCTCCTCATTCATCATCCCATCTTCATTCTCATAGGGTGCTCGAGATAACATGTCTGCCACTGGGTTATCTCTTCCTGCAATATGCTGAAATTCAGGGTTCAAAGATTTGATGTATGAAATCCACCGGAGCATAGCAATGTCCGGGGTAGCACAACTAGTAATCATACCCAATACTGGCAAACAATCAGTCTCAATGACTACATGAGCACCCATAAAATACTCCTTATCACATTTAAGGGCTGTCACAATTCCCCATAATTCTCTTTTTACATGTGGATATCTTCTCTGTCGTTCAATCAATACTTTTGCACCAAAGCGAATTGCATATCTTTGCCCTTCCTCATCATCTTGCCCAATTGCCCATCCAATCCCGATTGGGCTTGTATCAATAGTAATAATGATAGGCTTTCCATGTGAATAGTCAGCCTTTCTCAACGTTGGAGAAGATTTTAAGAGTTGCTTCAATTTCTTCATTGCTTTCTGATGCTTCCTTTCCCAATGGAATTTCTGACCTTTCCTTAGAAGCTGATAAAGAGCATCGGCTACATGTGCAAAGTGAGGAATCCATATCAAATAGAACACATATGCACCCAAGAATCTACACATCTCTGATACATTTGTGCATACATCTTGCATTCTATCAATCCCATCTATTTTTGCTGGTGATGGCCTTCGCCCATAAGGCCCACACATATGCCCAACAATCAAAACCTCTTCAACTCCAAAGACAGACTTTTGTCCAAAAAGAGTTAAATGCACCTCTTCTAGATGTGTCAAAATCCTCTCACAATCCACAATATGATCTGCAACAAACTGTCAGCATCCATGAGCATCTATCTCTTCATTCTTTTCATCCACTGCACACCCTTTGATTGGAACATCATCCAAGAAGGGCATAGTCAATTGTGGTATAAAATCCCTGAGGCTATTCATAGCATTTGTCATGTGTGCCACTTGTTGCACCCTGTGGAAGAGTACACATCCGTACTAACCCCAAATGAGTCTTCATGGTTGTGATATTCTTGCTTTCAATTGCAAGCTGAAACTGATCATACCTTGAGTAAAGATCACCCAAAGAATAGATCACTCTGCCTATAAAAGCCTCTGCAAATTCATCAACCACAGGACCTGCACCCACATTTCTTATGGTCACTTTATTGATTGGTTGCATGTCTTGAATAAATCTCAAAGCCCATTCTTTTTGGGCACAGTAAACCAACAATTTGAGTACGGGGTTGAAGAAGGCTCCAAGATCTTCATGTGAATCTTTTCATTTAGCAAATCCATCAGCTTTGGCAAGTAAGCTTTAGGCACTGGAATAGGCTTCAAGTTCCATGGTACATGTGGCACAGTAAATATGACCATAGGAGAGACAACATTTGGATCCACATAACCTATTTCAGTTGGCTGAAATGCAAATGCCTTCCCATGTCTAGCCAACATCCGCATAAAACAGTCTCTCTCAATAGGCAAAAGAAACCCTTTTGCACCAACTTTCAATTCGTGTAATGTTTCAGATGTAAACTGATGACCTATATCTTTAGGATCCCGTAAGCTTGGCTGCCTTGACACTTTTTCATACATACCCTCACTCTTTGGTGGACGTGGCAAAGCGATTGGTTTCACCCTTTTGTCAAATGTCTTATACTTTGTCTCCACAAGTGCTTCAGCCCATTGTAATCCTTCCTGCTGAGCAAACAATGTTATAACATCATACATATCTAAAGAACATACTGACAATACAGTTTTCAGCCTCATTTTTTGCATGTATAGTTGCTGAAATTTCAGCCATAGTGTCATTAATATTCGGCCCATAAAAGATGCTTGAAATGCCATCATTTTTAGCTAACAGCCCCAATGCTCTTAGTTTCTTAATAGCCTGTTTCATAGATATGCGTTCAGCCCTACAGATAGCTTCCATAGGCTTAAACCAACACGAACTGTTTGCTGTAAACTGAGAACTACCAATAGTAAATACATGCTTCATTTCATCAAGAGGCTAGTACACCCTCTGAACAGCACTACTGTAGCCCCGCATTACAGCAATGCTTAATGAAAATCCAGGTCTTTAAATTCCCTTGCATTTGGAACCAAAGGAGACTCAAAGCGTATCACGATTTCTAGGATGATTAACACAAACAGTAAGAAATTGGACTGCTTTTCTCCCATCCTTGCTTCTGACTCTTGCATAAGCAGAACCATCATCAAGCACCTTTGTTTCCATATGCACACTTGTAATATAGGGCTGTCCCAAAATCACTGCATATGAGGAATTATCTTGCACAAAGAAGTGTTGCTCTTCATGTACATCACCAATCGTCACTTTTACATTAGGACATGCAGCATAGAGCTCCCTTGAAGAATTATTTGCAGCCCTCATTCACCAACCATAATCAGTATCTACAGGCCATGCTCCATTTTCATACAATCCATGCTCAATGACATTTATCTCAGACCCATGGTCAAGTAAAGCAACACAAGGAGTTTCACGCTCCCCTATTTTCACTACCTTTTCAGTGGTAGCTCTAGCCCAATGATTTCTTGTGTAGTGACTTCGAGGAATAAATCCTAGAGTCTCTTCTCCATATTGTTGCATTTGCCTTACTCCACCATGCATATTGCTACAAGACAATGCATTTTCAGCCACTTCCTTGTCTTTTACACATGTTGTCCATTGATTAGTAGCTTCCTACATAGATAATCCAGTACTTACTTCATGCTCATATTCATCACGAATACCCAACAAACCAGTTTCCTCTTCAAATTGTAGCAATGCACTAGTGGTATCACCAAGAAAGCGCCGCTTCCTTTTAATAATGTCGATGATCTCATCATGAAATTCTTGCTTGGCAATGCCAAGCACCTCTCCCAAGGTATATTCCACCCGATTGTTTAAGATCCGTTCTTCAAGTACCTTCTTAAGATCTGTGGTTGTCTCAATGTTAGATTGCAACTTATATCCTGGTTGCTTGCCCTTCTTTTTGCCCTCTTGTTTGTTATCTTGTTTTTGCTTCTGACTGACCTCTTCCATAACATGCTTGGGAGGTGGCTGATTTGCAGCTTTAGACTGATCCATACTTCTTTTTGTCATTCTTTTAGATGTCCTTGCAATATCTTCATCTCTTTTTCGTTTTTCTTCCACAAATACATTCGTGTTTTTCTTCCACAAGTACATCCTTGTTTTGTACCTTTGCTAAATATGCATACATAGAATATGCATCTACCGGTGATTCCCAACTAATTATGCCATGAATGTCTTGCCCTACATGAGACATTTCACTATCAGTGACCTTTCTCTTTTCAGCTGCATGTAAAGCATGTGTCCATATTTCAGCCTTTGGACCAATCATCACATGGCCATGCATTCTATCCAACTATAGACCAAAAGTAGAAGCATGTACCATCGCATAAGCATTTTGGACAGCCAAGTCTTCCAACAACTTCTGCATACCTCCCTTTCCAAAATTCAAAGCAAGAGACAATCCTGTTTCTTGTGCATGGATCTTGCCATCTTTCCAAAAGATAAGATGTCGTGCCAAGGCCTCCTGATAGGCAGCACAATCCTTTCTCTCGTGCTGCAAATTGTCACATCACATATATATTTTTCCAGACTTAGGGGCTGCTGCCCGTCCCCTTTCCTCTTTCCTTTTTCGTCCAATTTTGCAACCTTCAATTGAAGATCATGCATTGTCAAGATTGTGGGAGAGAAGGAAGGAGTCTCGCTTGAAGCTTTCTTGCTTGCACAATGGGGGAAGACACACACGGGTGGAGGCTGAAAACAGTTTTTCCTCTTCTTAGTTGTGTAAGCCAAAAGAACTCAAGTACAAGGAAATAGAAGAACCCTCTATATGGGTCTCAAACCAAACTCAACTAACTAAGGTGGCATACTAACTGAGCCACGAACTAGAGTAGATAAGGATAGCTATCATGTAGCTATTATTCAAGGGCGGTGTACCAACCGCATCTGCAACTGACAAGTCGGTGACATAAATACACAACGGTCACCCTGGCGTATCACGAGTGGAGCTCGATATCTCAACACTCCCCCTCGAGCTCAATCCCAATTCCTGCACACCAAGCAGGTCTCTGAACTTGCGCAGCTTCTCTGCGCCCAATGCCTTCGTGAATATGTCAGCTACCTGATCCTCTGTGCTGACATAAACTAGATCAATAAGACCTAGTAAAACCCTCTCTCGCACATAGTGATAATGCACCTCAATGTGCTTTGTTCTAGCATGATAGACTGGGTTATTTGCCAAGTGTATACTACTCATGTTGTCACAATAAATGACAACTGGCCCATCTGTAGACTGATGCATATCATAAAGTAGCTTATGCAACCAAGCTACCTCACATGCAGCCATTGCTGCACCCCTGTACTCAGCCTCTGTGCTCGACAAGGCAACTGTAGGCTGTTTCTTGCTGCTCCAAGTGACTGCAGCACTTCCAAAAGAGAACATATATCCACTGGTAGATCGTCTATCAGAAATACTACCAGCCCAATCAGCATCAGTGTATCCATGCAACTGTATCTGAACCCCAGTCTCATAAAATAGTCCATACTACAATGTGGACTTCACATACCTGAGTATGCGTCTAGCCGCATCCAAATGTGGTTTCCTTGGAGCCTGCATAAACTGACTTACCAATCCAACAGCATAGCTCAAATCTGGCCTGGTAATAGTCATATAAATCAAACTTCCTACTATGCGTCTGTACATAGTAGGGTCTTCTAGAAGCTCACCTGCATCTGTGCTCAGCTTCACATTCTGCTCCAAAGGAACTGATATAGGCTTACAGCCTGTCATCCCATATTTGGACAGCATGTCCAATCCATACTGCCTCTGCAAGAGCTGAATCCCACTTGGTGATCTAATCACCTCAATGCCCAAGAAATAACGCAGCTCTCCCAAATCCTTCATCTCAAACTTCTGCTTCAATAGCATTTTCACATGAAGGATATCTTCATCACTGTCACCTGTCATAATCAAATCATCAACATAAATGACAAGTAGCATAATACCTTTCTCTGTTTTTCTCACATAAAGTGAGAAATCTGCCTTGGAAATCTGAAAGCCAATAGTGACAAGATACTGTCCTATCTTGTCAGACCATGCTCTAGGTGCTTGCTTCAAGCCATACAAGGCTTTCTTCAACCTGCAAACAAACTCAGGATGAACAGCATGCACATAACCTGGTGGCTGCTCCATATAGACCTCTTCTTGCAAATCACCATGCAAGAAGGCATTCTTTACATCCATCTGATGTAAAGACCATCCCTTTGATGCAGCCATAGCGATGACTGCTCTTACGGTTGCCATCCTTGCAACTGGACTGAATGTTTCTTCATAGTCAATGCCATATGTTTGTGCATACCCCTTGACCACTAATCTTGCCTTGTATCTGTTCACAGAACCATCTGCATTGTGCTTCACCTTATAAACCCACTTACAGCCAATTGAATTCTTACCTTTAGGCAAAGGTACCAATTCCCATGTAGCATTTGCTTCCAAGGCATCCATTTCTTCATCCATGGCTTTCTCCCATTTTTCTTTTCCCATGGCTTCCTCAAAAGAAGTGGGTTCTGGTTCCTGTATCACTTTGACCATATATGCATAGTGAATGGCTGTAAATCCATCATATTTCAGCCTATCCACAGGATACCTAGCTCTCGTAGACCTGCGCAAAGTAGGTTCACTCCCAGGTGCTCTCAAAACATCCCTGGTCTTCCTTACTCCAGGTGTAACAATAGAAGGGATACCCAACTCATCATCAATGCTCTGTTCTGAGCCACTGGATTCACCATCCACATAAGAGTGACCTGCATTCACATCAAACATGGGCTGATCTACCTTCTCTTTTCCTTTTCGTGATACCTGCATACCACTATTTGCGCTGCCTTCAGAAGATTCTCCTGATCTCAATCTGCCTGTCCATGGCGAAGAATGTGAACCACTGCTAGAGGACGCTCCTGGTCCACTAATATTTTGTGACTGCTGCTGTGAATTCTGTGCAACATTACCATTTTGTGCATCTACATCATCAATCACATTTATTGGTTTATACCAGCTACTCATCTCATCAAACACAACATCTCTACTCACTGTAAACTTACGAGTAGAAGGGTTATAGCATCTATACCCTTTTTGCTGCAGAGAGTAACCAATAAAGATGCACTTCTCAGCTTTTGGATCCAACTTGGATCTCAGCTCATCTGGCACATGTACATAGGCAATGCAACAAAAAATTTTCAAATGAGAAATATCTGGTTTCCTACCAGTATACCTCTCCTCTGGAGTCATTCCATGTATTGCTGCAGTGGGAGTCCTGTTCATTATGTAGACTGCTGTAGCAACTGCTTCAGCCCAATAAAAATCTGGCAGGTCTTTTTCATTGAGCATGGCACGAGACACCTCTCCAATATGTCTGTTTTTTTCTTTCTGCAATTCCATTTTGCTGTGGGGTATGACTGCATGAATATTGCTGCTTTATGCCATGCTCCTGCAGGAACCTTGCAAACTCTTTTGAGAGGTACTCTCCCCCTCCATCTGACCTTAGGCATTTTATCTGCAGGCCTGTTTCTTTTTCAACCATAGCTTTAAGAGTTTTGAAATGCCCAAAAACTTCACTTTTCTTTTTCATAAAATACACCCAAACTTTTCTGCTATAGTCATCAATAAAACTGACAAAATAATGACAGCCTCCAAGAGATGTAGCTTTAGTTGTCCACACATCAGAGTGGATTAATTCCAATGGCTTCTTACTCTCTTGAACATGTCTAGGAAATCGTTTCCTTGCCTGTTTTCCAAACTGACAGGCTTCACATACCTTATGCATTTCTGCAACCTTGAATTTCGGCAAACCTGCAACAATATTTTGGGCCTGCATTGATTTAAGTCGCTGTACATTAACATGACCAATGCGTTTATGCCAGATATCAATATCTGCAACTACACCGGTCCCATGTGCAAACATTGCTGCACTCAATTCAGACATGTCTGCATCCAATGTAAACATTCTGCCCTTCTTCTTTCCTTTTGCTATCAAGCGACCTTTATTTTTCATATCCTCAACAAAGCATCCATGAGGAGTAAATCTGACCTGCAAGCCCTGTTCAACCATTTGACCAACAGAAACCAGATTCTTGGTGATATTCGGGACATGAAATACATCGGACAGGTATTTCTTTTTCCCATCCTGCATAGACAAGGGAATTTTTCCAATCTGCACAATAGGATGTGCAGTATCATCACCAGTCTCCACAAATCCTGGTTTTTCCATTTTCCTTGCATCCTCCATCCATTCTGCATGACCTGTCATGTGGTTTGATGCACCTGAGTCAACATACCATACATCATTGCTTTCTTCTGCACTTGTCACAGAATTGTTCATGTGCTGCACCATGAACAAATGCTCATTTCTGTCGTCACCCTGTCTACTAGAAGATGCATAATTCCCTTGTTGCAGTTTTCCATTCATGATGTCATTCTGCTTTTTATAGCAGTCTTTAGCCATATGACCCATTTTACCACAGTAGTAGCATTCAACATTACTGTTTGCATTTTGACCTCTTTGCCATCCACCACGACCTCTTTGGCTCCCCCTGCCTCTAGAGTTACCACGTCCTCCTCCATAGGACTGGTTTTCTTGAGTCTGCTGCATATTCTGATTTCTACCACGGCCTCCAAATCGGCCTCCTCTACCTCTGCCTCTACCTCTTCCAGCATTTGAGTAGAAGACAGCTTCTTTTGAAGTTCCTCCTGAAGAAGATGCACCACCATTTCTCTGCTCCTCAGAAATTAGAAGAGCAATCAACTCCTCAAAGTCAGGAAATCTTTCACGAACGGAAATAGATGTTCGAAACTGTGCATAATCCTTTCCTAGACCATTCAAGGTCACGGAAACTAAATCATCATCTTCCACTGGCGACCCAATGGAAGCAAGTGCATCTGCAATCTTCTTCACCTTCATGTGGTAGTCATTGATGCTCATATTTTCTCTTTGCACATTATGCAACTCTTGCTTGAGCTGCATTTTCCTGGCTTGTGTATTTGTGCTATACATTTTTGACAGAGTATCCCATGCCTCCTTTGG
The DNA here is from genome assembly GCF_053477565.2 of Lygodium microphyllum. Taxonomy (NCBI): domain Eukaryota; kingdom Viridiplantae; phylum Streptophyta; class Polypodiopsida; order Schizaeales; family Lygodiaceae; genus Lygodium; species Lygodium microphyllum. The sequence goes on from NC_141143.1 coordinate 86,347,245, forward strand.
CGTACTTGCATCCTGAATATGCACAATCATAGAGTCTGAAATACTGATAGACAGCCAATACATAACTTTCCTGGCTCTCTCATGCCATGCTTTGAATGCCTGCATTTGCTGTTGATTTGGAACATCAGGAAGAACTGGTTCTTCTTCATTTCCTGCAACAAATTCCCAATATCCTTTTCCCATAAGGAAATTCGTCATTCTAAACTTCCATGCCTGGAAGTTGTTCTTGTCAAGCTTTTCAGTGACAATCTGTGAAAGAGAATCAGACGCCATTACAGAATACTGCAAGAAATTCTGTTACTGCAAAAAACACAGCTTCACCCTCACAAGGGCAAATCTGCAAAACTGGCGAAAGTGGTATTTGACCACACAGTCACTTCCTAGTGACGATTTTGCATAAACAGGAACCAAGGATGATTCTGAAACTCCCAATGTCTCTGCGCACAAGCATACGATGCAATTTCTACAGTAACTTTTCACCGACCTGTAGAACAGTGGTCGCACAGCATAGAACTGAGCCTTTTCTTGAGTGGGTGCAGAAAACTTCCGTCTGCAAAACAGGCCCCGAAATGGCCTCAAATAAAAAAAACAAGGTCGCCAAGGGCTAAAGCCCTTTCCCGCAGCATATACTGCCCTCTTGCTTCACCGCGAAGGGCGTCTCAACCTGAGACAATGCACTCCTGCAATTTCCGGCTGTGCTACCTGCAGAGATCTGCTTCCAAAACAGGAAATGAAAGCAACACTGCTCCTCTTACCAGACCACCGTGAGCTTGGCTTGCTTTCTTGAGCTCCTTACCACGAACAAGGCTCTGATACCATGTCAAGATTGTGGGAGAGAAGGAAGGAGTCTCGCTTGAAGCTTTCTTGCTTGCACAATGGGGGAAGACACACACGGGTGGAGGCTGAAAACAGTTTTTCCTCTTCTTAGTTGTGTAAGCCAAAAGAACTCAAGTACAAGGAAATAGAAGAACCCTCTATATGGGTCTCAAACCAAACTCAACTAACTAAGGTGGCATACTAACTGAGCCACGAACTAGAGTAGATAAGGATAGCTATCATGTAGCTATTATTCAAGGGCGGTGTACCAACCGCATCTGCAACTGACAAGTCGGTGACATAAATACACAACGGTCACCCTGGCGTATCACGAGTGGAGCTCGATATCTCAACATGCATCCCTTTGACCAATTCATCCAAGAAATCTTTCCTAACAGAGGGAACAATAGTAGGTACAACCATAGGGTTAGCCACAGAAGTAGGTGGCTTACTGGATACATCAACTGTCTTGCCCGTAACAGTGGGCAAGCTAGAGACATACAATCTTTCTCTTCTTCTATGCTTCTTCACAAGTGCAGTAACAACTTCCTTGACATGTTTCCACTCTGTTTTTAAACCTGTCTCTGTAGTCTGATCCTCTAGCAAATCATCAAGCTTCTCTTGAACCTCAGGATCAACTGCCTATAGAAACAATTCAATTTTCTGACTTGCAAGAGCTTGCTGTTCTGCAAGATCCAACTGCTCAAATAGACTTTCAAATTCTCTTAACAATTCCGTAGCCACAAGACCCTTATTGGGTTGTATAACCCACTCGTGAAAAGTCTTGCGTATAATCAAACTGGTGTCCTTAATGTAAAATTCTTTTTTGAGTGTCTTCTTGAAGGCTACCCAGTCTGCATCCTGCAAGTATAATTCAGTAATCCGTGCTTTCAGTTCATGAACAATAACACGTATAAAATACCAGCTCCATGCAGATTGAGCCACTCCAAAGAATTCCATATTCTGAGCATAGGCATGTACATATGTAGATACATTCCTGCCATTGAATAACTTCACCTCACGCTCAACTGCTTGCAAAGCATTCATCACAACACTTTCTGTTTGAGTTGAAGCTTGCATCACCTGTTGTTGTTGTTGTATCTGCATAAGCATATTCATATTTTGCACCAACTGTTGTAAAACATCACTCGAGATTGTATTCAAAGGTTCTCCCATATTATCTTTCCTTCTTATGTGATGACCTTTCACATCGGGTTCACCAATGTCGGAGGGGTTTTTGTCGAAAGGTCGAATCCACTGGGGATTAGAAGTAGAAGGAAGTAGAGATAGGAGATGGAAGAGAAGATAGAGAATACCCAAGTGGTAAACACGACAAAAACAAATCACAATGAATTAAATCAATATGTATTGAAAGAACCTGGAATCTTTGCACTACTCAGAAGCAATCTCCAAGCATTAGTTCTCCTGGAGCTCCTTCGTAGACCAAAAACGTGGATTAAAAAAATCAACTCTTTCTCTGCTGCTCAGAACCCAAATCTGATGGCTTCGTTGGATCCAAAAGGGGGGTAAAACTATAGGATACCTGGTCATGGATCTCCCAGATCACTCTTTCTTCTTTTAGTTCAATCTGTAGTTTTTAGCTTGTTTAAAGCGATCGCGACGCGCGCGATTTCATCAATCTGTCTTTTTTATGAAAAATATCCTAACTGGCTGAAAAAGCAACTAGCTTTTTGCATGCCATCCTAATCTAGAAGTTTTTTCTAAAATTTTTAGATTTTTACAATAAATAATATAAAAAATAGACTAAAAGTATACAAAAATTTGTATTTTCGGATAATCCATGTAATTCACACTAGTACTAATGGCTCAGATCACATTGACTCTCTAGATCAATAGAGAAGTCAGATGATGATGCATTCCATACTTTTTCACACTGTGTCCTCATAACATCACAACAGCGTCAAGTCCTCCAAATTGGACCCTAGTGTAGTAATGGCTCTATACGAGCATGGATTCTCACTTGCAAAAGAGCAACCAAAAGCCCGTACCCAAACAGAGACAAACTGAGACCCTAGAACCTCAATGGGCCAATCTAGCCAACAAGGGAAAAAGGGCCACATTGCAAAAACACATACATGTTGCATTGGGACTGCATCTGGTCAAAGTGAAAAGCAACAATATCAAGCTGCAACAACGAGGATGACTAGATATGATTGTCCTAACGATAGATGCACCTTGAATAGCACTGCACAGGCGATCCAAGACATCAGTGGAGAATCCACATCTGGTCGTGCAGTTGGGGACTCAAGGGCATTTGTTAGAAGGCTTAAATTTATAAGCCAAGACCCGAAAGATGAAGACATGGTACTGCCTGCTTATCTTAGGGTCAAACTCACTGCGAAAAGAGAGCACACTATCGATGCTTTGATTAATGAAGGAGCAAATTTTAATATCTTGACCTATGAAGCATGGATCCTACTAGGCCAACCAGAGCTCACACCGACTAATGCAACTCTTAGCTCTTACGGGGGACACCGAGCACTAATGGCTACCTCTCACATAGCGGACACGCCATCCATATCTACTAGTATAGTGATCTTATCTTGATGCCAAAATGAGTTGCCTCCGCTCTCGTGCACTCCGGTAGCTCCACGATCCAAGTGCAAGCTTCAAGCAAGCTCCATCCTCAAGCTCCATGCTCCAAGCTCCATAGCTGCGAGCAAGAGAAGAGAAGAGAAGAGAAGAGAAGAGAAGAGAAGAGAAGAGAAGAGAAGAGAAGAGAAGAGAAGAGAAGAGAGGGGAAGATGGAGAGCTTCTCCTCCCCGGTCCCTCGCCCTCACACACTCACTCCCTCACACTCCCTCTCTCAAGCACAAGCTCAAGCAAGCAAGAAGAAAAAGAAGAAGAAGAAGAAGAAGAAGAAGAAGAGAGCCACTTTTGGCCACACACAAGAATGAGCTTCTCATTCACTTTTCAACTTTATATACAAAACCCTAAATCCCTTTTGGGCGGTCATCCCCTTATCCCCTTTTTTACATGGCCAGTCGTGGCCTAGGTCTTTTTTTCCATTGTCCTTCTATCTTCCTAGCTTCCTTCCTACTGCCCATCTACCTTTACAAATTTCTCGGGTGAGAGCCCGACGCTCTTTAAATTAAATCATGATGCGCTTGCTCTCTTTTACAAAAGTATTGACTTGTGCTTTTTCTTGTGTGCATTTTTCCTTTATTTAGGACTTTTCTGCACTTATTATGTTTCGATATTTTTCATGTCGCGCCTTCGTCTTCCGTTTCACTTTGCCTTGGTCTTTGTCTTCTGCTTTAGCTTTTCCAAAATTTTCACCTTATTCATCTGACGGTTAACATTACCCCCCTCCTAGATGAGTGCCAGTCCCATGGCACTCACCGTCGTAGGTAGCAGGCTTTGGCATGCACTGAAGATGTGGGTTGAAGGGACATCGGTGGTTGCCATGGAGGAGTGTTGGTGGTGGTGTGGAGGAAGGTCATTGGAGGCACGTTGGTGGCCTAGGTGGCTAGTGGTAGGGTTGTTGGAGTTGGTGGTAGGGCTGTTCTTTGTTGGGGATTGCACTGATGGCTAGCACAAGTGTCAGTTTGTTAGGGATTCTGCACATGATGATTCTTAGTGGGCTTGCAGGATGATAAAGGATAAGAATTCAGAGTTGGGTGTCGATAAAGAGCAAACGACACTTTCGTTGGAGTCTTCAATACCTGTAATTGAAAACCTCTCATAGGTGGTCTCTCCCTAGGGGTAGTGCTAGTCTTCTCTATCGTGCATAAGACATAGTTCAATTAGTTTGGGAGACAGGTCGAACTCTAAGCAAGCTGAGAGTATTGTCTTGCACTTGAGGACCCAAACTGTGTATATATTTTGGTGCAGATATTATGTGAGTTCTCGTGCATACTTAGATATTACGTAGTTAGAAGACCGCGGGCGGGTTTCTCGTAACAATGTGTGGATAAAGCAAAGTTGTCCATGATGCCAGGAGGCATATTCCACGGTGGATTCCGTGAGGTTTTACGGTGGATTCCGTAAACTTAGATAACCGGGGCTCATACACAAAGAGGATTCTTTGTGCGAGAAGTTGATGGGGACGCTTGTCCTTTTCGGGCGTTTCATTAATTTAGTGTGTACATGGGTGATTCCATAGTGGGTGATTCTGCAAAATGCATATTAAATTAATAAACGTTTATGAGTTTAGAGTGCGCACTCGTAATAAATTAAGGTTAGGATTTATTTCTAACCAGTTGATTTATTTTTGTAGCTGAAGACTGCTAGGTATTCGCTTTTGTCAGTTTAATTGTATTATTTTACTAACGATTGTGAATGCTTCAGTTGATGTGTAGAGATAGCAGCAATGGCGGAGGAAAGCATTGGAGTCTAGCGAGTATTTGACCTTTGGATTATATTTTGATAGGCACCACACCTATATTTTGTTATGTCTATCGAGACATTGATTATTGATTATTATTTTGTATGCGCCTATGCGCACGGATATGTTATTTCTATTTGGGACATTGTGTTGGGCGTGCCAGATTCCATGGGCACCGTCCATTAGCTTTATTTCCTATTTTTGTAGAAAGCAAACTTAAAAGCTAAAAGCTTGTCATATTTTTGTAAATTGGGCTATTATTGAGCATGAAGATGGAAATATACATAAAATACATGCTTTGTGAAGCGCTCACACAAGGCATGGGGGGAGATTGAACCCAATTGGTCTCTTGCTTCTTGTCGTTCATGCTTTTACATTGTTTTTTGTGCAAAAAGGTAGAGTTCATTGTTCTTGGGGACCTTCCGGGATTCACTACGTGAGCATACTGCGACCGATCTGCGCACAAGTGGTATCAGAGCGGAGCTGAGATCAAGAGCTTCCAATCGCTACCCATCTTGGGCGAAGGTGGAGCTCCTGGAACGATCGGGCTCTACAGTCAATCTCGTCGCGAACCGTCGATACAGGCAGACTTCTGGCGATCAAGAACCGCTGTTTCTACTCTCAAATCGCGAAGGACCAGGCTGTGCAGGCGGAGGACCACGCATTCATCTCCTTCATCAAGTCTTCAAAAACCAGTGAGCAAACTCATAAACCAACTTTTTCAAAGCTTAATTGTTAAGCTTATAAGCTTTAAAAGAAGCTTGAAGCTTCAGATTTCTCATCGTGGTACAAAAGGAGGTCTCCGCGTTTTTCGTGACGTCAAAAAACGCCCCCCCCCACGATTGCGCTGTTTACTGATTGCAAAAGCCCCCCCTTATTAAGCTTAATCTATTAAGCTTAATTCATTAAGCTTAATCAAGTTCCATAAGGCAGGCAAATCACCAAATTCCGGGTCATGCGCACCAGAAATCAAGTCCTGCAAGTCGACTGGAATCAAGTCTTGCAAGTTCATCAAGTCGGCCTAAGTTCTGCAAGTCTGCAAGTCTACAAGTCAGCTAAGTCTGCAACTGTGCAAGTTAGACTAGTCAACTGGAGTCAGAACTGACTAGTGCTCAAAACTCCTAGAAGGGCTGTTCCTGCGCAAAAACTCTGAACTGGAAAGTTGTTCGTGGCAAAGTATTCTACCCATCCACAGGTTCGCTGAAGTATTTTCAACAAACGAAGAAGGAAATATTGCAGATTTTCTGAAAATTGAGAAAGAAATACCCAAAAATACATAGCCTTGTAACCCCGAATTTGAGCTACGCTCATCTCGCTAACCTGATTTTGAGTGAGAAAGGTCTTTTGAGTTTTACATGATGACGACCCCACATATGGATGATCCTATGGCTGAAGACGACCTACTTGAGCCTACCATGGAACAAAATCTGGATCTAATCATGCTGCAATTGGAAGAAGAACGAAGGGCTAGGCAAGCATTGCAAGCGCAATTGACAAAATTACAAAGAGCGTCTACCGACAAAGAAGAACCTCAAGCTGAAGATTTGATTTGATGTACCATCGATGCCACTCTTGAAGCACAAACCATTCGCAAGGAATCAAAGATAAGTAAACGAAGTTTCAAATTTTGCACTTTCAATGGCATATGAGAAGGAAAGATTGTTTTATCTTTCATTAGCCAATTTGATGACTATTTCCATGAGGAAACCTATCCAGAAAAAGATAAAATCAAGTGTGTTACTAATCATTTGGTAGACAGAGCATCACTTTGGTGGACTGTAGTACGCAAGAGCATAGAATGTCCTGCTACTTGGGAAGATTTCAAGAAGAAGTTCATGCAGAATTTCCTTCCACCGCAATTTCATGAGAAGGCTATTAAGCAATGGGATTTACTTCAACAACGGGATCATGAGCCTATTCCACAGTATGCAGAGCGTTTTTGGAATGCACTCCTACAGCTACGTATGCTTGAAGACGTACCAGAGACAATGCATAAGCGGAAGTATATGTCTGGACTTCTTGGACATTACTACGCTGAAGTGAACATGTTCAAGCCTGCTACCCTTGAAGACGCCATCTTACTAGCTCACGACACTGAAGATAAGTTACACGGAAGAGACAAATGACCACAGCAATTCCAAGCCAATGGTAATTATGGATCTAAACAATTCAATTCCAATTTTAGAAGGTTTAATCCAGGCCATTTCTCTTCACCATCTTTCCGCAAGAATTGGGCTAAACCACTTGCATTACCATTCAATGTCAATCCAAATTCTAAGCCTATTCCACAAGCAAATCCAAATGTACCCAGACTTCCAGCCATTGCAAATAATGTAACCAAAGCCAAGCCAATAGTATGCTATAAATGTCACCAGCCTGGGCATCTCGCAGCAAATTGTCATTCAAAGAAGCCACCAACACATATCAACTATCTTGGAGCCATGGACGAAGACGAGCATGAGGATATGCCTAATTTCACTGAAGATGAGGATGACACTACTACTACTTCCGACACTTTACCAGGTATGCCTACTCCACATTCATTATTGACTATGAAATGTTTGGTGCATGGAAAGGAAAGAACTATCTTGCATGATGACGGTAGTACTCATGACTTTATTTCAGCAAAATTGGTAAAGGAATTGAAATTATAGACTGTACCTACGCATTATCGCATAAAAGCTGCATTTTTAGGCACTAGGTACAATGGCACACAAGAAGTACAAGCTTTAGAGATTCAAATTGGTTCATACATTGAAAGAAGAAATTTCTTAGTTGTTCCATTACAGTCAAACGACATTATTTTAGGAATGCCTTGGCGACACCAGCATAATCCAAATATAGATTATTCCACACACACAATGAATATTACTTTTCAAGGAAAATCTATTACATTATATGGTATGCATGCAACTAATATTTTTCCACTGCTTTCGCATACTCAAGCAAAACATGCATTACGCAAGAGTACTAAATCATATCTCATTTGGGTGAATGAATTGCACGCAAAGGAAAATCATATGCACCCTAGGCATAAGGAATTTCTTGCATATTTTAAGGACTGTTTTGCAGAAGACCTACCACCAGGTTTACCTCCTTCACGTCTAGAAGGCCATAAGATTGATTTAATCCCTGGCACACAACCACCTTGCAAAGCACCATATAGGCACAATCAAATAGAGCAAAAAGAAATCCAGAGTCAAGTTGAAGAATTACTAAATAGAGGTTTAATTCGACCTAGCAGTTCTCCATTTGGTGCACTTGTACTCTTAGTCAAGAAAAAGAATAATACTTATCGTATGTGTATTGACTACCGAGCTTTAAATAAGATCCCTGTAAAGAATAGGTATCCTATACCTAGAGTTGATGACCTTATGGACAAACTGCAAGGATCTTCTATATTTAGTAAAATTAACCTTAAGTCTGGATATCATCAGGTGAGGCTAGATAAATCTGACATATTTAAGATTGCATTCAGAACACAGTTTGGCCATTACGAATTCTTAGTCATGCCATTCGGATTGACTAATGCACCTGCCACCTTTAGTAGAATGATGAACCGTATCTTTTTGAAATATCAGTACTGTGTGATTGTTTTCTTTGATGATATTTTGGTGTTTAGTCAAAGTGAAAAAGAGCATTATGAGCATTTATTATTAGTTTTTCAATTACTGAAAGAAAATCAATTGTTTGCAAATCCTGAAAAGAGTGAATTCTTTAAGACAGAAATTGAGTATTTAGGTCATATTGTATCAAAAGAAGGAATTAAAGTTGATCCTAAGAAAATTGATGCAATATTACATTGGCCTGTTCCTAAAAACATGCATGAGTTACGCTCATTCCTTGGTCTTGGTAGTTTCTATAGGAAGTTTGTACGTAATTTTTCATTACTTGCTTTACCATTAACCAAACTTCTCAAGAAAGGAATTGTTTATCAATGGACTGAAACTCAGCAGAAATCCTTTGACTTACTGAAACGTGCATTAACCAATGCCCCTGTTCTACAGTTGCCTGACTTTAATAGACCATTCTTTCTAGTTGTGACCGATGCTAGCGGATCAGGAATAGGAGCCGTACTAATGCAAGACAATCATCCAATAGCATATTCTAGTTCTAAGTTGAAACCCTCTGAGCTGAAATATTCCACTTATGACAAAGAACTATTAGCAGTTGTACAAGCATTAAGACAGTGGAAACACTATTTAATGGGTTCAGAATTCATGATAAAGACCGACCAGCAAAGCATTAGACATTTACTTAGCCAACCCCAAATTTCTGACCGTCATATCAAATGGGCTTCCTTCATTCAAAGTTTTCATCCTATCATTCAATACCAACCTGGAAAAGAAAATGTAGTTGCTGATGCATTGAGTAGAAGACCTGCAATTCATAACATTTCTGACATGTCTTTTGATTCTTTGATTGCTATGAAAGATACATATCACCAGGATATTACTTTTCATTCTGATTGGCAAAAATTAGTTCAAAATAATTTCATTCATGTTGATTCATTGTCATATAATGATGGATTTATGTTTTTTGAAAAGAGACTGTGTGTTACTATTCCATTCCGATCTTTTGTTTTGAATGAAATTCATTGTCCCCCATATCAAGGTCATAGAGGTATCATATCTACATTACGTATGTTAACTGAAGATTTTTATTGGCCGCATATGGATGCAGATGTATCTAATTTCGTTTCTAAACGTTTGATTTGTCAAAGAATAAAGAGACATCATGGTAATTATAAATAGTATGGATTACTAATGCCTTTGTCTATTCCATCTAAACCTTGGGAACATATTTCTATGGATTTCATTACTGGTTTACCAAATACTAAATCTAACCATGATATGATTTGGACAGTTGTAGATAGATTTAGTAAGCAAGCATATTTCATTCCAAGTAAGAAAACTTTAACAGCATAACAAGCAGCACAATTATTTTTGAAAACTGTTTTTACTAACCATGGATTGCCAAAAGTGATTATTTTAGATCGTGATTCTAGATTTTGTAACAATTTTTGGATTACACTGTTTGCAAATCTAGGCACAAAGATTGATTTCTCATCTGCATTTCATCCAGAAACAAATGGACAAACAGAAGCCACAAATAGCACCATTCTAGATCTTTTACGTGCATATACTATCTCTAAACCTCAGACATGGGACACTCATTTGCATTTATTACAGTTTGCATATAACAATACACCGCACACATCTACAAAGAAAGCACCTTTTGAAGTCATTTATGGATATAGATTATCTACACCTGTTGCATCTTTGTCTAATAGAATTCAGAGTGCTGATGATATTGCTAGTATGCATAACAGTATTTTTGATGAGGTTAAGGATATGATTGCTAAAGCCTAGCAATCATATACCAAACAAGCCAACAAGAAAAGACAAGCCATGAATTTCAAAGTTGATGATTATGTTTGGCTGAGAATAGAAAAACGTAGACTGCAAAGTGTAGATAGACATCCAGTTGTCAAATTAGCTCCTAGATTCTATGGACCATTTAGAATAATTCATAATATTAATGATAATGCATTCAAGTTAGAATTACCATCTCATTGGAAAATTCACAATACATTTCACATTAGTTTATTGAGACCATTTAGAGGCCAATTACCTATCCACCCTGTTTATGAAAACCCACCTTTATTAGAGGAAGAGACTGAAATACTTGAACCACAAGCCATCATAGACACTGACTACATGACCACTAGAACTGGCCGAAGGTATTCTAGATATCTAGTAAAATTTAAGAACCATCATGTAGAGGAAGCACAATGGATGCACGCTAGAGACTTAAATGCTTTCCCCACTCTGTTAGCTCCACATTGAGCTAATAGCAATTGAGGTCAATTGCTATCCCACCCCGGGGGTATGATGCCAGGAGGCATATTCCACGGTGGATTCCGTGAGGTTTTACGGTGGATTCCGTAAACTTAGATGACCGGGGCTCATACACAAAGAGGATTCTTTGTGCGAGAAGTTGATGGGGACGCCTGTCCTTTTCAGGCGTTTCATTAATTTAGTGTGTACATGGGTGATTCCATAGCGGGTGATTCCGCAAAATGCATATTAAATTAATAAATGTTTATGAGTTTAGAGTGCACACTCGTAATAAATTAAGGTTAGGATTTATTTCTAACTAGTTGATTTATTTTTGTAGCTGAAGACTGCTAGGTATTCACGTTTGTCGGTTTAATTGTATTATTTTACTAACGATTGTGAATGCTTCAGTTGATGTGTAGAGATAGCAGCAGTGGCGGAGGAAAGCATTGGAGTCTAGCAAGTATTCGACCTTTGGATTATATTTTGATAGGCACCACACCTATATTTTGTTATGTCTATCGAGACATTGATTATTGATTATTATTTTGTATGCGCCTATGCGCACGGATATGTTATTTCTATTTGGGACATTGTGTTGGGCGTGCCAGATTCCATGGGCACCGTCCATTAGCTTTATTTCCTATTTTTGTAGAAAGCAAACTCAAAAGCTAAAAGCTTGTCATATTTTTGTAAATTGGGCTATTATTGAGCATGAAGATGGAAATATACATAAAATACATGCTTTGTGAAGCGCTCACACAAGGCATGGGGGGAGATTGAACCCAATTGGTCTCTTGCTTCTTGTCGTTCATGCTTTTACATTGTTTTTTGTGCAAAAAGGTAGAGTTCATTGTTCTTGGGGACCTTCCGGGATTCACTACGTGAGCATACTGCGACCGATCTGCGCACCAGTCCATGTTGAGAAGAAGTACAGGTGAAGGTGTATGAGACATCCTTTGCGTTGTGATTGTTGAGATATCGAACTCCACTCGTGATATGCCAGGGTGACCGTTGTGCATTTATGTCACCGACTTGTCAGTTGTGCAGATGCGGTTGGTACACCGCCCATGAATAATAGCTACATGATATCTATCCTTATCTACTCTAGTTCGTGGCTCAGTTAGTATGCCACCTTAGTTAGTTGAGTTTGGTTTGAGACCCATATATAGGGTTCTTCTATTTCTTTGTATGCGAGTTATTTTGGCTTACACAACTAAGAAAATGAAAACTGTTTTCAGCCTCCACCTCTGTGTGTATTCCCCCATTGTGCAAACAAGAAAGCTACAAGTGAGACTCCTTCCTTCTCTCCCACAATCTTGCCATGGTATCAGAGCCTTGTTCGTGGTAAGGAGCTCAAGAAAGCAAGCCAAGCTCGCGGTGTTCTGGTAAGAGGAGCAGTGTTGCTTTCATTTTTTGTTTTGGGAGCAGATCTCTGCAGGTAGCACAGCCGGAAATTGCAAGAGTGCATTGTCTCAGGTTGAGATGCCCTTCGCGGTGAAGCAAGAGGGCAGTATATGCTGCGGGCAAGGGCTTTAGCCCTTGACGACCCTGTTTTTTTGATTTGAGGCCATTTCGGGGCCTGTTTTGGAGGCGGAAGTTTTCTGCACGCACTCAGGAAAAAGCCCTGTTTTATGCTGTGCGACCACTATTCTACAGGTCGATGAAAAGTTACCACATATATTGCATCGTATGCTCGTGTGCAGAGACATTGGGAGTTACAGAATCATCCTTGGTTCCTGTATATGCAAAATTGTCACTAGGAAGTGACTGTGTGGTCAAATACCACTTTCGCCAGTTTTGCAGATTTGCCCTTGTGAGGCTGAAGCTGTGTTCTTTGTAGTGACAGAATTTTTTGCAGTGTTTTGTAATGGCGTCTGATTCTCTTTCACAGATTGTCACTGAAAATCTTGACAAGAACAACTTCCAAGCATGGAAGTTTAGAATGACGAATTTCCTTATGGGAAAAGGATATTGGGAATTTGTTGCAGGAAATGAAGAAGAACCAGTTCTTTCTGATGTTCCCAATCAATAGCAAATGCAGGCATTTAAAGCATGGCATGAGAGAGCCAGGAAAGTTATGTATTGGCTGTCTATCAGCATTTCAGACTCTATGATTGTGCATATTCAAGATGCAAGTACACCAAAGGAGACATGGGATACTTTGTCAAAAATGTATAGCACAAATATGCAAGCCAGGAAAATGCAGCTCAAGCAAGAGTTGCACAATGTGTAAAGAGAAAATATGAGCATCAATGACTACCACATGAAGGTGAAGAAGATTGCAGAGGCACTTGCTTCCATTGGGTCACCAGTGGAAGATGATGATTTAGTTTCTGTGACCTTGAATGGTCTAGGAAAGGATTATGCACAGTTCCAAACATCCATTTCTGTCCGTGAAAGATTTCCTGATTTCGAGGAGTTGATTGCTCTTCTAATTTCTGAGGAGCAGAGAAATGGTGGTGCATCTTCTTCAGGAGGAACTTCAAAAGAAGTTGTCTTCTACTGAAATGCTGGAAGAGGTAGAGGCAGAGGTAGAGGAGGCCGATCTGGAGGCCGTGGTAGAAATCAGAATATACAGCAAACTCAAGAAAACCAGTCCTATGGAGGAGGACGTGGTAACTCTAGAGGCAAGGGGAGCCAAAGAGGTCGTGGTGGATGGCAAAGAGGCCAAAATGCAAACAGTAATGTTGAATGCTACTACTGTGGTAAAATGGGTCATATGGCTAAAGACTGCTATAAAAAGTAGAATGACATCATGAATGGAAAACTGCAACAAGGGAACTATGCATCTTCTAGTAGACAGGGTGATGATAGAAATGAGCACTTGTTTATGGTGCAGCACATGAACAATTCTGTGACAAGTGCAGAAGAAAGCAATGATGTATGGTATGTTGACTCAGGTGCATCAAACCACATGACAGGTCATGCAGAATGGATGGAGGATGCAAGGAAAATGGAAAAACCGGGATTTGTGGAGACTGGTGATGATAGCACATCCTATTATGTAGATTGGAAAAATTCCTTTGTCTATGCAGGATGGGAAAAAAAAATACCTGTCCGATGTATTTCATGTCCCGAATATCACCAAGAATCTGGTTTCTATTGGTCAAATGGTTGAGCAGGGCTTGCAGGTCAGATTTAATCCTCATGGATGCTTTGTTGAGGATATGAAAAATAAAGGTCGCTTGATAGCAAAATAAAAGAAGAAGGGCAGAATGTTTACGTTGGATGCAGACATGTCTGAATTGAGTGCAACAATGTTTGCACATGGGACTGGTGTAGTTGCAGATATTGATATTTGGCATAAACGCATTGGTCATGTTAATGTACAATGACTTAAATCAATGCAGGCCCAAAATATTGTTGCAGGATTGCCTAAATTCAAGGTTGCAAAAATGCATAAGGTATGTGAAGCCTGTCAGTTTGGAAAACAGGCAAGGAAACCATTTCCTAGACATGTTCAAGAGAGTAAGAAGCCATTGGAATTAATCCACTCTGATGTATGGACTACTAAAGCTGCATCTCTTGGAGGCTGTCATTATTTTGTTACTTTTATTGATGACTATAGCAGAAAAGTTTGGGTGTATTTTATGAAAAAGAAAAGTGAAGTTTTTGGGCATTTCAAAACTCTTAAAGCTATGGTTGAAAAAGAAATAGGCCTGCAAATAAAATGCCTAAGGTCAGATGGAGGGGGAGAGTACCTCTCAAATGAGTTTGCAAGGTTCCTGCAGGAGCATAGCATAAAGCAGCAATATTCATGCAGTCATATCCCACAACAAAATGGAATTGCAGAACGGAAAAACAAGCATATTGGAGAGGTATCTCGTGCCATGCTCAACGAAAAAGACTTGCCAGATTTTTACTGGGCTGAAGTAGTTGCTACAACAGTCTATATAATGAACAAGACTCCCACTGCAGCAATACATGGGATGACTCCAGAGGAGAGGTATACTGGTAGGAAACCAGATATTTCTCATTTGAAAATTTTTGGTTGCATTGCCTATGTACATGTGCCAGATGAGTTGAGATCCAAGTTGGATCCAAAAGCTGAGAAGTGCATCTTTATTGCTTACTCTCTGCAGAGCAAAAAGGGTATAGATGCTATAACCCTTCTACTCGTAAGTTTACAGTGAGCAGAGATGTTGTTTTTGATGAGATGAGTAGTTGGTATAAACTAGTAAATGTGATTGATGATGTAGATGCACAAAATGGTAATGGTGCACAGAATTCACAGCAGCAGTCACAAAATATTAGTGGACCTGGAGCGTCCTCTAGCAGTGGTTCACATTCTTCGCCATGGACAGGCAGATTGAGATCAGGAGAATCTTCTCAAAGCAATGCAGATAGTGGTATGCAGGTATCACAAAAAGGAGAAGAGAAGGTTGATCAACCCATGTTTGATATGAATGCAGGTCACTCTTATGTGGATGGTGAATCCAGTGGCTCAGAACAGAGCATTGATGACGAGTTGGGTATTCCTTCTATTGTTACACCTGGAGTAAGGAAGACCAGGGATGTTTTGAGAGCACCTGGGAGTGAACCTATTTTGTGCAGGTCTACGAGAGCTAGATATCCTATGTATAGGCTGAAATATGATGGATTTACAGCCATTCACTATGCATATATGGTCAAAGTGATACATGAACCAGAACCCACTTCTTTTAAGCAAGCCATGGGAAAAGAAAAATGGGAGAAAGCCATGGATGAAGAAATGGATGCCTTGGAAGAAAATGCTACATGGGAATTGGTACCTTTGCCTAAAGGTAAGAATGCAATTGGCTGTAAGTGGGTTTATAAGGTGAAGCACAATGCAGATGGTTCTGTGAACAGATACAAGGCAAGATTAGTAGTCAAGGGGTATGCACAAACATATGGCATTGACTATGAAGAAACATTCAGTCTGGTTGCAAGGATGGCAACCGTAAGAGTAGTCATTGCTATGGCTGCATCAAAGGAATGGTCTTTACATTAGATGGATGTAAAGAATGCCTTCTTGCATGGTGATTTGCAAGAAGAGGTCTATATGGAGCAGCCACCAGGTTATGTGCATGCTGTTCATCCTGAGTTTCTTTGCAGGTTGAAGAAAGCCTTGTATGGCTTGAAGCAAGCACCTAGAGCATGGTCTGACAAGATAGGACAATATCTTGTCACTATTGGCTTTCAGATTTCCAAGGCAGATTTCTCACTTTATGTGAGAAAAAGAGAGAAAGGTATTATGCTACTTGTCATTTATGTTGATGATTTGATTATGACAGGTGACAGTGATGAAGATATCCTTCATGTGAAAATGCTATTGAAGCAGAAGTTTGAGATGAAGGATTTGGGAGAGCTGCGTTATTTCTTGGGCATTGAGGTGATTAGATCACCAAGTGGGATACAGCTCTTGCAGAGGCAGTATGGATTGGACATGCTGTCCAAATATGGGATGATAGGCTGTAAGCCTATTTCAGTTCCTTTGGAGCAGAATGTGAAGCTGAGCATAGATGCAGGTGAGCTTCTGGAAGACCCTACTATGTATAGACGCATAGTAGGAAGCTTGATTTATATGACTATTACCAGGCCAAATTTGAGCTATGTTGTTGGATTGGTAAGTCAGTTTATGCAGGCTCCAAGGAAACCGCATTTGGATGCGGCTAGACGCATACTCAGGTATGTGAAGTCCACATTGCAATATGGACTATTTTATGAGAGTGGGGTTCAGATACAGTTGCATGGATACACTGATGCTGATTGGGATGGTAGCATTTCTGATAGACATTCTACTAGTGGATATGTGTTCTCTTTTGGGAGTGCTGCAGTCACTTGGAGCAGCAAGAAACAGCCTACAGTTGCCTTGTCGAGCACAGAGGCTGAGTACAGGGGTGCAGCAATGGCTGCATGTGAGGTAGCTTGGTTGCATAAGCTACTTTATGATATGCATGAGCCTACAGATGGGCCAATTGTCATTTATTGTGACAACATGAGTAGTATACACTTGGCAAATAACCCAGTCTATCATGCTAGAACAATGCACATTGAGGTGCATTATCACTATGTGCAGGAGAGGGTTTTACTAGGTCTTATTGATCTAGTTTATGTCAGCACAGAGGATCAGGTAGCTGACATATTTATGAAGGCATTGGGCACAGAGAAGCTGCGCAAGTTCAGAGACTTGCTTGGTGTGCAGGAATTGGGATTGAGCTCGAGGGGGAGTGTTGAAATATCGAGCTCCACTCGTGATATGCCAGGGTGACCGTTGTGCATTTATGTCACTGACTTGTCAGTTGTGCAGATGCAGTTGGTACACCACCCATGAATAATAGCTACATGATAGCTATCCTTATCTACTCTAGTTCGTGGCTCAGTTAGTATGTCACCTTAGTTAGTTGAGTTTGGTTTGAGATCCATATATAGGGTTCTTCTATTTCTTTGTATGCGAGTTCTTTTGGCTTACACAACTAAGAAGAGGAAAACTGTTTTCAGCCTCCACCTCTGTGTGTATTCCCCCATTGTGCGAACAAGAAAGCTATAAGTGAGACTCCTTCCTTCTCTCCCACAATCTTGATAGTGATTGTAGCACGACGTAGCATAATTGAACACAGGGACACTGCACTTTCTGTAGCTGGGAGCTATTGGACTTGCTTGATGAGAATGGTGTACTTTTCATGGCCATTCGTGTGGTGCTTGCCACAATTGATCGCAATGGTATTAAGGCAGAGTGCAAGAGGGAATCGTGCGAACCGGGTAGGGTGACAGGTCTAACCATAGGCGAGACAAGCTCCCTAGGTATGTCCTACCGTTGATGTGCCCTGAACAATTGTGGGTGATGCTAAAGGGCTAGGGGACTAGGGACGGAGATAGCTAACCAAGGTCACTAGACGTATCTAATTTGAGGACCCCTAGGTGCTGTGTTGTGATCATGGGTGCTTCGTATCTTTTTGTTCTTTTATTTTATTTTATTTTATTTTTTCATTTTCTATTTCCTTTTTCGTTTCTTTTTCTTGTTCTTTTTTATTTATTTCTTTCTTTCTTTCTCTTCTTTTTTTTTGTTTTGTTTTTTACTTGCCTGAGTACAACCATTGCAATATGTTGAGGCTATCAACCTTTCAATGGGTTAGGAAATGTCAAACTTCGAAGGCTCAAAAAATGGATATTACAATGATGATTGTGCCCTAGCCTCGTTGTTAGAGAAGCAGTCATTGAGATGGGGAGATACACTTGAGATATTGCAACCCTCTTTGGAACGTGCGATGTTGGTATAATTGGGGTAACAGCTGCCGTGAGTGCTCGGTGTAGAGTGTAACCCAGAAAGAGGAAGTGGTTAAGATCATGCTTTGGGCCATGTGACGTGGGCACTCGCAAGGGTGATTTTTGCTTTCATTAGCGTGGCTTTGTCACAGTTCTTTGTGAGATTGGTGGTCTTGCGATGACTTGGGCATTGAACACGTTTGCACGAAGACGTGCGTTGTCCTGCATCCACTTGTCACTTCATGAGAGTATATGCAAGTCACATGCATGAAGTACAACGAACAGATGCAATCATGTCAAGATATTACTTTATCAAAATCCTATGATGTTGATTGCGATGCATATTCCAGTGCTTGTTAAAGACGTGGCATATATTAGCAATAGGTAAGGAAAGTGTATACAGGTGAGGAGCCTGCCCCTTTAACCATTTAAAGACAAAAAGTTATGGCAGGATGGCCTTTGTTAAGGATAGACCGGAAAGGGGGAAAGGTGTATAGAAAGGGACGGTACCCCATCTACACCATCAGAGATGTTGGTTAGGGCTTCCTTTGGCAGTAATGAGGATTGCATGCCCTCCACTTGGGAGGCATGAACGGTCACACGACTTCTAAATGTGTAGTGAGAGGAGGGCCTAAGGAGCTTAGCCTATCAAACCCAACTCTTCTCCTTGCGCTTGACTATCATTGCTTGTGTGTGTTGATATTGTCTATACATGGTCACAAAATTCATTGTTTATTTATATACATATTTAGGAATCCATGTCACTTCACGAGGGTAAAAGCCAATTGTAGAACTCCAGATTGTACTGGAGTGTGGCGCACACATCTAGTACTCGTGCTTACTCAATAACGATAGATATTTTGCAACATCGAGTAGCATGGAACCCTGTCCGAGTCTACTGGCAACATGTAACTCCTCCTCAATGAGAACCTTATCAGAGAGAGTGTTCTCTTGGCTAGTTTCAGCTAAGTCCGTACCCAAATGGCAGATAGCACTCGAAAGGAAGTTGGTGCCACATAGATTGGGTCTATTTGAGACTGTTATTTGGCTAATCGCTCCTCTAAGACTGTCATAATTTGGGCTCCTAGTTTGGCCATTGCAACACGGTTTTCAAACCAATGTTTTTCAAAGTGACTTCGACTATCTGATTGTCGCTTTAATTGCTCTTTCTCTAAGAGATTTGGTTGGCAGAGCATGTCATTGAATGTCACAGTTAAGCATAGTTCATCGACTTCCTCATCAGAGATGAGTCTCATGCGTTCATGCAAGAGCTTGTCATGGTGCTCATCAAGATGTTCTTGCTCTTCCCAAGATAGGGGAAATGGCACGTATTCCCCGAGTTGCTTCTTGGGGAATGCACCCATGTCCGCAAGGACGTAGACACGTGCGAATACTTTGAGTTTAGCATCCAACTCAGTTAAGCATTCAATGACACTTCTACGTTCAACGAGGGTTTTCTCGGTTGCTATCTCATGCAAGGTTCTAGGAGTTTGCCTAGGCTTTAGCATAGCTGGGGGCTCAGGCCTAGATGAGCAAGATTGGTCAAAGCTAGGATTGCTTATGCTCTCGGGGTTTCCATGTTTCTCCTGAGGCTTTGTTATTGCGTCATGGTTCTCCTTGGATGTGGCTGGTATGGATTTGTCACTCGGTTGTGACAGTGTTGCATCCACTCTTGATTGATCAATGTGAGTTTTGTTGTCGGTGGATTAAGTGTTGCAAGCAACAATTAATGGTAACGACTGCTTTGATTTTTCAGAACACATGGATGTGTCTGAGGTCTCACCACTATTAGGAGAGACATCAATGGGTTCATTGGCGGATGGACTCGATGCTTTATTTCTCAACTCTCTAGCGCTCTTGGTCTCAATGTTCTTGGGGTCCACAACCACCTGTAACTGCTATTGTTTTCGCTGTTTTCTCCTTTCTTCTTGGTCAGTGAAGGTGCATAACTTAATGACTCAGGACCCTGAACTAGGTCACCCGTTGATGTGCTTGGTTGGGCCTCAGCTTTCCCCTTCTCTGGTGTGTCCTCATGGGATGTAGCTGCACCCTATTGGACATCATTGGTAGGTTGATTGGTTAGATGCACCATCTCCTTGGCCACATCTTTGAGAGGTTTCTCCTCAAGCCTAGGCTTTAGGTGCTTTGGAAGTGCTGGAGTTGTCAAGGATGCTAGTTGCGACACCTCCCCCCCAAGTGAACTGCTAAGGACATGT
Source organism: Lygodium microphyllum (assembly GCF_053477565.2). Taxonomy (NCBI): domain Eukaryota; kingdom Viridiplantae; phylum Streptophyta; class Polypodiopsida; order Schizaeales; family Lygodiaceae; genus Lygodium; species Lygodium microphyllum. The sequence goes on from NC_141143.1 coordinate 86,367,695, forward strand.
TCCGCAAGGGTCATTGTCACGGCCAAGGGCTATGACTGTTGTGATCCCTGATTGGAAGTTGTAGCGAGTAGTCCAGTGGGCTGGCTAATCTTGGTGGATTGCGATGTCAAGTCTCTACTAGGGCGATCGAAAGTGGCCGTGTCTTTTGTTGCCCTTTGAGCATTCACCTGTGTAGATCGAGCATGAGTTGGATCTAGTCACATTAGGGTGCACATGCATATCCTTGGGCCAAGAGCTACGGATGGTGTCATGTCCCACCTCTTGGACATTTGGAAGCTTAGATGGAGATAGAGATTGGGATTGAGTAGCTGCACTTGATGAATGTTGTTATGCTTCCTGTGTCCGTTTAGGGAAAGAGGGTGTAGGAGACTTGGGACTCTTAAGTGGACTTGGCACTGGCTGAATGATTTGCTCGAGGCTATTAGATGATTGTGCCATTTGCTTTGTTGAGCAATCAGCCTTCTCACGAGCAGCATTGTGCCTTTGGTGATCATTATCCTCTTGGGAAGTCAAAAGCTCCTTGAGCACTAGTGGTCTTTGTGCACGCTCAATGGTTACATATGACATCTTCTTATTAAGCATGCAAGGCTGAGGCTCTTTCTTTCGAACACTCATGTTTGGTTTCTTGCCTTGAGACCTAGAGTTTCTCTTAGATTTCCTCCTATGATTCGTTGATTTTGATGCAATTTGTCCTTCAGCTGATAGAGGTGGTTTAGTAGGGGGTTTTGGTACCCAAATCCATCGATTACCTACATAATACCCTTGAGCAAGTAGCAACGCTTTGGATATCCATCTCGACGTTGTATTGGCTCTCCAGCAATGCCTTCATCTATAAGGCTTGGGCTTCTTTTGGGGTCTTCTATGATATTTATAAGTCCAACTCTTGTCCTTGGCATTAGCTCCTGACCTTCTTGTTTCAGACATGGCCTCACTCACTGGTTCTCGTTGTTCGACCTGTGCTTCTATCAACTCTTCCAAGAAGTCCTTGCTCTCATTAGCAGGCTTGACTGTTATGTCAGCACCTTCCTTGCCTTTCCCTCGAGGTTTGATGAGGTCACCCTTGCTAAAGGTTGTGAATATCCTCACACTCGGTAGTGTCAGGTGTATCCTCTGTGCTACATAGTCGGCCACACACTTGGTCGCCCTTTTGAAGGGTCTTCCTAGGAGGGTTTTCTTCCCGCAATTAGCACTATTTGGAGGAACATGAAATAGGATAGGAAAGCTTTCAGTTTCATTTGTCGCAAGGATTTTGCACTTCCCTATGAGTGCTTGGAACGCTTGAAACAATAAGCGGTCCGTGGGTCTTGTCAGTTGAGCGAAAGCTCCCACACACATCCCATAGCCTATTCTAGTTGCAAACTTAAACCCTTTGAATTAAAGTATTCCACCTATGATAAAGAATTGTTAGCTGTACTTCACGCCTTATGTCAATGGAAACACTATCTAATGGAATGTGAATTTATGATCAAAATTGACCAACAAAGTATCAAACATCTCCTTACTCAGCCATAAATTTCTGACTGTCATATTAAATGGGCTACTTTTATTCAAAGTTTTCATTCACTTATCTAGTATCAACCTAGAAGAGAGAATGTTGTTGCCGATGCATTGAGTATAAGACTAAGTATCCATAATATTTCCGTTCTATCTTTTGATTCCCTTATTCCTATGAAAGATACTTATGACCATGACTCTAGTTTTCAAGCTGATTGGAATAAATTTGTTGCTAATAATTGGATTCCAATTGATTATTTGTCTGATTCTGATGGATTTATTTTTTATGAGAAAAGATTATGTGTCACTATTCCATTTAGATCATTTGTGTTACAGGAAATTCATTGTCCCCCATATCAAGGCCATAGAGGTATTATTTCTACTTTAAGAACATTGGTTGAAGATTTTTACTGGCCACAAATGCAATTTGATGTTTCTAACTTTGTTTTTGAGTGTTTAATTTGCCAAAGAGTCAAGTGACACTATGATAAGCAATATGGGCTGTTAATGCCTTTACCAATTCCTGAACGACCATGGGAACATAGTTCAATGGATTTTATAACTGGTTTGCCTAACACCCAACCTAATCATGATATGATTTGGACTATAGTAGATCGATTTAGTAAACAAGCATATTTTCTACAATGTAAGAAAACATTAATTGCATCTCAAGTTACACAATTGTTTTTTAAGAATGTTTTCATTAACCATGGTTTGCCAAAAGTTATTATTATTTATCATGATTCTAGATTCTGTAACAATTTTTGGACTACTTTGTTTGCTAATTTAGGTACTAAGGTTGAATTTTCATCTACATTCCATCCTAAAACCAATGGGCAAACATAAGCTACTAACAGTACAATTCTAGATCTCTTACGTGCATACACAATTTCAAAACCACAAACATGGGATACACATTTGCATCTACTTCAATTTGCATATAATAATACACCACACACAACTACACATAAAGCACCTTTTGAAATCATTTATGGACATAGATTGCCTATACCTGTTACATCATTGTCAAACAAAGTTAAAGCTGCTAATGATATTGCCAATACACATGCTACTATTTTTGCTAAAGTTAAAGATATGATTGTGAAAGCCGAGCAATCATACACTAAACAAGCTAAGAAGAAAAGAACAGCCATGAGTTTCAATGTTAATGATTATGTTTGGTTACGTATTGAAAAGAGAAGATTGCAAAGTGTTGAGAAACATCCTGTTGTTAAATTAGCACCTAGATTTTATGGGTCTTTCAAAATAATTCACAAGATCAATGACAATGCATTTAAATTAGAACTACCCCAACATTGGAAAATCCATAATACTTTTCATATCAGTTTGTTATCACCTTTTAGAGGCCAATTACCTGTTCACCCTATCTATGAAAACCCTCATTTTTTAGAAGAATAAATTGAAATACTTGAACCTAAAACTATTTTACATAGAGACTTTATGACCACCAAAACTAGCCGTAGATACTCTAGATATTTAGTTAAGTTTAAAAATCATCATGTTGAAGAAACCCAATGGATGCACGCTTGCGATCTAAGTGCTTACCCCTCACTACTTGCTCCACATTGAGCTAATAGCAATTGAGGATAATTGCTATCCCACCCCGGGGGTATGATGCCAGGAGGCATATTCCACGGTGGATTCCGTGAGATTTTTATACCACGATGGATTCTATGAGGTTTTGCGATGGATTTTGTAAAACTATATTTATTTGCTGGGGCTTGTACACAAGGTGGATTCCTTGTGCAAGAAGTTGACGTGGACACCTATCCTTTTCGGGCGTCATGTTAATTTAATCTGTATGTGGATGATTTCATGGCGGGTGATTCTACAAAATACATATTAAATTAATGGACATTTATGAGTTTAGAGTATAGTCGTATTAAATTAAGGTTAAAACAGAGTTCCAACCTATTTTATTATTTTGTAGCTAAAGAATGCTAGGTATTCACTTTTGTTGGTTTAATTTGATTATTTTCTAACAATTTTGAATGCTTCAGTTGATGTGTAGAGCATGTAATGGTGGCATTGGGAAGTACCGGGCGATGGCATGTATTCAAAATTTCTAGAAGAATTATTATTATTGATGGGCGTGCATCTTATCACTAAGGCGCGGGATCAATATTTACTTAGGTGCGCTTATTTCTTAAAGCACTTGACAAACATTTATTATTTTGTATACACGTAGGTGCTCGGTTTAAATATTTCATTATTGGACATTGTATTTGGGCACATCACGACTTTTTGGATGCCCAAACACTTTATTCTTTATTTGGACAAAAGCAAACACAAAAAGCCAAAGCATGCTAATTGTAAATTGGTCTATTTTTGAGCTTTGAGATTAATAAATTTATAAATACATGCCTTGTGGAGCACTCCCACAAGGAAGGGGGAGATTGTACCCAATTTTTCTTTTTGTCTCATGTCGTGAAAACCTCTCTTCTTTCTTTATGAGCTTTTGTAGAGTTCTTAGTTCTTGGGGACCTTCCGGGTTCACTATGCACGCATACAACATCAGATTTGCATACCAAGTAATGGAAGAAAAGGTGGAACCTAGTATGAAAGAGGATGGCATACTTGACGAGGCAATATTTTGACAAGAACTATGGATTCAAATCCTTTTTATGGATTCCAACATGCTGATCTTTGCCCACTTTGTATTAGTCATCTCATTTGTAGTAGTAAATGTAAGGAAGAAGTGAAGTATGCCCCACACATCAAATTTTTTAATAAGTCATTCAAGTTGCATAATTTCCATAATTTGGAGCTCTATATTGATGTAGGCATGTGGTAGCAAAGTATATGCTTAATTGCCTTCTTGTTCAAGCTATTCTTTTTGGCATGTTTGTAGCTATCAATGTCTCTTTGTAACTAGTGCTTGTGTTGTTCATGATTAAGACTACTTATTTTAACTACTATACAAATTGGATATAAGGCTTGTGCATAGTATAGGCAGAGAAATAAGTTGACATGTGAACCTTGATGTATTCACTAAGTTATGTGTTGCTATTGTATGTGCTCAACCATATAGGAAGAGGAACATGAATAGTGCATTCTCCAAGGTGATATTCAAGTAGGATGAGCTCATAGTAGGCAAGACATCCGTTATGCAGAAAGTGGTGGCTAGTTTGGGTAATGTAAAAAGTAGTCGAGACCCATCTACCATTATTATCTCGGACCCATAGACTCCTAGGAGTGGAGTATCTTGTTGCTTGTCCAATACCACTCTAAGGGGGGGGATGTATTATAAGTTGTATTTATTTATCACTTTAGGCCAAGAGGACCAACTATTTGGATATCAATGTTTCAATTTGTTAGGCCAAGATTTCCACATGTTTGTTTGGTGTAGGTGTTTGATGGTTTGTTGTTTTAGTGTTGCACTAGACAGGTTTGAAGAAGCACCTGGAGGGAGCCAGCTATTGTGTGGAAACTACATGTGGCCAGTCTAGGTGGTCTCTTTCCTTTTTGAGTTATTTCTTCGTAAGTACAATTTGTAAGTGTATTTGGGTTTCCCCCCCTTTATTGGGATAGGAAATTGAGGCATGAAGTCCCAGGATTAGGTTAGATATGTTTGGGGAGGTTTGTGTAGTTATCCACCTCCTATAAGGACATTGTCGAGCATGCAAAGATTTGTCTTAGAGGTAGTCTTAGTGGCCCTATCCTCCTAGCCTACTAGGAAGATGGTTCTAGGAATTCCTATGACTTGTGAGGTAGCTAGGGAAGCCTGTTGAGTAAAGGAAGAAAACAATAAATATGTCTGAAATCCATACAAAACAGAGATAAATAAAAAGTGGTTCTAACCCTTGAAATAAGAAAATAAAGAGAAAAAATTAAAAGAGTAGATGTTCAATGCCTTGCTAAGGTCTCGTATGTTCTTGGAAACAATGACCCAGGGCCGATGCCTTGTCTTCATGGGGGTGCGACATTTAGCCCAACAAGAAAATAAGGTTGGTTGGAGCAAAAATAAAAGTGAGTAGGAAAAAAATATTGTGTTATCTTACAAGAGCTTGGTAGATTCTTGGATACCAAAACTGGACTTGAGGCGGATGCCCTATTTTCCTTGGGTCACAATACGCTTAGCTCCCTCCTTTTTACACATCCGAGTACCAAATAACAAAGAATAGAGAATGAGAAAAATAGAAAAATATATGAATTTATGTGGACCAGGCTATAGGAGTACTCACCTAGTGGGAGTTCCTGGTACAATTGTCCTAGGTTAGGTAGGCGGGTCCAACCACCCCTTAGGGGGACCTCTTTGATAGATCTTTTAGTTGGTTTGTGTTGGACTAGTTGGTTAGCTACTAGCTCTTGATCTCTTTGTCAGATTATGCTTGGCCTATCCCTTGTGGAATTCATGCGTTGATCTTTGTCAGGGGATAGGATGAGAGTTGTGTTTTGTGTTATATTATATTTTATTTGAAGCATCTAGATGCTCTCTATATTTTCTTTGTGTATAGATCAATTCATGGGTTCAAGAAATTGAGTTGCCATATCCTATGGTCGCCCATGGGAGGTGTATTTAGGTGCCAAATCTAAAGCAAAAAATGGAGCATTTGTAGTAAAAGTTAGGCAACCATGGAGCTAAGCAAAAACAGGTGGCGCAGAAGACGTTGGAAACGTCAGTTTGTTAGATGGCCCATTTAAAGAGGCACAACTTTGACATTACAAAGCAGCTACTTGATGCAAAAACCAAAAAAAGTGTTTAGGAGACCAAGTCAGTAGAGAATGACACCACGAACACACTATGCTTTCAAATATTGAATCCGAGCCCAATTAGGCATCCAATTTTAAGAAAACCACTTGCCAATAGTGTAAACAAGCAAGAGATGGACTAGGTTTTTACTAATTAAGTAATTAAAGAAGCTTAAAGCTCAAATTTTCCAATGACATGGGGTGGGGGCTCAAAATTTCAATGCCCCTTTATTTTACCAAAAAATGGAAATTTGCAACTGATCAAATCATGGGGAACCCTCCTAGGCATGAGATACAACAAATTTTCACTTCAAACCACCATTTGTATCATGCAAAATAACACATTATGCAAATAATTGGAAATCTAACCTTTCTCTCTCCTCTTTCTCTCTTGCCATAATTGATGTTCATGTGGCCTGAGAGGATGAGGGGGAAATGGGTGATAGATCACAACAAGATGCAAGAAATCAAGCAAGGGAGAAGCAAGGTAGTCATTAGTGGTTGTGTGGATCGTTAGTGGGCTATCCACATGTCCCCCAAATCATAAAGAATTAAGGAGTTTTCTTGCGGTAAGTCTTAGTTTTAAAGGAAATTCAATTCTATTATTGTTTTTGCCATGAAATTGAGATGCATATCAGTTGAAATTCAAAATGCAAGTGATATATATTATGTTTAATGGTTGCAAGTTCAAAATTTCAAAATTTATAGCTGTCATAATGCAAAAATTAAATATCTAGTATGCACAAAATATGTAAAATTGAGAAACATGAAGACAATCCATAAAATGGACATAAGTAATGGTGTATATGGAAAAAAATGATGTATGATGGTTGCCATGATTATGTTTCTCCATTTTATGATTAGAAATTGTAGAATTATCAGTAATTATACAAAAAATATGGACAAGGCCTAAAGGTGTCTTCATCGTAATCAAATCTCTGCTCTCAAGGGCAAGTTGGAACTGGTCATAGCCAGAATAAAGATCACCAAGTGAATAGATAGCACTTCTAGCAAAAGCCTTTGCAAAATCATCCACAATAGTTTTTGCACCAACATTTTGAATAGTGACCTTGTTCACTAGTAGCTGTAAGTCTTGTATGAATCCGAGTGCCCCATTCTTCTTAGAAGCTACCATCTATTAGAATATGGAGTTGAAGATGGTTTAGAATCCCCATCTTGATCCGCTCATTCAAAAGCTCCACCAATTCAAGCAAGTGAGCTCTAGGCAGAGGAATATGCCATAGATTTCAAGGGACATGTGGAATGGTAAAAATAACCATTGGTGTCACAACCCTAGAATCAACGCATCCAATCTCGTTAAAAACTCTCCCATGTCTACACAACATCTCTTTAAAACATCTCACCTCTTCTGGAAGTAGAAAATCTTCAATCCAAATCTTCATCTCTTTCAGTGTCTCAGCTGAAAACTTGTGTCCAATACCTATAGGATCTCGTAAAGGAGGGTGCATATAGCGAATCTCATGTTTTTTTAAAACTAATATATTAATGTTAAATTTTCTTTAAAGTTCACCCCCTGTAGACCTGAGTTCACATGGAGAAGGGAACAATAATACATTCTCTTCCCCTTATAGGAATTGAGACATCCTTATCTAAAAAGAGAAACTAGGGATGCTGCTTATGTAGGGTATCCTTATCGATCCAAGTGGCATCCTCTTCATGATAATCTTTTAATTGGATGAGATATTTCCTAAGGGTTCTACTTGTGAGGATGCGTTCTTTTACATCATATATTATATCAAGTTGAAGCTCAATGAATCCTTCCACTACAAGATACATGCCTCATATTGACGTTCAAAGCAACGAAAAGGTTCACAAAAAAATTTTCCCCCGTCATTGCTAAACACGTCGATATTAGCGATGCCATAGAACCGTCACTATCCACATCGCTATTGGCGTCGCTATTTGTGTCACAAATAGAGATGCCAATAGCGACATTTTGTGATGCAAACTGTGATACTAATAGCGACATGTACATTAAATTTGTGAAGCTAATAGTGACAGTTACAGAGAAAAAAAAATTTGTGGCTAGGCAGTAACTTGCCCTCCCACATGTAGCACTATGTGTTGTATTTGGGCCATATAAAAGGGTTACAGTAACCAGACCAATGGTCGTCAAAATAAAGTCAAAGTGTACTTGAATCTGCAACTAGACTGATACATAAAATAGATACAAGATTGCTTAATGAAAGCGCTCATGGAATCATGGCAAGATACAAAGGATGATAATAACATAGTACATAGAAAATGCCTACATAAATCACAAGACTAAAAAAGAAGAGGATGTGCACTCCACGGATCCAAGCGCGAGCTATAGATCCTTACCATCCGAAAGCTCATCCCGTCGCAAAGGAGAATCGAATGGACTCTGCAAAAAAAGAAATAACTACACATCAGTCCACCATACAATAATGCATTTTAATTAAATTAGTAACTACGCACGAGAAAGATGAGTGACTTATTGGGATGTCGTGTGCATACAATCTATCGATCAATGTAGTGAGACCGTGCCTCTCTACATATCAAGTCTCTAGGCCGGTGGGATCGCGGTTTGTAATGGAGTGTTGGAAAGAAAACAAAATACAACTGTTAGAAACATGATTGTAAGTACAAGCAATATTGCAAAAAAAGAAGTGAGAAGAACAAAAGAAAAACTTACAAAGTCCTCCAGATAAGTCCTGTGGCCGCCACTCTCAAGATGGTGGACCACTCTTGCCTCCAGTCGTACCCTCGTTGCCTCACATTGTTGTCTCCAATGTCCTAGAGAATCTGTAGCCTCCTCCCTGAGTCAACGCCAGTCATGTACGTCTAGCCAATAGGGCTTTGAGGCCCCACTCTTAAGTGCCTTGTGTGCATCTGATCGTTTGTGTGACCTGTACGAAGGCATGCACTCCATCATTTGGCTTGTGGAGAACCTATCTGCTGCAGTGGGTACCGGAAACTCGTCATGCAAGGATAATACTATGTATTCCTTGCTCCCCTTCGATATTTCTAATGATCCAAGACATTGTGCCGAAAAACTTATTGGCACAACTCTCTCATATGAGCCATCACCCTCCTCCCCTCATCATTCATGATGACGGCTCCTGTCTTATCATCCACAAGGTATCCATAATCCTCTAGGGGGGTATGTCTAAGATGTGTCCTCTCCCACCTGCAATCGCACTCCTGAGCATATCTAGGAGAGCCCTGTACATCTGGTGTACCCATGGGGGTGGTATCTCTCGGAGTAGCACCCATAGGGATGCCACCTACGGATGGTTGAGCAAAAGCTAGAGTGACTGGAGTAGATGTCTCCGTAGGTGTGACGAATCCCACAGGTGACACAAATCTAGCAGAATGACAAGACGGAGACACTGTGTTGGTACCTCCATAACAACCTCTTGAGCCATGCTCTCTCAAACTTGCACAAGAGCAAGGAGTAGCACCTGTATCTTGAGCCGGCCGCAAGCTCACCGCATCCACGTCTCCGCATCATCCCCTAGAACCACTTCCTTAGTTCGGTCCAAGTCTAATGCATCGACCTCATCTACTGGAAATCAAAGCATCAGAGCGTGCCAAAGTAGATTAAATGGAACGGCCTGATGGTGTCTGAGACAGCTCTTGGTCTACCATATCTCTAAATCAAGCCATCTAATCTAGAGACATACATGTGAAGATATCCTTTAGCTCCTCGTCGCTCATCCCTAGACTTGAAAGGGAAGTGGAAACTAGGAGGAAGAAGCATGGCGGTGAGAGCTATGGTGGATGGAGAGCAAGAGCCAAGAGAGAGAGAGACTCAATAGTGGAAACCTCAACAACCACAATGTGTGGCCGGGCCTTCCTTTATTTAAACTGTCACTAAAAGAATAAAGAATAAGTGACTATGACGGGCACCCGCCACCTGAAGTGTGCAGTGGCAGGTACTATCAGTGTAGTAATACACGGGTGACTAGGCGGAGGCGCCTTTACCCCCAACAACCTCCCACTTAAAGGCGAATCTGCCCCGGTGAGAGAGAAAAAAGAAAAGACAGTATCACATGTACACATGTACAACAGGATGAGAAAAAAGGCATCATCTCATCCAATGCCCACAATCTCTTGAGAAAGGCAAAGCGCTCAGTAGTGAGGCTCTTCGTGAGCAAGTCTGTAGGATTCTACTCAGTCAGAATCCTGACAAGGTCAACAGACCTGTCCTCAACGACCTCACAAATGAAGTGATACCTCACCTCAATATGTTTTTTCTTCGCATGGAAGACCGGATTCTTGGCCAACTGAATGGCACTCATAGAATCTGAATGCAGTGTAGGCATAGCATCTGTCATACCAAGTTCTGCAATCAAATGGCCTAACTAGATAGCCTCCTTGCAAGCCTCTGTGGCTACAATATACTCGTCCTCCTTTGGTAGAAAGGGCCGTACACTTCTGCGCCCTAGACATCCAAGAGATAGCCCTTCCAACATAAGTGAACACATAGCCAAAAGTGGACTTCCTACTATTTGCATGTTCTGCATAATCAGAGTGTAAACATTACCCCCCTCCTAGCCGAGTTCCAATCCCATGGCATTGATGGGTGGTAGCTTGGAAGGTGGTAGTATTGGTGGCCGAGTGGCCTTTTGAGTTTGTATACATGCCCTTGTCCAGGATGGTGTTGGGAGGATCTATCCTTGAAATTGAAAATGGTGCTGAATTGGGTCCCTTTGGAAAGGTGTCTTGACAAAGATCTTCCCTTGAAATTGAAAATGGTGTTGGGGCGGATCCATTGGTTGATGTGCTTTCTCCTTCATACGGCCCGATCTTAACTTGCAAGGCAAAGTTGTGCACTTCTTAAGAGGTGTGTCTACCTCTCCGTGGTGCGTCCAGTGTACGTGGTGGTGGAACTTGGAGTTGGGTCGAACCTTGGGTAAGCCCACAGTGTTGTCCCACAGTTGAGGACCGAGTTCGTGCATCGTCATGGGTGCAGTGTAGAGCTTAGGGTGACAGGTTTGGTAGTCCTACCCTTGATGTGCCCCAAGAGTGAGGTGGGGAAGGGGCTAGGTGGAAACCCTAAGTGTAGTGAATGTGGCACTCAAGATATTTCATGGGGAGCTCAAACCTTTGCTTTTCTCTTTCTTGCATCTTTTTGTCCCTAGTGCCCTCTTTCTTTTCATTCTTGGTACTGGCCTCTTTTTTTTATTTTTTCTCGTTCTTTCTCTCTCTCTCTTTTTGGATGACTTATTAATCATGGCTGCGACTGGAATACAAAAAGAGTTCTTATGATGTATTCCTATCATCCTCAAATGGTCCACGAGGTGGCCTCAAGCACTTAGTCAAAAATGCGCGGCTTTGTAGATATTCTTTGATGTTAGCTCTTACCTTCAGAGGTGTTGATGACAAAAAGGGATGGTTACACCTCATGAAGTGGGTATCGCTCATGTCTTCTAGGATTTCCGTGTAGAAGGAGGGGAGTAAGGTCGCCCTCATCATGAGCCTAGCCATGGTGCAACTATCGATGCCTAAGTTGATATCAAAAAAGAGTGGGGGGAAGGTGAGCTTCCTCAGCTGTAGGCTTTTTCTTAAGCAAGAACTTAATGAGCCTAAGGTAATTACAAGTTACTATAAATGCTAGGTTTGGACATGAGGAGAAATCCTCGAGGAAGCAGTTGATGGATGGAAGGATATCCTCCAATCTAAAAACCAAGCATCCCTTGGGAGTCCATGCATTGACATTGTAGATTGTTGGAAAGTCCAGGGACCCATGCAGGTTCTTGTCATGGTCGATTCCATGTCTATGGGGGTAAGGCATGTAGATGGGGTTGCTCTGCACTTCAAGCAATGAGTTGCAAAAAGGATTCTAGGCATCAAAGTTGGTATCCCAAATCCTCCTCCTCCACTTCGGCTGCGCCTTGTAGCCTTGGACGGTCTTGGGAACCTGGTTCACCTTGTTCTCCCAAAAATCTGCTGGTTCCTATCTCCATCTGGTAACTACAATGTTTCTCTCCTCTATCCATTTGTTGGCAAGGTCGTTAGCCATTCTATTGATGATTAACACCATCTCTAAGGGTAGAACATGATCCAAAGCTCATGGATAAGAAAATGACAGCTTAAATGATCGTGTCTGGAACTCTTGCTGTCGCCATATAGTCAACTCTTGAGACTATTTGACGAGATGGGAATCCTCACGTATCGACATGGGCTCTTCAAGGAGTTGCTGTGGCCGTACTCTCACTCTCCTCTGGGCTTGTTCCACAAGCTCTTTCCTTCTTCTTTGGGCTACTATTATGTGTTTAGGAATTTATGTCCCTTCTGGCTCTTCTGCTGGCAATTCAGGCAGGGGCGGACTAGGTTCTCTGTGCTGTTCTTCCTCAAATTCTTGCTCAAAGTCTAGCCCCTCTTCCATGGCTTGCTCTACCACCAACTGGTCTTCAGGTGGTGGTTGTTGCACTTGTCCTTCAAACCATAGTTCCTTGAGCTCATCAACGGAAAGGCCAGCTTGCCATAGGTAACTGTATTGTTGTGCTGTAGTAATACCTGTGTTGGTTGGAAGGGTGTGTTCTTGAAGGCCGTATCTCAAGGCACGAGATGTCAATTCTAACTTCCTTTTCATCCTTTCCATTGAGTCCTTGCCTTCAACTTTGGTGACATTCAACACCGTGCTCAAGAAGGCTTGTCTCTGAGTGTTTGAGCACACTTCTACAACCTCTGCTCTTGATTGCGCAAACATTCTTTCACATTCACTCGCCACCAGGCATTCTGTTAGTCCACGTACTCTTTCAAAGTTATGCTGCTCTCATTGCCGTGCCTTTTCTTCCATCTTTTTCCTTCCCTCCATTTCTCGAGACAACATCACTACCACCTGTTGCTGCTCATTCACTAAGTCTAGCATCTTTGTCTTCTCCTTATTGTAGTGGTTCAACTACTCTTTTGCTATTTTCATTCCTTGTTCCGCAATGGTAAACTACAGTTGTGCCTCTGCGAATCTTTTTGATAGTTCTGCTCGGATCTGCTCACACCTTTGTAACTCTGCAAAATGTAGTCTTCTTTCTATTTTTGCCATAGCCATGAGAGCTTCCACATCACTTTTGTGTTTTCCAAGTCATCTTTCAGCTCCTGTGTGCTTCTTTCTGTGGCATCTTGCCTTTCTTGCTCTAGGACTTGGATCTCTCTGTCTAGTCTTCCTTGCTCCTCTATTTCATACCATAGCCAAAACACCAGGGCGTCCTCTTGCTCTTGACATTGCTCTTTCGACTCCTGGATTTCTTCTTGCAGGTGCTTCTCCAAGCGAGCGGTTTTTTCCATTAGCTCATCATACTGTTGAATTAACATTTTCTAACTCTTTAGATGAGCTAATAAATCCTGTTTTTCCTCCTCCAATCTTCACCTCAAATGATCCTCATTCTCTTGAGCTTCCTTGATCTTGGCATCCAACTGCTCTTTTAGGGCCTTAAGCTCTTTTTGATGATCTCCAGCTTGCTTGGACACATTGAGCCTCAAAGCTACTGAGGTTTCCTTTTCAACATCTAGCTCTGCTAAGGACGTTTTCTTTTCCTCTCTGGCGTTGCTCAACTGAGTGAGGAGTTCAGCCACATATGCGTCATAGTCTGCTCTACTGATGGCACTGTGAGAGGGCCATATTGGTTGATGCTTCTAGCTTCTGCCGCTTAGGGTCTTGGAGTGATTCTGCATTCGCTGCGGCTAGCCTCTTCGTTCCTGCTTTGGGGGAAATATTTGCCACTTTGTTAGCCAGGAGCTATATCATTGCCATTAATTGAGCCGTGTCCACAACTTGCACCGACTCCTGTGTCGTGGTGGGTGTGGTTTCCTGCAACCACTGGGGTTGTTTCTACACTACCACTAACTCCAGCCTCATGATGCGGGCTCAGTGGGCTCATCTCTCCCCCTCCATGGGTCTCTTCCACGGACATGTGAGTTGCCTTTGCCAAATCCACAGCTTCCTTCCTCCTCATTTCTTCAGCTTCATCTTCAACTCTTCTCTTCCTCTCCTCCTCGGCTCTTCTTGACTCTTATCCGATCCTTTCAAATTCTTCCTCTTCTTTTCTCCTTCATTCCTCCTCCATTCTCTTAGACTCTTCTTGTGATCTTTTCAACTCAGCTTTCTCTTCCTTGCTTAACTTTTCCTTTTTTTGTTTTTGGATCTTGGTAGTCTTCGCCTTTCCTTGTGCCCTAGCTTTGGCTTGAGTGGATGGTGCTTCAGGCTCTTCTTTGTCACTAATGGTGCGTTCACTGGATCTGTCTTCCTCACGGTGCAGTGGGGCTAGGAGGGTGCTACTATCTCTTCAATTCCCCCTGCTTCCTTGGTGGCCTCATGAATAATGGCCGTTAGTAGTAGTGATGGTAGAAACCTTGGCAAAGGACTTCTTGCAGGCTGATCTCACTGTCAAGGCTAGGGACTCTCCTCCAGCTACTATTGCACTCGTAGCAAGGGCCTTTGCTACCGTCTTGATGGTATTTATGATGAACCCATTACAATCCACTTCCTCAGGGGATCCTGCTACTATGCTTTTCAACATCGGGACACTGATCCTGTTCATCAAAGCATTGTATATCTGTCTTGAGAAGAGGGCACAGACCATCTTTGCTTGCATATTTACTTCTAGGTTTGGGATGTCTGCCAAACTTACTCCATCCACTATGCGCACCTCACTCCTTTTCATCCCCAGCATGGCATATACGTCTCTTTTATGATGCTTCAGAGCCTTGGGGGCTAAGCCAAGGGCCTTCTCCACCACTTCAGCATTAAGCGGTACCTCCACCTGGTGGGCAACATCCCATCTTCTTATTGTCACTGTGCCACAATTCCTATGAGCATCAAAACTCCTCAGGAACTTTGCGCGCAAGTAGTGTAATCCACCACTTGTCCTAGTTTCTCCACATACTTCCGGAGAGCACACTTGTCCACCAGCTACTTTACTACTGGCTCCTCTAGAATGGCTTTGTCCAGATTTAGAGTGTGCTTGAAGGTGAACTGATTAAATCCTCGTGTCTCCACACCTATCCCGTACTTGGCTTGTTCTTCTTTTGTGAACGGAAGCTTACCAACTTTTTCCTGTCCTGCCACTATGGGTACTTGCCATGCAACAATACCCATAATTAGTATTGATGGGGTAGGAAAGCCTGAATTATGGCATTATGAAAGAATTGAACAATTAGAAAAGTTGCACAAGAACATGAAATTTGAGAAATAACAAACTGGATTTTCCAAGTGCACTTTGCTCATAAGTTTTTATGCGTAGTTCAACTCTTCATTATGTTTTTCCTTTGTGTTATGTTTTCCTGATCACCTTACCCCCTCCCTCTCGTGGAAATATGAAAATCATTCCTAGGATTGAATAGGACGAGGCAAGGGCATTAAAGCATAGCGTGGTGTGTTTAATTTGACAATAGCCGCTAGTAGAAATTTGGGTTGTATTCCTATTGGGCATGATGGTCAAGTTCATCCGGTCTAATGGATGCTTGCGTGATATATGTTAGGACATCATGTAGCACATCGCCATATTTGAGGTAGCTAGCAATGTGTAGCTCTTCTTTTGTAAGGACTTAGTCGATGTAAGGATGGGCCAATAAATGGTCGTCAAGCAGTTTGGTACGTAGGATGGCCATAACCCTAAAAGAAGTAGAAGCTACATACGTCGGGTCATATTCCGCAGCCTTGATTGCGCATCTCTGCTCGGCATTCATCATAATTTGGAAACCTTTTTGCTCCCATTGGAGGCGTAAGGCATACCATTGTTGTAAGAATGAAAAGGTAGAGTTTGCAAGACTCATGAGCTCTTCAAGCACTTGGATTGGTGTAGGGCCGACAGGCTTTTGATATGAGGTCAGCATCCTACCAATGATTGCTTGCTCCTTTGAGACTTCACTGCTAGCGATAAGCTCAGCTACAACCTTGGGAAAATTGATGGTCATGAGCTCATACTCTTCCCAGGTGCATGGTAAAGCACAGACTTCAGAAGCAAGTGGCTCATTAAGGAGGCCAAGGTCTAGCCGCTCATAACTTTGGGCGAAGGTCGTGAATGTGATGTCCAACATTTTAATGCAAGTAACCAAGTCATCTCTTGAATTGGCAGCAAGGTCCTTGGCAATAGCAAGAAATGAGCATCACTCATATGAAGGCCTAAGACTTGCTGGTGGTTGTGGTGGAATAGAACTAGATGGATGCATTAGTGATGATGTTCCCCTAGATTGCTCCTTGGGATGAGCATCCACTTGGAAGGTTAGTTGTGTGTCCCACATCTTAGAAGACGTGCAACCTTCATCGTGAGCTGCTTTGAATATGCAAGAGTCGGTCGCATTAGATGATTGCATGACATCTAGCTGCTGTGTAAGTTGATAGGTTTGTGAGACCTCGAGAGACATAGTGGGTTCAGGCTGCACGGGACTGATTGGTCGAGTCTTTAGAGACTTTTCTTTGGCATTAGTAGCGGCTGATTTAGAGCCAGTGGGTTGCGGCTTTGGCCGATAGATGGGATTAGGTTTTGGGGCTTTGGCCATTCTGGTTGTCATAGATTTGATAGCTTGGGTCTTAGGTATGGTTGGTTGTTTAGTGAACACGCTGCTTGAAGCAGGTGTGGCTACAAGCGGTGTAAGGGGTTTGTTCTTAAGGACTGATGTCTTGGGTACCCAGATCCAATTGTTGCCCTCATAGTATCCTTGAGCACGTAATAGGGTTATGGGGACCCGTCGCGGCTTAAGGGTGCGTTTACGGCTTTGCCGTCTAGGCTTCTAGGCTTTGTATGAGAGTTCCTAGGTCTGCGAGGTCGTGTTTGCTTATTGTGGGAAGGCTTGCCTTGATGTTTAGGTACCCATTGAAATGTAGGTTGCTTAACTTTAGGAGTGGGTTTGGTGGGGTGGTGTTTTGTGGGCTGAGTGGGGTGTGACACATCATGATCCCCCCTCCTTAGCCTTAGGCATGGTCTACTCTATCGGTGGAGGGGCAGCCTTGGAGGGACCCGCACTACCCTTGCTAAAAGTTGTCACAATGCGCACATTTTCTATGGAGAGGTAGATACGCTGCACGTCGTAATCGATGTAACAATGGGTTTGTTTGTTTAAAGTGCGCCCTAGCAGCGACGCCTTTCCTGCCTCCTTCATGTTGGGAAACACATAGAAGATGATTGGCAAACTTTCAGACTCAATAGAGACAACGATTTGGCACTTCACAAGGAGTGCATAGGATTCGCTCCCAAATGGGCTATGTTTAGCGTTAGTTGGTTGCAACTGGGGTTGACCAATGAGGGTCCAATAAGCATGGGTTAGGATATTGAAGTCAGCTCCCTCATGATCAAAGCATCAAAAGAATGTGTCTTTTGGGCTGTGGCCATGATTCGTAAGTAATTTGGAGCAATAGCTTCCTCATCATCCTCTATCTTAGTGATGGTTGCGATGCAGACATTGATAGGGGCCTCTATCATAGGGGGCTCATGTAAAGGATGTGTGGGAGGGTAGTACTTCTTCATGTGACTGCCATTGAAAAAGCCTATGCCCTCACCTTCTAGTGTTTCAAGTTTGACATTGCCTGTTCTACTAATGGCACACACTCTAAAAAGATCCTAACCCTCAAAACTTCATTTTCTACTTATGGACCTTCACAGACTACAACAACACAAGGTCGCCCTGGTCAAAATCACGTTGTTTGACATGCTTGTCAAGCCACATCTTTCTTCACGCCTTTTCACAAATTAGAGCGTGGGTGGTGATGAGTCTAGTTTCAGTGAAGCATTCCAATTCGGTAAGACGGTTAGTCCAAGCCTCTTTCCCTTCCCAACGTTCCTACATCACTATCCTCAAGCTAGGGATAAAAAATTCTAAAGGCAGGATAGCCTCGGTTCCGTATGTCATCCTGAAGGGTGTTTGTCCCATTGCCATTTTATAGGCTGTTCAATAGGTCCATAAGGCTGCTATGAGCTTGTTATCCTAGTCACTTGGAGAAGTGGAAACCACCTTTGTGAGCACATTGACCAAGATCTTATTCATTGATTCTGCCTCGCCATTGGCTTGGGGATAGTACGGGTGAAGACTTCCTATGGATGATCAAGAAGGTTGAGAGCAGGTGGGAAATCACCTCAATGATGAAGTGGGTGCCTTGGGTACTCACTATCTCAAAAGAGCAACCAAATCTCAAGATGACCTACTCCCATAAGAACTTCGCTATGATCCTTGCATCGTTCTTCCTTGTGGCTCTTGCTTCAGCCCATTTCATCAAATAGTCAGTTGCTACGATGATATATCAAGCCTATGAATACTGGGCCACAAGAGTAATGGGTTGGATAAAGTCAATTCCCCATTTCTCGAAAGGTTGTCATGCTATTATAGGGGTCAATTCCATTTTGTCCTTCCACATGGGGACATTGGTCCTTTGGCACTCATCACAGTTCTTGACAAATCTAGTTGTGTCACGGAATAGCGTGGGCCACCACAATTGAGACTGCAGCACCTTGTGGGCTATTGTGTCTCCACTGAAATGCCCCCCAACGATTCTGGTGTATGCCTCTCTCAACGTGTCATGCATCTCATGTTCACACACGCACACCTGCATAGCAACCTGTCTTGCCCTAACCTATAGAGTTGGTCGGCAATCAACTCTGACAGGGTTGGATCTTCACAATAAGCCTCCTATGCTTGGCCTTCTTGATAGGTCTCTCGGGTAGATCGTGTTTGAGCACGTGGATGACATCGTCAGCCTAGTATGGAATTAAATCAGCCTTGAATAATTCCTTAAGCCAAAGGGATGTGCATCTGGAAGGTCGTCCGTTATGCCTTGTCCAGGGCTTCACTTGTGGGTATGCGGGACATGTGATCTGCCATCTAATGATGTTTCTCTTTGTGTACAACCATAGAGAAGTCAAACTCTAGAAGAAGCAATAACCATCATGCAATGCGTCTTCTAGTGCAAGGCTTGTTCACTAGATAGAGCAATGCTTGATGGTCAACAAGAAAGTTGAAGGGTGTGGCCAAAAGATAATGTCTAGATTTCTTAATGGCAAACACCATGGCCAACCCCTCCCTTTCTGTAGTGGAATAGTTCATCTCTATTTGAGTGATCTGCTTGCTAGCAAAGCTCACTGGGTAATCAAGGTTGTGTTTGTCAGGTTGTCACAGAACAGCTCTTAGATGCATCTATATGCACATGGAGCATTCTGGTCCAATCTGAGGCTCGTAAGATGGGTGCAGTGGTAAGAGCCTTTTTCAATTCTTCATAAGGATGTTGGAATTCTTTAGTACATTTGAATACAATTAGTAGCTTGTACAATGGTCTTGCGATTAGTGCATAATTCAGTACAAAGCGCCGATAGTACCTTTTGTGACCTAAGAAGCATTGAACACCCTTATAATTGTTGGGTGGTGGCAAGTCGGATCTTCGAGAAATCAGTGTGACGATGCCATTCTTGGACACCACATGCCCTAGGGTGCATCCGTATTTCATCCAAAATTGGCACTTTAGGGGGTTCAATGAGAGATTATAAAGTCGACACTTCTCAAAGACTACTCGTAGTTTCTCTAAGTATTCCACCCAGCTAGAGTCTCCTCATCATATAAGAATGGGAGAATGATGGTTGAAAGGATATGAATCCAATATTGCTCATCCTCAGGGTAGGGGATATGCTTGGTTAGCGGCCCATACAATGTGGTTGGTTGTGTGTCACCCCTCAATGTGGCTGAGATGGCATCTAGATCAACAAATGTTGTCTTCCAGGTATCCATCTCCACTCTTACTACTTCCTTCCGATTCCCTAAGAAGACTAGACCATTGCCCCAGTCCTCGATGACTTGTGCATTCCTCATCCAGGGTCAGCCTAGCAGGATGTCGTAGTCCACTTCCTTCATAA
Source organism: Lygodium microphyllum (assembly GCF_053477565.2). Lineage (NCBI taxonomy): Eukaryota > Viridiplantae > Streptophyta > Polypodiopsida > Schizaeales > Lygodiaceae > Lygodium > Lygodium microphyllum. The sequence goes on from NC_141143.1 coordinate 86,387,725, forward strand.
CAATGAAGTGTACAGAGAATTGGACACTTGCAATCTTCACTGGCCAATTGTATAAAACTCGGAACGGCCTTACCTTCATTCCATTTTCTAGTGTGACATTGAACCTAGCAGTCTCAATGGGAGGGTTTCCCTAGGCATGCAAGACTATGTGGCTCAAGACACTAACCCCTGCACCCGTGTCTACGATTCCTTTCCACATCATGTCTCCTAGGGCCAGGATAGGTAGCACAGTGTGCATCTTAGTGCCCTCCCAAAAAGCATTTACATGCAGAGATTTAGGCACTGAGTGCAGTGTCAAGATCGGTATCTGTGTGATTGCATCATGCTCATCCACGTCAACACCAATCTGGTCAGTTGGTTCCTCCACCCACTACTTCAGTTCCAACCAAAGTGTTAGGTGCTACCTAAGCAGGTCTCGTAGGCTTAGGGTTACTGGGGTGGTTACTAATGTCGTGAGGAGGTTACTCGTCATTTGTCTCTCCTCCATTCCCACACCTCTAGGCCATTGGCCTTGGGTGTTTTGTTAGCCCATGGCTCCTAAGCTTCTCCTGGGTGGTGCTGCCCATGGCGTAGGCGCATGTCTTGACCTTGGTCAAGAGGGTGAGACTGGGGTGCTCACACTAGAGAAGTCCATCTTCTATGATGGCCTCAGTATCCTTCAGGTTCTCTTGGGCTTTACCCACTTGTTGACCTTTTCAATCACTTCTAATTGGTCCTTCGGGCGGGGGTACTCCCCTACCTTAGC